>NC_050073.1:12581626-12953439 GCF_009764565.3 Dermochelys coriacea | reverse complement strand
TGTGGGAGGGAGAAGGTACGTGACTACAGACACAATGGAGGGGAGCCTGATCCAATAAGTTTGAGACCCCATGGCTCTAGTGAGTTCTCCACTGTCTCCTGAAGGGGAGCAGATCTGAGCCCAGGACTGTATCTGCTGTAGTCTGTATCTACACACACAGATATCTAACCCAGAAAGGAGAGGAATGTTCTACCCTTTGCTCTAGTTCAAAGATGTCTCAGCAGCTCTGGGTGTGAGTGAAGGGAAGGAGGAAGAGCGAGTTTGAGCCTACAGGGAGGAACATTGAGTGCAGGTTGAGCCCATGGTATGGGGGGTTGTATCCTGAGAGCCGTGATTCTGAAATTGATTTTGGAGTCATAGAGAACAACTCACCATGAACCCCAATGTGATGCTGTGGCAAAAAGGGCTAAAGCAGGGTCTCAAACTCCTGGCCCTCAGGCCATTTGCGGCCCGTGAGCCTCCCCAATGTGGCCCACGGGGCTCCAGCAGTTTTGGGGCCGGGTCTCTCCCTTGGCCCCACCTGCCGCCCCTGGGCGCTCCCCCCAGGGGCCTGGGCAGCGCAGCGGAGCTGAGCGGTGTCTGCTTGCTCACTCCAGTGGCTGCCGACTCCTCCCTGCAGTCCTGGGGTGGGGAGGGGCTGTGCCTCCGTGCGCTTCCCCCGCCCCAAGCGCCCCTGCGACCAATGGGAAGCTGCGGGGGTGTAAGGTGACCAGACAGCAAATGTGAAAAATTGGTACAGGGTGTGGGGGGTAATAGGAGTCTATATAAGAAAAAGTCCCCAAAATCGGAACTCTGCCTATAAAATTGGGACATCTGGTCACCCTATGGGGGCGGTGCCTGGGGGCAGCAGTGCACCAAGGCCCCCCGGCCCGCCCCGCCTTGGAGCCATAGGTAAGCACCGCACCCCCGACCCCCTCCCAGAGCCTGCACCTCCCCCCATACCACCTCCCACCCCCAAACTCCCTCCCAGATTCTTTACCCCCTCCCCCTTCTCACACACCCTCTCCCGCCCCCAAACTCCCTCCCAGAGCCTGTAGCCCTCCCAGACCCTGCAACCCCACCCTCTCCTCCTGTACCCCCACTCCCTGGCCCTACCCAGAGCCTGCACCCAGCACCCAAATTCCATCCCAGAGCCTGCACCCAGCACCCAAATTCCATCCCAGAGCCTGCACCCCAGACTTCCTCCTCCACCCAAAGTCCCCCCCCAGAGCCTGCACCCCAATCCCCTACCCCAGACCTCCTCCCCCACCCAAACTCCCTCCCACAGTCTTAGGCAGGTGGGGGGCAGAGTTTTGGGGGGCGGGTTCTGGGCAGCATGAGTGACATTATTGGCCCGCTGGGAGGATTTGAGGACTGGCACGGGCCCTAAGGTCAATTGAATCTGAGACTCCTGGGCGAAAGGAATCCTTCTGAAGTGTGAGGAGGCGATAGTGAGTAGGGGTAGGGAGATGATTTTATCTCTGTGTACGCAGGTATTGGCTTCTCATTTTCCCTGGGGTGCTCAACCCCCGCTCAGACACAGGTCTCCACACTCACTCCACCCCTTCCCCCAAGACCCCACCTCTTCCCACCCCACCCCTGGCCCTGCACTCACCCCACCTCTTCCCTTAAGTTCCCATCCCAGTCCCACCTCTTCCCCATCTCTTTCCACCTTCTCCACCAAGTGTGCCCCATCCCTGCTCTTCCCCTTCCCTCCCCATGCCTCCTGCACGCTGCTGAACAGCTGTTCCATGGCGCTCAGGAGGCGCTGGGAGGGAGGGGGAGGAGTTGATCTGCAGGGCTGGAGGTGGGCGGGAGTAGGGGTTGGGTGGGAAGCTTGGGGGAGGGGTGGAGTGAGTGAGTAGTTTTTCCCCCTGGGTGCTCCAGCCCTGGAGCTCCTACCATGGAGTCAGCCCCTATGTCTGTGTATATGGTATTGGTCAGTGGTGAGACCAATACTGGAATACTGAGTCCAGTTCTAGTGTCCACATCTTAACAGTGACACTTAAAAATTGGAGAGCCACAGTTCTGTGTGAGGGTTGGAGAAAAATGCCTTACAGTGAAATTTAAAGAGCTCAGGGATTACCAGTCCCCCCTGCTATTACAGAGACTGGGAATGAGCAGAGGATGGGGGCGGGCGGTGGCTACAGGGCCCAGATGTTTGGCTTCTCCTGTTCCCCACAGGAGCTTCTGTTTCTCCATTTCTTGTCTGAAACCTGCTGGAGAATCATGATGGTGCGATTTAAGGGGTTATATCCATGGGAAAGTTGCACAAGTTTAACTTAAATGAGTTTTTGCAAAGGAAGGATGGTGCAAGGTCAGCGCGCTGGCCTGGGCATTAGGCACCGGTTTCACTTCTCTTCTCTGCAAGAGACTCCCTGTATGACCTTGGGCAAGTTACTTAGTTGCTCTGTACCTCGGTTTCCCCATCTGTAAAAAAGGGATAACAGCACTGCCCTACCTCAAAGGGGGTTTGAGAGGAGAAATACGTTAAAAATATTGAGTTGCTCAGATACTATGTTGACCTGCCAACATTTGCAAACAAAAATAGATATTTACATATATTTGCACAAATCTGAGATGGCCACCTGTGCTGGTTTTACAGTGCCCATGAAAATGATGGATTCACCATCTCTTACAGTCTTCAAGACTGTGTACCATTCTGGAAGATCTACTTTAATCAAATGTAAGCTTCGGTCTCAGTACAGGGGAAATTATGTGAAATTCAGTGGCCTCTGTTATACAGGAGGTCAGACAAGATGAAGTAATGGTCCTTTTTGAACTGAAAATCTCCAAATCTGTGTGAGGTTCAGTTTTCTCACCACTTTTCTTAGTTGTTACTGTCCCTATTGTATCATCTCCTTCTTTCTCATGTTGATCCTGGTTTCTTTGTATTGGGGGTTGAAATGGGGATTGGCTTGTAGCTCTGTCCAGAATGCTATTTAAGGACATAAATGCCTGAGCTGCCTCTGGCTGCTCGGGGCCGCACTATTGTAACTTCCCCAAGGTGCAAACTATTTTCCTTTTTCCCTTGGACTTTATTGCTGCCACCACCAAGTGTCTAACAGATATATAACCGGGAAAGAGCCCGCTTAGAAACATCTTTCCCCCCAAAACCCTCCCCAAACCCTACACCCCCTTTGCTGGGGAAGTCTTGATAAAAATCCTCACCAATTTGCATAGGTGACCACAGACCCAAACCCTTGGATCTTAAGAACAATGAAAAAAACATTCAGTTTCTTAAAAGAAGAATTTTAATAGAAGAAAAAGTAAAAGAATCACCTCTGTAAAATCAGGATGGTAAATACCTTACAGGGTAATTAGATTCAAAACATAGAGAATCGCTCTAGGCAAAACCTTAAGTTACAAAAAGACACAGAAACAGGAATCTACATTCCATTCAGCACAGTTTATTTTCTCAGCCATTTAAAGAAATCATAATCTAACGCATATCTAGCTAGATTACTTACTAAATTCTAAGACTCCATTCCTGTTCTGTCCCCGGCAAAAGCATCACCCAGACAGACAGAGAGAACCCTTGTTTCTCCCCCCCCTCCAGCTTTGAAAGTATCTTGTCTCCTCATTGGTCATTTTGGTCAGGGGCCAGCGAGGTTATCCTAGCTTCTTGACCCTTTACAGGTGAAAAGGGTTTTTCCTCTGGCCAAAAGGGATTTTGAAGGTGTTTACCCTTCCCTTTATATTTATGACAATACCTCTCAAGGCATGCTTAGTACAAAATAGCATAACCATATGCAAGTGGTGAATATGGGGGTTACAGAGTGTTATTTTGAGGTACACTGTGTCACAACTATAGAGGGGTGATAAAGGGTGGGTGAGGTAATATCTTTTTATTGGACGGATTTCTGGTGGTGAGAGACAAAGAGCAACCAGAGACCAGGAGTCTGGACCAGGTTGTATGTAAACTCTCCTTAAATTCAGCTGTTATAGTGGAGGCTTAGAGAATAGTAAATGTTGTACCCTCCTTTAAAGAACAGTGCTAGGGGTATCCCTCAGGATTACAGACTAGAAAACCTCAAAGCTCTACCTTGTAAACTGGTTGAAACTATAATTAAGAATAGAATTCTCAAACATCTAGATGATAGGAAAAAACCAGGACAGCTTGTATAAAGGAAAATTATGTCTCACTAGTTTATTAGATTTTTTGGTGATGTCAGTAAAATAGCAAGCAGAAAAAAAATTTAAACATAGAAAAGCAAGTTGAAATAGTTTATATAGACTTACGAAAAGCCTTTGACAAAGTCCCTCACACGAGATTGTAGAAGAAACTCTCATCAAGTGAGAGACAAAATATTGTCATAGGTCAAAACTGATTATGAAACAAAACAAAAACAAACAAAAACAGGGTAGGAATAAGTGGCCAATTTTCATGATGGTAAATAGGTATCAGCAGGTGCCACATCTGTGTCAGGAGCACTGTTTAAAGTATTTATAAATGACCAAAAGGACGGTGGGAATATTGAGGTGACATTTGCAGAAGAGAAAAAATTTATTTGTGTTAGTCAAGAGTAGGGAAGACCATGAGGAACAGCAGAGGGGCCCAACTATGCCAGGCAGATGGAATTCAGTATTGACAAGCACATAGGAGGGGATAATTGGAACCACTTGTACACGTTGCTGGGCTCTAGATTAACTACAGAGCAGGTCAAAACTGGGAATTACTACCGGAGAAAATATTTGAAGGAAACAAAACAGTTTGTTTGTTTGAAAATTTTAATGCAATTTTTCAATTTTTGTTTACCTGGAAAAGGTAGGAGAGGAAGAGATGGGCGGAGGCTCCCCAAATATTCATCTCTTTTTGAACTGAAGTACATTTTTAATTTGAGAGAAAAACTGGGCTATTTTGAATGATACAAAAGTTAGAAAATTTTCATGTTGTTCAATGATCCAATTTTCCATTGAGAGACTTTGGTGAGAAGATTTCAACAGCTCAGAAAAAAGACCTCAGACACATTATGGACAATTGAGTCTCTTAATGTCTAGCCCTCTAACCCCATCCCACACAGAACCCTTGTGAAGCCCCCTGAAGGAATTGTTGCCAACTCTCATGATTTTGTCATGAGTCTCATGGTAATTATTGTTTTCCTTAAAGCCTCTGGAGTCAAGTGGATATGTGATAATTTCTGCCTTCATTCTTAAAGAAAAAGTAAGTTTCTAGCCCTCATGGCTGTGAAGAAAGCTTCAAAATGTGACCCCAGTGCACCTTAAAGGTTCAAAAAGTAGAAGGAAAATACAAAGAACACAAAATCTATGATTTTTGCATAATCTCCTGATTTTAAAGCCAATCTCATGATTTTTGGTGAGCCCAGTTCACAATTTTTGAACATTTAGGGTTGGCAATACTGGAATCGTGGACGTGGAGGGCAGGAAGTGATCTCAAGCTGTTGTCTAGTCCCTCCTCCACACTGGGCCAGGATTAAGGATGGGAAGGCCTGCGGCTTGTTTGTGAACAGCTGTTTGTCCTTCCTTTGGTTTTTTTTTCCTCCTCTGAGTTCTGGAAGGGGATAGCTCCAATGGAATCAGCCGGAGGGGTGAGTTTCCATCCATGGGCCTGTACTGCTGACTGCCCTGGGCCAGCCAACAAGGGGCTGGGTGAGTACATGACCCTGTTACACCCCAAAGGGGACACAGTGGAGGGGCTGGGCCCTTGACAGGTTTCTGTTCCTCGGTTCTCATGCTGTCCCACTGCTACCAGCTTTCCAGTTTCACTCTGAGCACAGCAGAGAGTCCTGTTTGTCCAGCTTGGGTTACAGGTTTGAGCCTTAGAAAGAAACTTCTCCTGTGGGAAAGTTACTCAAAAACTGTCCCCTGTGTGGTTTCTTGCATCTTCCTGTGGAGCACCTGGCACTGGCCACTCTCAGTGAGAGGTCACTGGACTGCTATGGCAATTTCTCTGTTTCCTGTTGCATTTGTTTGTGTGTGTGTTGTCTATTCATTTGGCGATGGAATGAAGAGTGACAATGTGGGAAACCAAAAAGAAAAGGAGTACTTGTGGCACCTTAGAGACTAACAAATTTATTAGAGCATAAGCTTTCGTGAGCTACAGCTCACTTCATCGCATCCGATGAAGTGAGCTGTAGCTCACGAAAGCTTATGCTCTAATAAATTTGTTAGTCTCTAAGGTACTGTAAGGAGAGTGATCACTTAAGATAAGCCATCACCAGCAGCAGGGGGGGGAAAGGAGGAAAACCTTTCATGGTGACAAGCAAGGTAGGCTAATTCCAGCAGTTAACAAGAATATCTGAGGAACAGTGGGGGTGGGGTGGGGGGGAGAAATAACATGGGGAAATAGTTTTATTTTGTGCAATGACTCATCCATTCCCAGTCTCTATTCAAGCCTAAGTTAATTGTATCCAGTTTGCAAATTAATTCCAATTCAGCAGTCTCTCGTTGGAGTCTGTTTTTGAAGCTTTTTTGTTGAAGGATAGCCACTCTTAGGTCGGTAATCGAGTGACCAGAGAGATTGAAGTGTTCTCCAACTGGTTTTTGAATGTTCTAATTCTTGATGTCTGATTTGTGTCCATTCATTCTTTTACGTAGAGACTGTCCAGTTTGGCCAATGTACATGGCAGAGGGGCATTGCTGGCACATGATGGCATATATCACGTTGGTAGATGTGCAGGTGAATGAGCCTCTGATAGTGTGGCTGATGTGATTAGGTCCTATGATGGTATCCCCTGAATAGATATGTGGACAGAGTTGGCAACGGGCTTTGTTGCAAGGATAGGTTCCTGGGTTAGTGGTTCTGTTGTGTGGTGTGTGGTTGCTGGTGAGTATTTGCTTCAGATTGGGGGGCTGTCTGTAAGCAAGGACTGGCCTGTCTCCCAAGATCTGTGAGATTGATGGGTCGTCCTTCAGGATAGGTTGTAGATCCTTGATGATGCATTGGAGAGGTTTTAGTTGGGGGCTGAAGGTGATAGCTAGTGGCCTTCTGTTCTTTTCTTTGTTGGGCCTGTCCTGTAGTAGGTGACTTCTGGGTACTCTTCTGGCTCTGTCAATCTGTTTCTTCACTTCAGCAGGTGGGTATTGTAGTTGTAGGAATGCATGATAGGGATCTTGTAGGTGTTTGTCTCTGTCTGAGGGATTGGAGCAAATGCGGTTATATCGTAGCGCTTGGCTGTAGACAATGGATCGAGTGGTATGATCTGGATGAAAGCTAGAGGCATGTAGGTAGGAATAGCGGTCAGTAGGTTTCCGATATAGGGTGGTGTTTATGTGACCATTGCTTATTAGCACCGTAGTGTCCAGGAAGTGGATCTCTTGTGTGGACTGGTCCAGGCTGAGGTTGATGGTGGGATGGAAATTGTTGAAATCATGGTGGAATTCCTCAAGGGCTGCTTTTCCATGGGTCCAGATGATGACAGATATTCTTGTTAACTGCTGGAATTAGCCTACCTTGCTTGTTACCATGAAAGGTTTTCCTCCTTTCTCCCCCCCCCCCCCTTTGCTGGTGATGGCTTATCTTAAGTGATCATTCTCCTTACAGTGTGTATGATAAACCCATTGTTTCATGTTCTCTGTGTGTGTATATAAATCTCCCCTCTGTTTTTTTCACCAAATGCATCCGATGAAGTGAGCTGTAGCTCACGAAAGCTTATGCTCTAATAAATTTGTTAGTCTCTAAGGTGCCACAAGTACTCCTTTTTCTTTTTGCGAATACAGACTAACGGCTGTACTCTGAAATGTGGGGAACTGTATCTTTGGGATTCCTGCATGGTTGCTTAAATTTTCAGCGTAAAGTTTACAGTATATTTTTTTTTTTTTTTTTGCAGAGAGCTATAAATGCTGTCTTGTCTGTGAGTTTATATTGAGGGTGTGCCACTGCGCCCTGATAGGTGGGTGAGGTTTAAACAGGGGCTGCTCTCCTTCACAGGTAATTTAAACTAGTCACCATCATGAAACATCCCTCGATGTAGATTCTGCCCAGCTGGGGGCCCACTCAGCCACCCTGTACTGGGGCAGATTTATAGATTTCAAGGCCATTCTGATCATCTGGTCTGACCTCCTTTGTAACACAGGCCTAGAACCTCCTCACAATAATTCCTATAGAAGATCTAGAAAAACATCCAATCCTTGAGGTGGCGACGTGGGTTGGATCACGGGGGCTGCAGCGTGGGAAGCAGGATAATGGGCTCTATGTTGCAACACAATCACTAAATGTTTTTTGCTGCAGCTTTTGTGAGTGAGGTAGGAACACAGTTGTGGGGCCAATCTCTGCTCTCCATTGCGCCTGTATAAAGCTGGAGTGACTGAAATCACGGGAGTTGAGCTAGTGTAAATTGGGAGTAACTGAATGCAAAATGTGAACTATTGATCAGGCTGCAGGAGTCTGGCAGGGGGTCATTGCCATAGCCATGCACATCAGAAGGGAATCTGTTGTCTATTGTATCTGTCTAACCTGCATAGTCACATAGCAATCTCAGCATTATGGCATGTGAGCAGCGACAGAAGAAGTGAAAAATCCCTTAACCAAAAATGTTTTCCCTGTTTTGTGGGAATTTTGAGAGTGGAATTTTTATCTTTTGTTAGTAATTTATTAATAAGCATTTTGAACATCATAATGGTTATTGAACAAAAGCCAAGATGAAGACATAGATTTTATCTACAGTAGTGAGGGAACACAATAGCAGAGTCCTTTAGCTATGGGCCATGGGATATATGCTCTATGGTAGCTCTATAGCAATGGAGGGGCAGGGGCTGGGGGCAGTGGTCATGATACATCTGGTGCCAGATGTATCAGACCTATGATATGAATGTCAGCTGTTCTTTAATGATGTTGCTGATATTTGAATAAATATGCTGGCACACAGCTTTTCCAATAGCATGGACACCACTGAGAACCCATCTAAGGGGCATACAGCAGACCAGTGATATAAAATGCTATTCATGGAGCCTTTATTAGTCATTATCTGTGAACATTCAGCCATGGGCCAGATTAGTGATTTTGTTTTTTTCCCTCCTGAAGAATCTGGAAACTTCACAAATGTCTGGACAGATAATTATTCACGTGAACATCTGTGTGGAAGCTCATTATTCACTGTGTGAGCTCTCTACTGTTTAGAAATGTCAAATATCCATTCATGGAGCAGAAACAATGCTGTGCCATCTCGGTGCCAATGTCGCTGAAAATAACATTGCAAACCATTTGTGAATAACTCAGAGTCTGAGAATTGTTTGTCCAAACTCTTTGGTGAATAGTTAGAAAAACAGAATCTGGGAAGAATTAGAATTATTTCTTGGGCCAAACAGGGCCTGCAATGGCTTGGAGCATTCTGTGTTCTGAATCATTCTGTCCTGCTCTGACTTTCATTAACTGGGGCGTGGTCAGTAAAGATGTAGGGCCACATGCTGCTGGCTTCACTCTTACAGGTGGTACCATTGGCTTCAACAATGTTTCTCAAATAAAGCTACCAGGATTTGGTCCGTGATCTGTAGTTCAGTGCTTGGGGAGGAAGCCAGCCTAGCTCTTTTATATAGACCCTTGCTGGTAGAAAGGGCAGTTCTCTTGCGCTGATGATGCTTCAGAGGAGCTTGCTGCCATTGCTACTGACACAAACTCCCTGTAGTTGTTTTGATCAGGAAGGTCTCCACTTCTGTCTAATGGGAGTTCGTCTTTCTGGCATATCTCAGGGAAGCACCTGGATTTAGGATTAGCTTTCTAGGGCTCCTGGTATCTGTCATGTTGAAGCATTTCATTTAAAATCTTGTGTTCAAGAATATTGTCTAAAACTCCAGCTGGGCCAGTAGCTTTTTGAGATTTAATTCCTGTTTGAAGGGCCTCTTTGATTTCCTTGTTGTTAAAAGGGGATTTGAGCCTTAGGTTATGTCTACACTGCAGTCACAGGGTGTGATTGCAGCTCAAGTAGACATAACGGAGCTAGCGCTGATCTAGCTAGCTCAGGGACCGGAGCAGTAAAGCTGCTGCAGCATGGTAGTGATGAGTAGGTGTTGGGAGGTGATTTGACCACTGTATAGGGGATTGGTGAGAAGAATACTGCAATACTGAGTCCAGTTCTGGTGTCAGTATTTTAAAAATGTCGAAAAATTAGATGGTGCAGAGAAGAGCCACAAAACTGTTTGAGGGCTGGAGAAAATGTCTTACAGTGAGACTTAAGAAGCTCAACCTGTTTAATTTATCAAAAAGATCGAGGTGACTTGATCATTGTGTAAAATACCTTCATGGTGGAGAAAATACCAGTTACTAAATGTCTCTTTAATTTAGTAGTGAAAGGCATGACAAGAACCAGTGGCTGAAAGTTAAAGCCAGACAAATTCAAATTTTACCTAAAGCACAAATTGGTAACAGTGACAATGATTAGCCACTGGAGCAAACTACCCAGGGAAGTGATGGATTCTTCATCTCCTACAGTCTTCAAGACTGCTGCCATTCTGGAAGATCTACTTTAATCAAGTGCAACTTATTGGGCTCAATAGAGTGGAAACTGGGTGAAAGTCAGTGGCCTGTGTTATACAGAAGGTCAGACAAGATGATGTAATGGTCCCTTCTGGATTTAAAATCTGTGTGTGGCTGGATTTTCTCACCAGTTTTCTTAACTGTGTTACTGTCCCTATTGCACCATTTCCTTCTTTCTCATTTGAATCCTGGCTTCTTTGTACTGGGGGTGAGATGTGGATTGGTTTGTCGCTCTGTGCAGAATCCTATTTAAGGGCAAAAATGCCTAAGCTGCCTCTACCTGGTCTGGTTGCTGTGAGATTGCAGCCCCTGTAAGCCGGGCGTTCTCAGGGCCGTATAACCAGAGGGAGTGTGTGACTCCGAGGAAGCAAGGCCTGCTGGGAATGTGGAAGCGGGGTATAAAACAGCTCTGTGGGTGCAGGGGGGAAACCAGGTGAAGCAGTGGCAAGGTGGGCTAGAGGAAGCTGGAACTGTAGCTAATGAGGGGCTGTGATTGGCTGATGCTGTCTGAGGAGGCCTAGCAGGAGGCCAGTGGGAGAAGTTTGAAGCAGCCCTGGGTCCCGTAAAGCAGAACAGTTTGAACTTTGAGGGTTGGCAGTTGCTCCATAACACATGGTCCCATGGAGCCTGGAGCAGAGGGAGGGCTTAGGTACCAATTAGAGGTGCAACCAAGGGATGAAGAACTTTGTTCTTTATGTCAGCACTCAAGGGACCCCTGTAACCAAGGTGTGGAGGACTTTGGGAACTCCCTGCCTTGAAAGAGACTGCAAGAACCTCTGTGCCCCCTGGAATCTAGGAGGGGAAGGATTAGTGGAACCCCTGACAGAAAGTGTTAAGGTTTGTGTGGAAGTTGTGTATTGAAGGATTGCACACACCCTCCCAGAAGTGGGCTGTGGAAGACTGAGTGTTTATGGGAACCCATGGAGGGCTTGAGCCTGGAGGGCCTAGTGCCTGGAGCACAGATAGCACGGGCCTGGAGCGTGTGTGTTATGAGAGGAGATGCAGCACTTGTAAAGCAGAAAAAGGAGGAAGCCACATCATGGAGAAGTGGCTGCTGTGGGCATCCATGGGAAGAAGAAGGGGCCTTGGAGCAGTGATGAGAGGGGGAAACGGGAGGTTTGTGGTATTATTTTGTAGGCCTGTTTCTTAGCCTGAGAGAGAATTTAGGGTTTGACCTTTTGATACTCTTATATCCTTTACTAATATGTGTGAACAAAGACACTGTGTGTTAAGTCTGCCCACAAGAGATGGGGTGATAAGAGATGGAGTTAAGTGTTACATGGTGTGGTGGGAGTATAAAAGATGAGCATACACTGGAAGGCTGTCTGGCTCTCTCTCAAGCCAAGGTCAAGCAACCAGTTAGGAGGGGCTGAGGGAATGGGGGGCAGGCATAAGAAACACCAAAAGCCAAAGAAAAGTCTAGCCTTGGCCAGAACATGACCTCACTCCTTACCCCTCCCATGGGATACAGAAGAGGTGGGATGAAGATCCCAGACTCACGACCCTCCGAAAGGGAACATGACCATAAGTTGTAAGAGGTGGGACTAGAGGCATGTACTGCAAGTATGTCTGGGCCTGTTAAGAAAGAGGAGCTGGGAATGGGGACACAGGCAAGGCCCTGCGGCATCAGATCTGGGAAGGGGGACACGGACAAATGCCATGCGGTGTCAGAGCTGGGAACAGAACACTGGGAAGCAGGCTTTGCCAGTGGATAGAACTATGGATATTCTTGCTTGGAACTAACCCCAATAAACATTGCATTGCCTACACTTCGGACTTCTGGTCTTCTGCTTTCTCTCTGCGTGACAAGAACCAGGGGAGATGGTGAAGGGAAAGCCCTCTAACATCTTGGTGCCCTGACTTGGAAGCATCATGCTGGACAGATAAGTAGCAGCCAGGTAAGTCCCCCTCCCCAACAGTCCACGCAGTTGCTTGGAGGGGGTATGGCAAGTCTCATAATGGTAGTCGCAATTCCTGGTCAGTCTTTTTGGATAAGTGGATATGGAAGAATCAGGGCCCATTCCAGGTATGGGGGTCAACCTGGGATGAGATTAAAAAGGAAATGGGGGTGGTGTTAGAGGACCCAGAGGGATGGGAGCTGGCTGAGGAGCCCACCCTCCTTGATAAATGGGTAGTGGAAGGAGGTCTGAGTCCAGGGGACAAAATGCCTTCCAGGGAAAGGAGGCACTCTAAGTCCACTTGTAAGAGGTTTGAAGTAAAGGCAGCATTATAGGAGGCTGCCAGTAATCTTTCAAGTTTGATGCTTCTCCAGCAAAGGCCACTGGAAGATTGTAAATTAGAGTTAAGGGTGGTTAAAGATAGTTTGGCACTATAGGGTTTGGAGTCAGAAGCAGAATTAACAGACCACCTTAAAAGACAGACGCTGCCACTTGGTTGTAGGGGCTAGTGGCCTATTATTGAGTATACTAATCCTGCAATGTACATTGCAGTGGTTAAAGGGGGCCACAGACCCACAAAGCACAACCACTGATTGTCACATATAAGTAATGTACTAGGCCCTCCACAGAAGTGTAACAGATAACCCGGACCTAACCTTCTTGGGCCCATCACTATGCGAAGTCTGACACACAAATTGGAATATCCATTCAGTATGTGCATATGAGGGAAGGTGCAGGACACTATACTGCACAAGGGGCAGAGGGGCAAATGGAGCACTGACCCATTCCATCTTGATACATGGCCCTATCAGGAAATGTGATGCCATATGTCCCATGCTTCTCCCGGGATACCTGAACAGGCAGATCCCAGAAGAAAAACAGAAGGGGATGGAATGTTGATATATAGGCCTGTTTGTTAGCCTGAGATAGAATTTTAGGTTCGATCTTTTGAGACTCTCATATCTTATACTAATACAGGGGTAGGCAACCTATGGCACGTGTGCCGATTTTCACACACTGCCCGGGTCCTGGCCACCGGTCCAGGGGGCTCTGCATTTTAATTTAATTTTAAATGAAGCTTCTAAAACATTTTAAAAACCTTATTTACTTTACATACAACAATAGTTTAGTTATATATTATAGACTTATAGAAAGAGACCTTCTCAAAACGTTAAAATGTATTACTGGCACGCAAAACCTTAAATTAGAGTGAATAAATGAAGACACGGCACACCACGTCTGAAAGGTTGCGACCCCTGTACTAATATGTGTGAACAAAGAACAAAGACGTGTGTTACATCTGCCCTCAAGCAGATGGGGTGAAAAGTGTTACAGGTTATGGTGGGAGTGTAATATATGAGCATACACTGGAAGGCTGTCAGGCTCTCTCTCAAGCCAAGGTCAAGCAACCAATTAGGAGGGGCAAGAGGGAATGGGGGGCAGGCATAAGAAACACTAAAAGCCAAAGAAAAGCCTGGCCTTGCCCAGAACATGACCTCACTCCTTATACCTTCCATGGGATACAAAAGAGATGGGACGAAGACCCCAGACTCATGATCCTCCAAAAGGGAACATGACTATAAATTTTAATGGGTGGGATTAGGAACGTGTACTTCAGGTATATTTGAGCCTGTTAAGAAAGAGGAGGTGGGAATGGGGATACAGGCACAGGCTCTGCGGGATCAGAGCTGGGAAATGGGGACATAGGTAAAGTCTCTGTGGCATCAGAGCTGGGAACAGAATGCTGGGAAACAGACTCTGCCAGCGTGTAGAGGTATTGCTTGCTAAGGAACTAACCCCAGTAAACATTGCGTTGCCTGCACTTTAGACTTCTGGTCTTCTGATTTCACTTTTAAAAATAAGACCAACAAGAACAGAAGGTTGTGTGCACACCGGGGGTGGTATGTGGATACTTGCAAACCCACCAGTTATTCTGGACACCAACTGTCACTGCATAATTAAAACCTTAGCTTCAATTTAAGAGTGTTTTTTCCCTACCGGGGACAGGGCTAGTTCTGCTTTCGAAGTGACTGCTTTCGAAGAGACAGGAAACGCAGGGGCCACATACAAAAGTGAAACTAAGCTCTGATCATAGCAGATTGCAGAGAACCGATATCCTTTATTTTTGGTTGAAAAAAATCTCAAATTGTGTCTAAAGAAGCTCTCTCCAATGCCTGAAGGTGAGTCCCCAGTGCATGATATTTTTATTGAGCTAAGATCATATTACAGTCAGTTAAATTCTATGGAGAAAGCCAGAATCTTCAGTGCAAATAGATAAAGGAATATATGGGTGTGGCAAGCTCTCTGCTCCCTTCTGGAAATGGAGAGCATATGTTTGCAAGTTTATATATTTGTATAGTTTGTTTATATATTTGTATTAAAGCCAGAATGGAGAATACCATATGCCATTTGCTTGGGTTCCAAAATGTCTTGAAAGATCTCTGGATCTGTGTTAGAAGAAGGTAACTGGGGTGGGGCAGCTGGGGTAGGAGCTGTAACAGTATGAAGGGTGAAATGTTCCTCTCTGCTTCCCCAAGTGAAGGGACAAGTGAACCAGCCATTCATGCCCTAAGAGTGAAGAAGGGAGGAGTGCCTGAAAGTCCCTGAAAGCCCTTTTGTGCAGGTCTGGCTCCAATGAGCTGGAGTAGGAGCAGTCATGAGCGATGAGAGAAATAGCTGGTCTCTCTGATATTCTCCAAACTTATCAGGCAACTGGTAACTCCTCCCTTTTGAAAGAATGTTTGCAGGAACTGGGGGTAGCAATGGAATGTACATATAAATTTTGCCTTAGTAAGGACTGCAGGATTGGGTCCCTACTCTGTTCTTCTACCTTTGTGTTTTGTAGATGAAGTAGTTTGTTTAGGTGGCCTGATTTGCAAGATTATATCCACAGGTTTCTCTTAACATATATGATAGAGCAATCGGCTCCACATTCCACTGAATTAAACATTGTGCATTTGAAAATTGGTAGAGTTAGTAAAATGGCCCCTATAATGCTTACAAGATGGCCACTGTAATGTCAAAAAATAAACCCTGTCAGATTTTGCTTCAGTATAGTGAGGGTGGGAAAGCAAACATTCTTCCTACAACTTAATCTTCCTCATCAAGAAATGTTACCAAAAGGAAAAGAAGTAGAATGTGTATATTTTATTTTTACTAGAAGCAGAAAATTCAGAAAGCTCCCACAAAAGTCCTTTCCTTCATTTTCTTCACCAGTGCAGTAGGTAGTATACCAAATACCAATGAGTGTCTCTAATGTAAGATTATTCTACCCGTACCCTCCTTTTGTACAGTTAAACTGCAAATTCTCCCAGGGAATATTTTAAGGCATTTGTATAATAAGAAAAATAAAAACAAATCACGAATATCCACAAATTACTACAAATGTGTGGAAATTCATATTGCCGTGTAAGTGGGGACACTGATTTACTGTGAATGAATGAGCCCCGTTCTATTTTCAACATTTATCTGTGTTCATTGAATCCTAAAACCACATTTCTTTGGAGACTTTTCCACAGTATAATATGGTAGGTCTCACATTGAGGAGGGTTTCCCTGGGCTCAGTCCAGTCTAAATTTTCCTTCTTAATTTCAGCCCATTACTCCTGGTTGTATTGTGCTGGACCAACGTAAAGGACCCCTTTCCTTTGGAGTGTGCCTTTCTGATACAGTGTTTCTGGAGAGTGATCATGTTCTCATTTAGTTCAGGTTTAGTCATGCTCTACAGCTGAGCCCCATTCTTGTGTCCAGCCCAGCTCCAATTGTCACAGTACTCAAGGGGGTGTCCAAGACAGCTGTAGCCATGTTATGTTTCACTGCTAGCCAGGGATTATCGGAACACAACAATGCTCCAGCTGTGCCCTCTTTTCTTGGCCATATGACCTAAATCAGGGGCTGGGGTGATGGTGGTATAGATCCCCCACTGGGGAACCCACTTGGATGGGGCAATCCTGACATGGCCATCTACTATGGCTTCACAGTGCCTTTGCTTTGTCCACAGTGTTGCAAAGGTTCCCCAAGGACAGGGTGTCTTCTCTTTCCCTCCCCCTCCAGCAATAAAATTTCCTACTGAATGGTGAGTGCTGAGATGGGGTGTGAGGATCAGGAGCTCCAGGGAACCAGCAGTGCAGTCACTGGGCTGGGTGCAGTCAATGGGGAAAGGAAAGAGTCTGGGAGCACGTATTTGCTGGGGCCAGGGAGGGGGAGAGCAGGCAGTTACTGAAAGAGGGAGGAAGGTGAGCTCAGGCATCTGCTCCAGTCACAAGAAGGCAGGAGCTCTTTAGGATATTGTGAGAGCTCCTTCAGCAGGGAGTTACATCATGCAGCCTTAACCATACTTTATCCCTGTTACTGCTCACATTGACTGGAATGTATGTAAAGAATGTAAGACAAGGTAAAAAAAATAGATTTCAAACATTTTGAGACAGAGACAGTGTTTTCATATATGTTTTTGGGGTATCAAGCATGTTTGGGGAGTGACATAACACAATTCTGGATTATATTTCAGATAAATCCCATATCAAGAGAAATTACTTTATTTAATTAGGTTAGTTAGGAAAAGTTGTTACGAATCCTACAAAAAATGGAAACATGGACAAATTGCTAAGGATCAGAGAGGCTAAAGCACAAAATGAGTTACATCTAGCAAAGGACATAAAAGGCAATAAGAAGAGATTAATTTAATACATTAGGATCAAGAGAAAGATGAAGGAAAGTGTAGGTCCTCTACTTAATGCAGAAAGAGAGCTAAAATTTGATGATATCAAAAAGGCTGAGATGTTCAATTCCGGTTTTGCTTCAGTCTTCACTAAAAAGGTTTATGGTGACCAGATATTCCACACAATTAGTATCAACAACAAGAGGGAAGGGATGAAAACCAAAACAGGGAAAGAACAGGTTAAAGAATATGTAGATAGATTAAATGTATTCTAGTTGGTGGGACTTGATGAAATTCATCATAGAATCATAGAATCATAGAATATCAGGGTTGGAAGGGACCCCAGAAGGTCATCTAGTCCAACCCCCTGCTCAAAGCAGGACCAAGTCCCAGTTAAATCATCCCAGCCAGGGCTTTGTCAAGCCTGACCTTAAAAACCTCTAAGGAAGGAGATTCTACCACCTCCCTAGGTAACGCATTCCAGTGTTTCACCACCCTCTTAGTGAAAAAGTTTTTCCTAATATCCAATCTAAACCTCCCCCATTGCAACTTGAGACCATTACTCCTCGTTCTGTCATCTGCTACCATTGAGAACAGTCTAGAGCCATCCTCTTTGAAACCCCCTTTCAGGTAGTTGAAAGCAGCTATCAAATCCCCCCTCATTCTTCTCTTCTGCAGACTAAACAATCCCAGCTCCCTCAGCCTCTCCTCATAAGTCATGTGCTCTAGACCCCTAATCATTTTCGTTGCCCTTCGTTGTACTCTTTCCAATTTATCCACATCCTTCCTGTAGTGTGGGGCCCAAAACTGGACACAGTACTCCAGATGAGGCCTCACCAGTGTCGAATAGAGGGGAACGATCACGTCCCTCGATCTGCTCGCTATGCCCCTACTTATACATCCCAAAATGCCATTGGCCTTCTTGGCAACAAGGGCACACTGCTGACTCATATCCAGCTTCTCGTCCACTGTCACCCCTAGGTCCTTTTCCGCAGAACTGCTGCCGAGCCATTCGGTCCCTAGTCTGTAGCGGTGCATTGGATTCTTCCATCCTAAGTGCAGGACCCTGCACTTATCCTTATTGAACCTCATTAGATTTCTTTTGGCCCAATCCTCCAATTTGTCTAGGTCCTTCTGTATCCTATCCCTCCCCTCCAGCGTATCTACCACTCCTCCCAGTTTAGTATCATCCGCAAATTTGCTGAGAGTGCAATCCACACCATCCTCCAGATCATTTATGAAGATATTGAACAAAACGGGCCCCAGGACCGACCCCTGGGGCACTCCACTTGACACCGGCTGCCAACTAGACATGGAGCCATTGATCACTACCCGTTGAGCCCGACAATCTAGCCAGCTTTCTACCCACCTTATAGTGCATTCATCCAGCCCATACTTCCTTAACTTGCTGACAAGAATGCTGTGGGAGACCGTGTCAAAAGCTTTGCTAAAGTCAAGAAACAATACATCCACTGCTTTCCCTTCATCCACAGAACCAGTAATCTCATCATAAAAGGCGATTAGATTAGTCAGGCATGACCTTCCCTTGGTGAATCCATGCTGACTGTTCCTGATCACTTTCCTCTCCTCTAAGTGCTTCAGGATTGATTCTTTGAGGACCTGCTCCATGATTTTTCCAGGGACTGAGGTGAGGCTGACCGGCCTGTAGTTCCCAGGATCCTCCTTCTTCCCTTTTTTAAAGATGGGCACTACATTAGCCTTTTTCCAGTCATCCGGGACTTCCCCCGTTCGCCACGAGTTTTCAAAGATAATGGCCAAGGGCTCTGCAATCACAGCCGCCAATTCCTTCAGCACTCTCGGATGCAATTCGTCCGGCCCCATGGACTTGTGCACGTCCAGCTTTTCTAAATAGTCCCTAACCACCTCTATCTCTACAGAGGGCTGGCCATCTCTTCCCCATTTTGTGTTGCCCAGCACAGCAGTCTGGGAGCTGACCTTGTTAGTGAAAACAGAAGCAAAAAAAGCATTGAGTACATTAGCTTTTTCCACATCCTCTGTCACTAGCTTGCCTCCCTCATTCAGTAAGGGGCCCACACTTTCCTTGGCTTTCTTCTTGTTGCCAACATACCTGAAGAAACCCTTCTTGTTACTCTTGACATCTCTTGCTAGCTGCAGCTCCAGGTGCGATTTGGCCCTCCTGATATCTTTCCTACATGCCCGAGCAATATTTTTATACTCTTCCCTGGTCATATGTCCAACCTTCCACTTCTTGTAAGCTTCTTTTTTATGTTTAAGATCCGCTAGGATTTCACCATTAAGCCAAGCTGGTCGCCTGCCATATTTACTATTCTTTCGACTCATCGGGATGGTTTGTCCCTGTAACCTCAACAGGGATTCCTTGAAATACATCCTTAAGGAACTCGCTAAAACAATCTCAGAATCGTTAGCAATTATCTGTGAGAACTCCTGGAGGACAGGTGAGGTCCCAGAAGACAGGAGAAGGGTACCTATCTTTAAAAAGGGGAGCAAAGAGGACCTTGGCAATTATAGACCAGACATCCTAACTTCAATATCTGGAAAGATACTGGAACAAATGATTAATGAATCAATTTATAAGCACCTAGAGAATAATGTGGTCATAATGAACAGTCAGCATGGATTTGTCACAAACAAGCCAGCCTAATTTCCTTCTTTGACAGGGTTACTGGTCTAATGGATAGGGGGAGGCAGTATATCCCACATGACATTCTCATATGCAGACCAGGGAAATGTGGTCTAGATGAAATTACTATCAGGTGAGTGCATAACTGGTTGAAAGTCCCTACTCAAAGAGTAGTTATCAATGGTATGCTTCAGACTAGGAGGGCATATATAGTGGGGTCTTGCAGGGGTCAGTCCTGGGTTCGGTACTGTTCAACAGTTTAATTAATAACTTGGATAGTGGAGTAGAGAATATGCTTATAAAATGTGTGGATAGTACCAAGTTGAGAGGGGTTGCAAGTACTTCAGAAGACAAAAATGGAATTCAAGATGATCTTGCCAATTTGGAGAATTGGTCTGAAATCAACAAGATGAAATTCAATAAAGACAAGTGCAAAGTCCTTTACTTAGGAAGCAAGAATCAAACACCCAACTACAAAATGGAAAATAACTGGCGAGGCGGTAGTACTGCTGAAAAGGATCTGGGGTTATAGTGGATCACAAATTGAATGAGTCAACAATATGATGCAATTGTGAAAAAGGCTACTGTCATTCTGGCTTTCAGAGTAGCAGCCGTGTTAGTCTGTATTCACAAAAAGAAAAGGAGTGCTTGTGGCACCTTAGAGACTAACGTATTTATTTGAGCATAAGCTGTAGCTCACGAAAGCTTATGCTCAAATAAATTTGTTAGTCTCTAAGGTGCCACAAGTATTCCTTTTCTTTTATCATTCTGGGGTGTATTAACAGGAGTTTTGTATGAAATACCTGCAAAGTAATGTTCCTGCTCTACTTAGCACTGATGAGGCCTCACCTAGAGAACTGTGACCAGTTCTGGGTTCTACACTTCAAGAAAGATGTGGATGCATTGAAGAGAATCCAGAGGAGAGCAACAAAAATTATAAAAGGTTTAGAAAACCTGACCTATGAGGAAAAGTTTTAAAAAGCTGGACATGTTTAATCTTGAGAAAAGAAGACTTAGGGGGGAACCTGAGAAGAGACTTTAGATATATTAAGGGCTGTGTGATGGGGTGTTCACCCCACACCAGAAAGGAAGTGGTTAAAAGCATCTTAGGGGAGCTGCACAGGGAGAAGCCAATAGGAGAGAGGCTACAAGGAGCAGCCAATCAGAGCCCAGGAGGCTCTCGTAAAAGGAGCTGCAGGGCATAGCAGTGTCAGTGGCTTCAGGGAGCTCAAGGAAAGAGGACTGTCTTCCTAATGGGCTGCAGGAAGGAAGCACCTTGAACAGAGCTATATGTGGCAGACACTGGGGGAGCAAGAGGTATCTCCTAACTTGCTGTGGGGACTTGTGGGCTGGAAGCTCTGAGAACATAAGAATGGCCATACTGGGTCAGACTAAAGGTCCATCCAGTCCAGTATCCTGTCTACCGACAGTGGCCAATGCCAGGTGCCCCAGAGGGAGTGAACCTAACAGATAATGATCAAGTGATCTCTCTCTCCTGCCATCCATCTCCACCCTCTGACAAACAGAGGCTAGAGACACCATTCCTTACCCATCCTGGCTAATAGCCATTAATGGACTTAGCCTCTATGAATTTATCCAATTCTCTTTTAAACCTTGTTATAGTCCTAGCCTTCACAACCTCCTCAGGCAAGGAGTTCCACAGGTTGATTGTGCGCTATGTGAAGAAGAACTTCCTTTTGTTTGTTTTCAACCTGCTACCCATTCATTTAATTTAGTGGTCTCTAGTTCTTATATTATGGGAACAAGTAAATAACTTTTCCTTATTCACTTTCTCCACATCATTCGTGATTGTATATACCTCTATCATATCCCTTAGTCTCCTCTTTTCCAAGCTGAAAAGTCCTAGCCTCTTTAATCTCTCCTCATATGAGCCCCGTTCCAAACCCCTAATCATTTTAGTTGCCCTTCTCTGAACCTTTTCTAATGCCAGAATATCCTTTTTGAGATGAGGGGACCACATCTGTACTCAGTATTCAAGATGTGGGCATACCATGGATTTATATAAAGGCAATAAGATATTCTCTGTCTTATTCTGTATCCCTTTTTAAATGATTCCTAACATCCCGTTTGCTTTTTTGACTGCCGCTGCACACAGCGTGGACATCTTCAGAAAACTATCCACAATGACTCCATGATATTTCTCCTGATTAGTTGTAGCTAAATTAGCCCCCATCATATTGTATATATAGTTGGGGTTATTTTTTCCAATGTGGATTACTTTACATTTATCCATATTAAATTTCATTTTCCATTTTGTTGCCCAATCACTTAGTTTTTTGAGATCTTTTTAAAGTTATTCATACTCTGCTTTGGTCTTATCTATCTTGAGCAGTTTAGTATCATCTGCAAACTTTGCCACCTCACTGTTTACCCCTTTCTCCAAATCATTTATGAATAAGTTGAATAGGATTGGTCCTAGGACTGACTCTTGGGAAACACCACTAGTTACCCCTCTCCATTCTGAAAGTTTACCATTTATTCCTACCCTTTGTTCCTTGTCTTTTAACCAGTTCTCAATCAATTAAAGGATCTTCTCTCTTATCCCATGGCAACTTAATTTACATAAGAACCTTTGGTGAGGGACCTTTCAAAGGCTTTCTGGAAATCTAAGTACATTATGTCTACTGGATTCCCCCTTGTCCACATGTTTGTTGACCCCTTCAAAGAACTCTAATAGATTAATAAGACATGATTTCCCTTTACAGAAACCATGTTGACTTTTGCCCAACAATTTATGTTCTTCTATGTTTCTAACAATTTTATTCTTTACTATTGTTTTAACTAATTTGCCCGGTACTGACGTTAGACTTACTGGCCTGTAATTGCCAGGATCACCTCTAGAGCCCTTTTTAAATATTGGTGTTACATTAGCTATCTTCCAGTCATTGGGTACAGAAGCTGATTTAAAAGACAGGTTACAAACCATAGTTCCGCAATTTCACATTTGATTTCTTTCAGAACTCTTGTGTGAATGCCATCTGGTCCCGGTGACTTGTTACTGTTAAGTTTCTCAGTTAATTCCACAACCTCCTCTAGTGACACTTCAATCTGTGTCAATTCCTCAGATTTGTCACCTATAAAAGGTTTGGGAATCGCCCTAACATCCTCAGCCGTGAAGACTGAAGCAAAGATTTCATTTAATTTCTCCACAATGACTTTATCGTCTTTAAGTGCTCCTTTTGTATCTTGATTGTCCAGGGGCCCCACTGGTTGTTTAGCAGGCTTCCTGCTTCTGATGTACTTAAAAAAACATTTTGTTATTACCTTTAGAGTTTTTGGCTAGCTGTTCTTCAAACTCCTTTTTGGCTTTTCTTATTACATTTTTACACTTAATTTGGCAGTTTATGCTCCTTTCTATTTACCTCACTAGGATTTGACTTCCACTTTTTAGAAGATACCTTTTTATCTCTCACTGTTTCTTCTACATGGTTATTAAGCCACGGTGGCTCTTTTTTAGTTCTTTTACTGTGGGTTTTTTTAATTTGCGATATACATTTAAGTTGAGCCTCTATTATGGTGTCTTTGAAAAGTGTCCGTGCATCTTGCAGGGATGAAGAAGAGGGTGAAGAAGATGCTGGGGCTGCAGGGAAGTGGCTCAGGGAATAGAAGCAGCATGGAGTGGAGTTAAAGAGACGCAGCAGGAAGCTGCTGCCTACAAGATCCCCGGGTCAGAACCCGGAGTAGTGGGCAGGCCTGGGTCACCCCGACTTGCCACTGGGGAAGTGGATGGACTATAGAACTGGGAGATTCCTAACCCACCCACACCCTCCCCACCCCCAGAACGGGGAAAATGGATGGTGGCACAGTTGGAGGCCCGAGTGATGAAAAGGACGCTGCGGTTCCTGGGTTGAGATGGGTCTGTAGGCAGAGAAGGTGGCCTGACAGACACCACCAGGAGAAGTTGCGCCAGTTGAAAGAGCAATTCCCCAAGAGGACCAGCAGGAAGCGCTGCGCTGGTGAGTGAACCGCACCAGAGGCTGTTATAAAGAGGATGGTGGTCAATTCTGCTCTATATCTGTAGGCAGTAGGAGACAAAGTAATGGGCTTAATCTGCATCAAAGGTGATTTAGGTTAGATATTAAGAAAGTCTTTTGAACAGTAACAATAGTTAAGCTCTGGAACAGGCTTCCAAGGGAGGCTGTGGAGTTCCAGTCATTGGAGGCTTTTAAGAACAGGTCGAATGAACACCTGTCAGGGATGGGCTCACTTTACTTGGTCCTTCCTTCATGAATGGGGCAGGACTTGACATCCTCAAGGTCCCTTCCCGCCCTACATTTCTATGATTGAGTGACTGAGCTTCATTGAGCTTGTTATACAATACAAGGGCTTACAAACAAACTAGAGACACAGGGCCCGACCCTTCTATCTGATGTCTGGAGTGTGCATGAAAGGGAACAAGAAACACACACGCCTCTAAAACAGAAAGTGAGTTACAGCAAAGTGAATTCAGCCCTCTCTTCTCCTCATGAGCGAGGAGCTGGAGACAATACAGAGTACGGGAATTATTCATGTCTCTGATGCTCTGTAGAAAGAGGTGTGGGACTGATTACTCTGGCGCTGCTGTGTGTGCACAGTAATCAGTCAATGGAAACTGAGTTGCGACAGTGAAACAGCAAGAGGGTTGAGAGTTTGAGTTCCAAAAAACTAGGCATGGCCAGAGTCAAGTCCCCGTACTCATTATGTTGGAATCCAGAGGCACTGGGATGTACAGTTAATATTCAGTTTAGATCTCTGATGGGACATGGGGTGGGGGTGATGTCCATGGCAGAGCTGGTTCCACTCCTCTCATATGAATATGATCTGTTTCTTTAATGGTATTCCTGGTCTTTCATTACATTTGCCTGCACCTGGCATTTCCTTTACCATGGACATCAGTGAGAACACAGCTGAGGGCCATATACAGATACAACAGACTAGTGATTTAAAATGCTATTTAAGGAGTCTTTATTAGTTGTTATCTGTGAACATTCAGATAAGTTCCATATTATTCAGGAAAATAATTCAATAATCAGAAATTCAATAATCTGAAATGACAGATGTCTGACAAATAATTAATCAGGGTTGTCAAGCAATTAAAAAATTAATCACTAATCGCACCGTGCTTCAACCACCATTCCAGATGACATGTGTCCATGATGATGATGATGGATTCTGCTCGATAACAATCCAAAGCAGTGAGGACCGATGCATGTTCATTTTCATCCTCTGAGTCAGATGCCACCAGCAGAAGGTTGATTTTCTTTTTTGGTGGTTTGGGTTCTGTAGTTTCCACATCAAAGTGTTGATCTTTTAAGACTTCTGAAAGCATGCTCCACACCCCGTCCCTCTCAGATTTTGGAAGGCTTCAGATTCTTAAACCTTAAGTCGAGTGCTGTAGCTATCTTTATAAATCTCACATTGGTACCTTCTTTGAATTTTGTCAAATCTGCAGTGAAAGTGTTCTTAAAATGAACATGTGCGGAGTCATCATCTGAGACTGCTATAACATGAAATATATGGCAGAATGCAGGTAAAACAGACATACAATTCTCCCCCAAGGAGTTCAGTCACAAATTTAATTAACACATTATTTTTTTAACTATTTTTTTTAAATGAGCATTATCAGCATGGAAGAATGTCCTCTGGAATGTGTGGTCAAAGCATGAAGGGGCATACGAATATTTAGCGTATCTGGCATGTAAATAACTTACAATGCCAGTTACAAAGGTCCCATACGAACAACCGTTCTCACTTTCTTGTGATGTTGTAAATAAGAAGGCAGCATTATCTCCTGTAAATATAAACAAATTTGTTATCTTAGTGATTGCTGTGCAAGAAGTAGGACTGAGTGGACTTACAGGCGTTGAAGTTTTACATTGTTTTGTTTTTGAGTGCCGTTATGTAACAAGAAAAAAAATCTACATTTGTAAGTTTCACTTTCATGACAGAGATTGCACTACAGTACTTGTATGAGGTGAATTGAAATATACTATTTCTTTTGTTTATAATTTTTACAGTGCAAATATTAATAATAAAAATATAAACTTTGATTTAAATTACAACACAAATACAATATACATGAAAATGTATAAAGAACATCCAAAATATGTAATAAATTTCAACTGATATTCTATTGTTTAACAATATGATTAAAATTGCAATTAATTGGGATTAATTTTATTGAGTTAATCTCATGAGTTAACTGTGATTAATTGACAGCCCTAATAATTATTCACTTGAACATCTGTGTGAAAGCTCCTTAGTCATTATGTGATCTGTCTCCTGTTTAAAAAAATTAAAATATCCTTTCATGGAGCAGGAACAGTGCTGCACAATATAGGTGACAAATAACACTGTAAATAATGATTCTGAACATTTGTGAATATCCCAGTATCTGAAAATTGTTTGTTTAAACTCTTTGGTGAATAGTTACAAAAACTGAATCTGTTTACACAAATCAGCGAAGAGTTAACATTGTTTGCTACCCCAAACAGGGGCTGGAATGGTACAGAATGTTCTCTGTTCTGATTCATTTTGACCTCCTCTGAATTCATTAATCAGTAGATGAACATTAAAGATATGGAGTCAGATGTTGCTCGCTTTCCTCTCACAGCTAGTACCATTGGCTTCAACAGAATTACTCTCATTAAAATAGCAAAGAGGATTTGATCCCTGAGCTGTAATTCAGTGATTGTGGAGAGAGCCACTTTGACTCTTATATAGGCCCTGGCTGCTGGTTAGAAAGGACAGTCCTCCTGCGCTGATGATACCGTAGAATAACTTGCCGCCATTGCTGCCTACACAGAAACCTTTTGTATTTGCTTTGATCAAGAACATCTGCACTTTTGTCAGTGGATGTTTGTCCTTCAGACCCATCTGAACAAAGCACCTGGAGTTTAGAAGACTTGCGTCTTATGCCCACCAACAATCTCTGGGCATAAAAAGACTGACAGCAGGTTTCTTCCATGTGTTCTGAGACATTCTCATTCAGGACCTCATCCATGTCTGGACTGAATCTCTGGGGAATGGAGTGCTCTCGCTTTCAGGCAGTGCTTGCGCTGGCGCCCAAGAAGCGGGATCTCCACGACCTGAGGAATTGTCACCTGGTATCACTCCTCTATATGGACTAAAAGGTTGTAGTGAAGGCCATCTTGCTTCAATGGCAGTTCGTGCTGGTGCTATTGATCCACCCTGACCAGACTTGTGCCTCCAGATTAGACCGTATTCAGCAGTTAGTTTCTAGACAGCAACTTCATCTGTCATGCACTTCATTGACCCTCAACCTGTAAAAGGCATTGGACAGGGTGGATCACAAGCATATCCCGGCAAATCTGTTTGCGTTCAGCGTTGTTCGTGCTCTGTGTGGTCCTTCTGGGTACTGTGCACCTCTGTGCAATGCTTGGTCAAGCTCAATTGGGCCCTGACTGAACCCATCGCCTTCAGATGAGGTGGTGTGTGTGTATAAGGGAGGCCTTCTGTCCAGCCAGCTCTAATCTGTGGACATTGAGCCCTCCTCCGATGGCGTTGGTGCTCAGAGACAGCTGTGGGCAGAGCTTTGCCTGTGCTGGTGTTTCAGAGAGTACCACCAGGTGTCTTGTTTCCAGTCTGATCTTGGGTCACAGGGCTGCCAAGTATTGAACGTCTCTCAGGCAGCCTTGTCCATAGGTGCCCATCCTCAGTAACTCCAGCACTCATCCACCCCACATCTCCAGCTACCCCAACGTGCCCCAGCACCTACCCAGCAACTCAGAGAGCCACCAGCTTCCCCCAAGCACAGCTGCCAAATTTTGTATAGCAGTGTGATACCCCTGCCACTGTTTG
Source organism: Dermochelys coriacea (assembly GCF_009764565.3). Taxonomy (NCBI): domain Eukaryota; kingdom Metazoa; phylum Chordata; order Testudines; family Dermochelyidae; genus Dermochelys; species Dermochelys coriacea. The sequence goes on along the minus strand of NC_050073.1, from coordinate 12,926,030 downwards.
GGCCAGGATGTGATCCCCACAAGCTGAAGCTTGTTATATTGAACTTATAAATGTACAAATTATCTCAGTAAGTAACTTGGATAAAATGGGACACATGGAATTGCACAAAATGTGGTAGCTGTGGGTACATGGAAAGGTGTTTTTGTGCAGTCACTGGGTACTTAATTGTTGGGATCACAACTTTATGATGTCCAGAGTTTAGCGTTTAATCCTCTAATGTTCTTGTTCCCATTTCAGATAGTTCTTAATATCCTCATGATGAGCAGAAAGAGACGGACTGACGTCCTCCTGCAGGGATTGGAGGACCTTGCGGAGCAAGACTTTAAAAAATTTAGACACAAATTATCTGAGTTTGCCTTTGACGACAAACCCTCAGTCCCCTTCAGTGTAAACTGGAGAAGGCTGACAGGATAGATGCTGCGAGACTCCTGAAAGAACACTATGGTCAGGAGAGTGCTGTGGACGTAGCTATCAACATCTTCTCTACCCTCAATCTCAACAACTCTGCCAAGAAACTCAAACAGGAAAAAGCGACAGGTAAAAAAAATTCAAAGTGACTCTGACTCCTGTGAGTCATTTCTCCATGAATATCCCCTACAGCACCAGTAGCAGGAGCAGCAGCAAACTAATGACACCTAAGAGATTTTACAACCTGAGGGGGAGTCAGAGTGAATCAGGGGAAACTGCAGAGCAGGTGAGGCCTGACCTCCCAGATTACACATGCATTTTTAGGAACATAGGAGCTAGCATGCTACCACTAGTCCATCCAGTCCAGTATTCTGTCTCTGACAGTGGCCCCTGCCAGATACTTCAGAGGAAGGTGCTAGAAACCCTACAGTAAGCAGTTATGGGATAACCTGCCCATTGAGTGAGTTTCCTTGTGACCCCAATAGTAAGGCAGGTGTGGAGGGAGTTGGGAAAGGGATTAGATCTTATGCCCTGAAGCACAAGTTTATATCCTTTCCAAAACTCTTGTTCGTTTTTTAAATGTTTACTATTATAACTAGATAGGCCTATTATTCCTATGAATAATAATTCTTTGTTTAATTCTGCTAAACTTTCAGCCTCAATACACTGTGGCAATAAGTTCCACAAGCTAATTAAGTGTGTGGAAAATTTATTTTTATCAGTTTTTAATTTGCCATCTTTCAAGTTCATTAAATGTCCTCTTGATATTGTATCAGACTGGGAACTTCTGTTCCCCCTGTCTTCTATCTTCTCTATACTAGACATTGTTTTATCATGACTGTTTTCTCATTTGTCTTCTCTCTGTTCGGTCTATTCATTTGAGTTTTTCCACGCCCCGAATCTTTCTTGCTGACTTCTCTGAACTCCCTTTGATTCTGCTATGTACTTTTGGAGTTGGGATGAACAGTATTCCTGGTTAGGGCCCACCACTGATTTTGGTAATGCCATGTATTTTGTGTATTTTTTCCCACCCTATTTCTTATGTAATCTAACATTTTGTCTGATTTTTGTACCATTGCTACTCATTGAGCAGAGGTTGTTTCTGAGCAATCAGCAGTTGCCATTGAGCTGTCCATAGTGAAGCCCAGGTCTTTTTCCTGAGTTGAAGGGGCAACTTGGATTTTCCAGGGCTTAATTTGGCTTTTGTGAACCAACGTGAAGATGGGGCTTTGCCTTCCCTTCAGCACTTTGATTTCATATGCTACAAGGGAGATTTTGCCTGTGGTGAGGTAACTCCCTTTCCAACTAGGTTGGAACTTTTTGACCCTTCTCTTCTTTTTGATATAGTCAAAATAAAATACCCTGTCCCAGTATGATGTTCCCTCAGAAGCGTTTGTATCATTACAAGGCTTTTGTTCCTGGGCACTCTCCTCTGGCTTCTGTCAAGCAAATGAAAATATGGTTTGCAAGAGATGCTTTAATTCTACTAAGAATTGTTGGATGACAGTCGTAATTCTTGTGTCTGGAGTCTGGAATAGCAGATTCATGGGGAGGACTCTAGTCATACCTGTCAGAAGCTTGAAAGGGGTGACATTTGTGGATTATTTGGAATTGATTCCATGGCCAATTAATGCTAGTGGCAATTTCCGGTCCCAGCCAGTGGTGCACATTTTCTGAGGCCAATATCTTCATGATAAATATCCTTGTCCGGTTCATGTATGTATGAATTTGACCTATCAGGAGGATTGAGGGTGATGTAAAATATGGAGCTTCTGTTTTAGTCCTGGTGTCTTGCACAGCATATGTATCTCCTCTGAGATAAAGTGAGATTCTCTGTCTGAGTTTCTGCCAAGGGGCAGACGCTATCTACTGAAAACATGATTTAGTAGTAGTGTGGCTGTTGTATGAGCTATATCATTGGCAGGTAAACCTTCCTCCCACTCTGAGAACTGGCAGGTTATTGTGAGCATATACGGATTTCATTGGGAGAAATGGGTCTCTGGGTCCACCCAGTCGGTTTGAATGTCTGAATGGGGAAGGAGATTCCCTAGCCCCGTGGGGTGCACAGTGTTTAGGTTGTGCAGGCTGGAACTTAATGCAGCTGAGGCTTCCCTGGACACAGCTAGCTACTTTCTTACTCAGATCAGAAGGAGACTGTTTCAGATGATCATACATGGTCTGGAGGCAGGGATGTCCTCAGCATGTCTCACTATATGCATGGAGTAGCATAATTCCACAGTAAGACATGGATACCACATGCTGGGGAATGTGGTTTCATTCATGGCTGTAGGTCAGGATTAGTCTGCATAAAAAATCCTCTCTTAGATTGAACATGATCTCTGGGTGTTCATCCTTTTGCCAGTTTCTCAGGTGTGATAGGATGGGTCACAGGGTCCTCTATGTATTGATAAAGCTTGGGCACCATTAGGTCCTTTTTAGATGTGCCTCTGCAAAATCTTCATAGGCAAAGACCAGGGTGCTTTGAGAGGATCCTGTCTTCAGGAGTGACTACCATGGTTTCTGGTTCCCAGTGCTTAGCTTGCTCTTGGGTAACTATGGTTACTGTAGCTTTAGGAAGAGCTTGGAAATCCAGGGAGTGCAAGTCAGGACTCTCACCCAGGTTAGCTGATTAAGCATGTCATTCCCTGTTTGTCAGAGCCTTTCTTCTTCCAGTAGATTCCCAGGTCATTATCCTGAAATGATTGATCCACTGTGGAGATTAGTTTGGTGCGAGCATGATCTTTTCCTTTCTGGTTTTTGTATTCTCCCCCTCCCCATCATAGAGAATACAGGGGAGAATCAGAACAGCTCACAAGCTCCTGAATGAGATCATCCAGGGCTGACTGAATAGTTATCTCTATATCGGCTGTTTTGCACACTGACTGGATTTAGGACCTAATTTAAATTTCTGGGGTGATCCACAGAATGAAGTCTTACTCCTGCATGCACATCCCCTTCTAGGCAGAAGCCTTGGTCATGTGAGAGCTCACCTCTTGGTAAGGGAGGTGTCACAATTCCTGCAGGGTGGGAGTCTCAATGGGTGCAGGATCTGAGGGTCTGATCCAGTAACTCTACGTTGGTGTAGATGAGCTAAACTTGGAGCTTTCCTGATTCTCTTGTTCGGGTTATATCAAGCCTCCAGGTTGTATCCTTCCAGCATCATGCAGTGTGGTCCTGGCACTGGTGATTCTCCCTTCCTTGATTTTCTGCCTTAGTAGTTATTTAAAAGAGTGGTGAGTCTCCATGATCATTTTCCCTCCACTGATGATAGGGGTGGCTCCAGGGCCCCCACATTGTTGTCAGAAAGACTTTCTCACCCTCTGCTGAGTGAGCCAGTTCTCTTGATCATGGACCTGTCAGAGTCTCTGCCCATACTGTACTCTGTTTCCAGGATAAACCCCTTGTCTTTCAGAGGGTAGATCCAACAAGGGGCTTCCATTTGCCTTTTTTGGCTTTCTTGCTGAGCCCTTTCTAGTTCAGGTTCCCAATCCCATGTTTGTTCGTGTCTCAGCAGTGTGCTGAGCGACTGAAAAATTTCCACTTAATCTTCAGTGAGCCACCAGGAATATTCTCACATGCCCATTAAGAGGAGAAATTTATATGTTGGAGTTAGATATTTCTTCAGTGTAATCCTGTCTATTTACAAAGAAAGTACAAAGTCCTGTTTTCCTGAATGCAGGAGGGCACTGTCTTTGCTCACAGTTCTAAGCCCCTTTCCAGCCAGCACTTAGCCCTAAAGCTTTCTCTAGGCTTTTTCTCAGGGACACATTCCCAGTGATTCTGTGACTGTCCCTTGGGCTTTCTGCTACTTGTCTCCCCTCTTCTCTATTTTTTCTTGCTGCTTCTGTCACACAGCTGCACCAATCAATGACCTAGCTTCCGCATTTGTTGTATTAGTCCCAGGGAAAACCTGCTTGGACCACATGGTTCAGCTTCTGCTCAAGGCTTGCCGTACACTTGTGTTTTGGATGGCGCTCCTATTATTTCAGCCATCTGGTTCCATAAAGGAACACAGTTGCTTTTTACACTTATCCTGAATGAAAGGCGGCCATTAAACTCACTAGCTTTAATGGAGTTTAGTCCAACACATAACAATATTATAAGTCATTATGTAAATCAATGTTATGCTGCCATTTTGAATACTGTCTGCAGTGCTGGTCAACCCACCTCAAAAAGAGTATTGTGTAGTAGAGGGTTCAGAAACAGGTGAAGAGAATGATTAGGGAGATGGCAAAACTCTGATATGAAGAGAGGTTGAAAAGATTGGGATAGTTTATCTTAGGGCTTGTCTACATGGTGCATTTAACTCACTGTGAAGACCAGCCCTTAGAAAGGAGAGGATTGAGGGAACGTGGTAAAGTCTATAAGATAGTGAATGGAGCAGGGAAAGTAGATTGGGAGCTTCTGTTCTCCCTGTCTCATAACACAAGATCAAGCGGGCATTTAATGAAACTGAAAGGTGGTAAATTCAAAACTAATAAAAGGAAATACATTTTCCTTGACTGTGTAATTAGACTAATAAATTTGTTAGTCTCTAAGGTGCCACAAGTACTCCTTTTCTTTTTGCGAATACAGACTAACACGGCTGCTACTCTGAAACCTGTAATTAGACTGTGGAACGTATTGCCAAGAATTTTGTAAGATTCACAGAAAGATGGGATGTTTATATGGATAACAGGAATATCCAGAGTTGTAGTTAATGTTAGAAAATGAGTTTTGGAAGGGATATAAAGGCTCATACTTCCTGGTTTAAATCAATCTCTACTAAGGACCAGGAGGAGTCCTTCATGAAGGGCAGAGGAGCCCACATCTGCTCACTTCATGATTATTGTACACTCCTCTGAAACATCTGGAGCTGGCTTCCTTTGGAGACAGGAAACTGGACTACATGGGCCTTGGTTCTGATCCACTATGTGCATTCCTGGGTCCTTATGCTTCACTAGGGCGGGTTTCCATTTTCAGAAGGGTATCTGTTTGAGAAAGATTATTGGAGTCAACTTGCTGTTTAGCCATATTGGTTCATTTCTTGCCTTCCTGTTTCCTTTTATTTATGGCCATTCATGCTTTTTTGACTCTCATGGTGTGAGGGAGCACAGCAGAGAAATTGCCATCTGGCACAGTGGGGGTTAAAGAAAATCTTTGGGTTCAGCTAGCCCCACCCACTATACCTGTGGCCAATGCCAGGCCTAGAGAGGGGGAGAAAAGAAGGGAGCCTGTCTCAGTTGGAGGCTCACTGGCGAGGAGCTCTCTGTCTGCCTGCCCAAAGGGATGGATCAGTGACCTGCCAGGCAGCACAGCCACTTGAGGCAAGTAAGGGCTCCCCTGCTAAGGGGAGGCTGCAAACAAGTCCCAGCACTCAGGGCAATTGGACTAGTGGGGCCATACCCCACACTGAAGAGACTTGTAGGAAGTAGCCCAGGGAAGACCCATCTCCCCTGTTTAGAGGGTTGATCTACACAAGGCCCTGGGCTGCGACCCAGTAGAGAGGAGGGTCCAGGTCCCCCTACATCCACCCTCTTAGCTGGTCTTTCAATCTGTAAGGCCAGAGATCTAGCCACTAGGCCACCTGGCCACAGAAGATCCTATCAGAGAGGCTGAAACCATCACTGCTCAAAGATGGTCCAAATGAAATCAGACTCTGTGTCACAATTGTTATGACTTGGCAGGCATTCAGCCCCCTGAAAATATTAATATTTACTCAACTAGACCTAAGGCAATTTCCATAACATGCTTTCTTACTGTATTCATTAGAGAGTTTACAAGGTTGCTATCTGAAAATCTGTACATACCTGAGGCAGTTTTTTCCCTTCAACTGAAATCTGATTTGGAAGAGCAGGGTTGCAATTGTTACTAATAATCTTAATCTGAGACCCAGAGCTGCTGTATGCAATGTAGTTGTAGCCTCATCCAGAGCTGCTGCACATTCTTCACCTGGAACTCCTCAGCCCTGCTTCCTGGGGTTGTACTGCTTGCTAAATGCACACAGGTGGAAATGGGTAGAGGCACCCTGAAGAAGAAGTTACCTATCAATAACTAGTTCCCTCTGCGAATTCACACTCCCCACCCACCTCACTTCTTTAGAGCCTTAGGTTAAATATTCCTGAATTAGTGGAAGAGCAGTGGGGGAAACTCCCCACTTTATGCCCTAGGAACCCTACATGAGGGAGGGAGAGAGAGGAGTGGCCCCAGTGAATATTGCTCTTTAGAGGATTATGGAAGCTCACAGCACAGTTCCTTTGCAGGAATCAAGTCTGAATACGCAGGGGCAACACTCTTGAACAACCCCCAGTTACTGTTCAATAACTTCTCTTTAAACACCTGAAAACAGGGCTAAGGATGAAAATTCTATTGCATCCAGAAATAATAGTATTATGTTAGCCACACAACATTCCAGGATGATGTGGTGTTAGGAGCACACTAATGGGCCCGATTCTAACTGCTTTATATTTTGTGTAGCCATTAATCTCTGTGTAAAATGAGCACTCAGTGGAGGTCCAACACTACATTAAGTATAAGCTGAGGGGAGATTTCTGATTTGGTAGCTATTTGTAACCCCTTTGCACTCACTGGGCTCAGTCCTCAGATGTGCTAGAGCAGCACCTGGCGCAGCTGGTGGCGGGAAGACAAAGGTGGTTTTACAATAGCCTATTCTGGCAGCAGAGCCATAAGGATCCATTCAGGCAGCTGGCAAGGCACACGCTCTTTCCCCAGCCATGCCCCCAACACAGCTCCTATACTGATGTGCAGTTGGGGTACTTCTGGTTACATTGGCCTTCCCTGTCCCTCTCCCTAAGGATTCCCCCCCACATTGGAAATCCCCAGGAGGCTGCTTATGATGGCTATATGGCCGTCGGTATCCTCAAAGAGGCACAAATGAGCCATATCAAGGCTGATGATGTGGTGCGCTTTGCACAGGTATAAATGGCTACACAAGGTGCAGGACAGTGGTGAATCAGGCTCCCTGTTTTCAGGTATTAAAAAGTTCCATAAAATATTATTTGGGGATTAAATTCCTCATGCTGTGTGACAGCCCAAAAATAAATTTTAGGAAGTATCATAATAAATTTACCCTCTTGAGCTGTTTCAGAGTAGCAGCCATGTTAGTCTGTATTCACAAAAAGAAAAGGAGTACTTGTGGCACCTTAGAGACTAACAAATTTATTAGAGCATAAGCTTTCGTGAGCTACAGTTCACTTCATCGGATGAATTTGGTGGAAAATACAGAGGCGAGATTGATATTTTCCACCAAATGCATCCGATGAAGTGAACTGTAGCTCACGAAAGCTTATGCTCTAATAAATTTGTTAGTCTCTAAGGTGCCACAAGTACTCCTTTCCTCTTGAGCTGCTTATCTGTGGGGGAAAATGGTCTATTAAAAAAACTTCTGTCCTGCGTATTATATATAAAGAAGGCTTGAGTGTTTAAAGTGTTTTTTGTTCAACACAAGCTTCTGATATATATATATATATGAGAAAAGATATCTTCAAAACATCTGCCCCTTTAACTATAGGGCTGAGAAAGCTTCTGCTGAGCTCGCAGTGAGACCCCCGCCACAACGGGGGATGACTAAATGCAGCAGTACTGAAATTTCTGGTTTTTTTTTTTTAAGAGAACTCCCACTTTGTTAACATTTTTCATTTTGTTCTTTGGTGGTTTGCTTCCAACCCTTTCAGCTTGTTTGTTTTTTATAATTATACCCAGCTCTAATACAGTGCTTTTCATTAGCAGATCTCAGTGCTCATCTATCATAAAGAAAGACACTGTGAGTATGTCTACCTAGAAATGTAAGCCTAAGGTTAGAGGGACTTGAGTCAGCTGACCCATATCAGGGAACCCTGGGTTTGAGCATCTACACTTCATTTTAACCTTAAGTTAAGGATTCTCTGATCTGTGCTTGAACCTAGGGTTCTAGCCTCTACACTGCAGTGCACAGACCTGAGTCAAAGTAACCCTAACCCAGAGTGCCTGGTGCCCCCCCATCCCAGTGTCAACACTCTAGCCCTACAAATACATTGCATTGTGGGAAAAATCTAATGCCCACCCTGTTTCTTAACTGTAATGGTGCTGTTGATGGGATTCAGGTGTCCATAAGGACACATGAGTACATCAACTGCATAAATAGCACCATTGGGGCTGTCTCAGTAGAATGACTGCAGTTTGTGAAGGCTTGATACTGAAGTACCATCTAACTACCATCTGTGCCTCTAGGCTGAGTCACAGTGGAAGGAAAATTCCCATGTGCTCCTGTTCTGTGGATAATAAGGACGTCAGTCTCCAGGACTGTCAAACTATTAAATGAAACTTTGCAATTCTTATTTTTTTTAAAAAATGGGATGTTCTATTAAGCTGTTTTTATTTATTTTTGTCTGTTTTGAAGTTTGACATAAAATGACAGTATAAGAGGGAAAACACACTTACATCCCAGGCTGGCTGCTGCCCGCTATGGAGCGTTGCAGTATTTCCCCAGCAGTTGGGGTGCAGTGTGCTCCATCACCCCCCAAGGATCCCTTATCCTTGCCCCCACCGCACCTTGGGAGGCAGAGATAAAGGATCCTTGGAGTCTATGGGGATGTTTTGGCGCTGGCTCCTACTCATTGCCCTCACAGTGCACGCTGCTCAGGCATCTCTACACACGCAGCCCCAGGGAGGGCAGTAAGGGCCCGGGAGCAAGGGACAGCGAGTAGAGTGGACCAAATCGCTGCCCTGCAGGGAGGGGGAACAGCAGAGTTCCCGTCTCAGCATGGCCAGAGCAGGGATGACTCTGAACATCCTGGCAGCTGGGAGCCGTCTCCCACCTCTCAGTATTTCTCCCTGCTCTGGGCAAGCTCTGCACAGCAGCAGCAAGGAGGAGCTGGAGCCAAAGCCACCACCATAGGAGTGTGATTGGGTGGACTAGGCCCAGAGGCCCCCTGCTGGAGGCCTCAGTGTCCTGCCACTCTTGTCCCAGAAAAGGAGAAGTAGAGGAGTCCTCTAAGCAGCCTAGAGTGGCTGCAGGGGAAGTAGCCAATCAGGGCCCAGGAAGACTATATAAAAAGAAGCTGCAAACCCAGAGACAGGCAGTTCCTGGCTGGAGCCAGATGAATGTAGGTGGTGCTCCTGGCTGACCAAAGGGAACTGCAGCAGCAGCAGCAGCAGCAGCAGCAGCTCAGTGCCAGCAGGGCCTGGGGGAGCAGAAGAGGTCCTGGCTGGCTGCTGAGCCTGAACATAGAAGAGCCCTGAGCTAAGGGTGAAGCACTGGTGAAGGCTGGGGCTGTGGGGAAGTGACATAAGGAACTGAAAGCAGCTTAGTTAAAGGGACACAGTGGCGTGTGGCTGCTATTCTTAGGGTCCCTGGGCTGGGACTTGGAGTAGTGGGTGAGGCTAGGTTCCCCGCCATAGGCCACTGGCAAAGTGGCCTACAATTTGGACAGCTGTAACTCTCTAGCCGGGCCACTGGTTCAGATCCCCTTCTTAAGAGCTGGGGCCAGAAGGGCCCAGAGAGGACATATCTATTGCTGCCAGGAAGAAGCCCTGGGGCTACAGCCTGATACCAGGACTGGAGCTATTTAAAGACTGAAGATGCACCTGACCAGAAGAAGCTCTTTTGAGAGGTGGGTGCCAAGCCATTCCAAGGAGGCTGCGGGGAAGGTTTGTGGCTGGTTCTCACTTGCCACCCTGACAGTGCATGCAGTCTGGGCACTCCTGCACATGGGGCTCCAGGGGGCCTGAGAACAAAGGCCAGAGAGCACAGCAGGAACAAGCAACTGCCATGCAGCAAGGAGGAACTGGAGCTGCCACCAGTGAAGGAGGCTGTGGGGGAATTTTGGGGACTCACTCCCTTGACAGTGCATGCAGCCCAGGCACCTCTGCACATGAAGCCCCAGAGGGGCTGGGGTCAAGGGCCAGAGAGCAGAGTAGGGACCAAGTGGCTGCCCTGCAGGGAGGGGGAGCAGCAGGGCTCCCGGCTCAGCATGGCCAGGAGAGGGATGACTCCCAAACTCCCAGTGGCTGTGAGCTGCCTCCAGTCTGGCAGCTTTGCTCCTTGTTTTGGGGAAGCTCTGTGCAGCAGTGAGGAGGAGCCAGAGCAGGAGCTGCTGTCCCTACGAGAGGAGTAGGAATAGGGATCGTGTTTGGCCAGGCAGTAATGGTGCTTCCAGCTGCTGGTCTGGCTGCCTGCAGGGCTGCTCCTCTGCCACCAGGATCTCTGGGATACACCCAGAGGGCCTCCAGGACCCAGCTTAATGTGGGCTCAGACCCTCCAGCCCTGCAAGGTCCTGGGACCCTAGATCTGACCTCTAGGTTAGCAGAATTGGTGTGTGGACCTAAGGGGGATTAGACTTGAGCTCAGGCTTGCCTTGTTGTGTAGATATAGCGTAAGTGGCTACTCTTAAAAACAACCCACTGAAGAGTATTGCTTCTGATGGCCATTTTGGACCGATTGCTGAACTAGTGTCAGCAAAGAAATTCTCTTTGCCTGCCTCAGACATGGGTTTTCTAGGAAGATTATTACTGCAGAGAATCCTGAATGAATTACTTGTCCCAATGTCCTGAACTGCATGACACACTGTGATTTTTTTTTTTTTTTTTTTTTTTTTTTTTTTGTTGGACTAACATTCATGTGAAATTTCTCTTTCAGCTTTGGGTCCTCAGCAAACACCTGAAACATCAGCAAATGGTATGTGACATTCCCATAAAGAATTGCATTGCATGATTACCAGTTATTACCAGCATTAGGCTAAATCAGCCAGACATTGGGTTTGCTAGTAGAAATAATAAGTAACCCCTCAGAGTGCAGACTCATCAGATCACACAGGTTATGCAGGGTTGGATGAGGAAATGAATGGGGAGATCTCCAGGAAAGAATCGGGTGCTGCAGAACATGGTGCTGGTGAGTAGGTGGAGCTCTTGTGTCAGAGGCAGAACTGACCCAGTGCAGCAGCATGATGCTGGAAGCATGATGCTGCTAGGGATGCCATTTTTAAATGAGGCAAAATAAGTAGAGGTCAGCATTTGTGGTCACTGAAGGTGCTATGGCACTTTTTTAAACCTCTGGTCCATGGACAAATTTTAGGTTATACTTTAGTTATATTCTTTGTACCTAAATTCCCATTACTGTTTCAGTTATACCTGTCATTCTCCATCCCTTCATGCCCTAATTTGTTACGGAGTGCCATTGTGCACTATTAATATCTGACAGGTTTCACCCTAGAGGTGGCTACATTTCAGTAACTGATGAAGTGATACTTGTGTATATATGCACAGAAGGGCTGAGCCTACACTTTTCTCCCACATCACTGATTTCAATGGGACCACTGATGTGAGTAATGACTAGGACGATAGTTAATTTATGTGGGGACACTTTATGATGAAAGGTGCAATATAGACTTAGAATACCAGTATTATTGTTTAAATAGTTTGATTGTACCATTACAATACTATCTAATGCTGCTTGTCACTAACTCAGCTTACAGAGAGACATACAGAGAACATATTAAAAACAAATACAGCACAATAAAAGACATGAACGATCTTCTTGGTGAGAATGTGAAGCTAAACAGGAGATACACAAAGCTGATAATTGTAAATAAACATCATCACAAAAAGCAGAGAGAACATGAAATAATGGCCTTGGGACCGAGATATGCAGAAATCATGGCTAAGCACGCTAGTCCTATCACCATGGGTGATTTATTTGAATCTGATGGAAATGGACAATCACCACCCCCCAATTGTCGTGCTGCAGGGAGCTGCAGGGATTGGAAAAACACTGAAGCAAAAAAGATCATGTTGGACTAGGCAAATAAAGAACTGTATAAGTAACCCCTCAGAGTGCAGACTCATCAGATCACACAGATTATGCAGGGTTGGATGAGGAAATGAATGGGGAGATTCAGGTTTGATTATGTTTTCTACATAAATTGTAGGAAAATTAACTTTGTCAGAGGGCAGAAAAGTGTTGAAGATTTGATTTTTAGAAAATTGTCCTGATCAAATTGGACCAACTAAAGAGATTCTGATGAATCCAGAAAAACTCCTGTTCATAATTGATGATTTTGATGAACTGAGATTTTCCTTTGATCAACCAACAAGTAATCCATGCTCTGATCCCTGTGAGAAACAGCCAGTGGAAATCATACTGAGCAGTTTATTTAGGAAAAAAGTGCTTCACAAATCCTCCTTAATAATTACTACGAGACCAGTCGCCCTGGAGAAACTTGGGCAGTGTTTGGAAGATGAACATTGTGCGTATGCGGAGATCCTAGGATTTTCTGAGAATAAGAGAGAAGAATATTTCTACAACTTCTTTGGGAATGAAGAACAAGCAACAAAAGCCTTTAGCTTTGTAAAAGAGAATGAAATGCTCTTCACTATGTGCTTTGTTCCCCTTGTGTGTTGGATCGTCTGCATGGTACTGAAACAACAGATGGAAGCAGGTGAAGATCTTGCACAAACTTCCAATACAATCACTGGAGTGTACATGAACTATTTCTTCAGTTTAATAGAGGGTCACATCAGCAATTCAAAGCAAAAGGTACAAGGTAACTTGAAGGGACTTTGCTCCTTGGCTGTAGATGGACTCTGGAGGAAGAATATACTGTTTGAGGAAGAAGTTGTCAAGAAACATGGCTTAGATAAACCTGATTCCCTCTTTCTCAATGAGAACATGTTTCAGAAAGGCATTGTCTGTGAACTTGTTTACAGCTTCATTCACTTGAGTTTTCAAGAGTTTTTTGCAGCTTTGTTTTATGTATTGGAAAAAAGAAATAGTGGAAATTTCAGAAACTGCTATACAACCCATGGAAAAATTGTTTGAAAAGTGTGAAGAACCTAGGAATTATTTAATGTTAACAGTGTGATTCCTGTTTGGTCTCTTAAATAAAAAGAGAATGGAGGAGATGGAGAAAAATAAAAATAATTTACTAACATGGGTTAAAGAAAAACTCTCTCTGGCATTGTTCAACTATGATAAGTTTTCTTATGACAGAACAATTTTCTATTTTGAGTATTTTCACTGTTTCTATGAAATTCAAGAAACAGAATTTGTGCAGAGTGCAATGAATCATTTCACTGATCTAAAATTAAGTAGTTATACCTTTACCAAAATGGATCAAATTGTTCTTCAATTCTGTATAAAGAATTGCTCTAAACTGGAGTCAGTTGATCTAGATGTGTGTCTGTCTCTAACTGAAGACCTGAATGAAGATTCCCCAGGACCAAGCAAGCGGCCACATTGAGTGTTATCTGAGCTCTAAAAATGCCTGCATAATTTTTATTTTTTACTTTTTTTTTAAACATTGATTTTTTCCCCCCCTGGGGTTTCATAGCTCACAAATGGCCAAATGACTCACCATAAAAGTGACTCTGTTTAGGGACAGACATTTAAGACTGGGAAAGACCATGCCCCATCCTCCCCCAAACCTTAAAAGCATGGAAATAAGTTAAGGGGAAAGACTTGTGCACTCCTTTCTACTTTCATGTTGCGTAAACCTTGTCAGTAAGGCTGCAGTGCTCCATTTGCCTTTCACCTCCATCTCCAGTAGCTACCAAACACAATATATACCCCAACTTCATCACACTTACAGTCCAGTGCAAAACCCTATGGAGTGCTAGAGTGTGGAGCTGGGAGGAATGAGATATGAAAAGGTTGTGGGTGGCTGAAAACTTTTTAGAGATGTAGTGGGTGTTCCGGAGGCAGCTATAGAAGGGGAGGGAGGGAAAGGACAGGGGTGGGCATGAGGTTAGGAAGGATGGCTGCAGAGGGGCCAAGGTTGGTGCGGGGGAGGGAGGGAGGCAGAGAGGGTGAGGATCGAGGGAGGGCCCTGGTTAGGGCAGATATCAGAGGTCAGGAGGCAGCTATGGATATGGGACCTACATCTATCTGGGCTGGTGGGAGGAGAGGGAAGATTGGATGGAGTCGGTAGAACAGGTGGGAACTGTAGAAGGGCGAGGGAACACAAGGAAGGGGAATTGAGCCCACTGAAGGGAGAGGAGGACAGCTGCTGTGAAGGAATGGGGGGTGATTGATTGACACGATTACAAACAGCAGCAACAACAAAATCTCAGAAGAAATTTAGCTACAAAGCTCTAACAAGTCTCTACAAAGCTTGTGCAAATGGAGATTTTTTTCAGAGGCTTATAACTTGACTATATTTGGGTGGATTTTCATGGGAACAGCAAAAGGCACGGCCCTGACACAAAGACCACCCCCCACCCTTGCCAAATTTGAAGTCCCTGCTCCAAAACATGGGGAAGCTAGAACTTCTGAGGGAAAAGGTTGGAAAAAATTTTTTAACACTGATAAAACAACCTAATTCTCAGAAATGGCTGAACCATTTTTGCAGAAACTTTCAGACTATTTAGCCTGATGGAAATACCCGGCATGGAAAATTTGCCAAATTTTAACCATTTGGGCTGAAAGTTATAAGCACCGGAAAACAGGGACATGTCCAGCAATCCTAATAACAGGAGTTGCTATCAGATCTGTGTATAATAATTTTTATATAAGCACTGTCTGTTTATAATGTATAGATATGGTGCCTTGCACACTAGGACCCTAATCCTGGCTGGGGCCTCCAGGGGCTATGGTACGACAAATAATCAGTGATAATAACTTTGGTTCTGTGCACTTTGGTTCTGATCCTAGCTAGGGGAATCCACTGAACTGTTTTTACTTCTTTCTTCTTTTTGTTGTTTGACTGGAAAGTGGCAAAACAAATACTCTTTGACCTAGGTTGAAGATCTCTATTTTACTGTCCTAATCCAGGAACCTCTTGTCCAATTCACTTCAAATTTGATAGGTTTGTGGTGAGGGTTGAATTTTTCTAACTGGACTAGTCAGCTAGTGTTTGGCCTTCCACTTCCCCTTTGGGGAAGGAATATTTAAGTTGTTGGATCTCCAACGTTGCTTGAGCCCTGGCAACATGCCAGAGACAGTAATTTGCACATATGCAATTGGTCTGGGCTCTTTGCAAACCAGAGTGTTTGCAGGCAGCCTGATGTGTAGCTCAATTTTGTATTTCCTAGTTTTCAGATTGTGCTGGGGCATACAGGCCCCATGCTGACAAGGAGGAGATTAATGAGGGCCTGTGGACCCAGTTAGCTCCACCCTACGACAGCTGCAGCAGACGTCAAGTGTGGAGCAGGCAATTAAAAGGAGACAACCTAGCTCTGTTGAGTTCTGTCCAAGAAGGAGAATAATGCCCTGCTTCTCCCTCTGTGAGGGAAGCCTGGTTACGTCCAGGAGGAGGAGGCAGTGGCAGCTTCCCAGTTGGATGAGCTTCCCATGGATGGGATGACCGAGCACTGGGGGACTGACCAAAGGACTAGCTATAAACGGGCAGGGTCCTGCCGAACACTTGTGGGATGACCCTATTAAGAGTTTGGGGTTTTTGCTTCTTTTGGGACTTGGAAGACAGGAACTGAAAAGTGGCTTAGCCAGAGGGCTAACGCACCACGGCACTGGACCTCACAAGAGGCAGTGACTGATCATTGGAGGCCTGGAGGCAGGGTGCATAGTGCTCTGGCAGGCCATGAGGTTGCTGTGGAGAAACCCCTGTCGCACAGAGGATTAAGTGTAACCACTCTCCACATTCTGCAAGGGTACAAGGCAGAGCTGGGCAACCTTAACTCTCTGCATTAACAAAGTTTTTTTTTCAGCAGCTCATACCAGTTATACATAGGTACTGTTTTGTCTGTGGAGCATTTTATACCATTTTAATCATAACAGTAAATCTGTGCACCAAGACAAAAGTGCCAATGTATCTGCCACTGCCCAGATGCCAATACTCAGTTTGAAGGATTTTCTCACCAAGTGCCACTATAGCATGGGGCAAACTTCCTAAGCCTGGAAAACAGGATCCCAGGAGTTCAAACCTCACTCTTCTAAGTTCTGCTTATAGTATATTCTCAGGCAATTCATTACCCTTTTCATTGACCAAAGCCATGACCCCCAATCTTAGAAGGCAGTTCCCAAAGACCTGCTGAACACACTCCATTGTTTGAAGAAACTGGCAGAGAGATTATGCAGGGTTACTGCCAGGACAGACCCCAGCTCTCTAACATAATAAACCCCAATTTCATCCACTGAAGCATACTGCCTCTCATGTTCGCTACACCAGTTTTGCTTATCCTATCTCTAACCACTAGAAACCACATTTCTCACCCTGAGTGAGGGATAGAATCCAGGATTCCTGATCAACAAAATTCTACTGCTGATTAGTAAATACTTGAGTAACCCTCTGTGAAATTTTGTCAAGACCTCCAGTGGCCGGTCTACAAGATGGCTAGCTCCTCTAGCTCCCTTCTCCACTGATTCTGGTGATCTGCTATGTGGTGGCCATGGTCTGAACACTGCTTGGGAACCACAGGCTAGGGTTTGGGAACCATGACCTCTCAGATCACCCATGTCCCTAGTGTGCCCCACCCCAAGCAGTAGTGGTCTGAGTTTTCCAGTGTGGTTTCTGTGGAAGTTGTTTACCAGGTCAGTTGTGTGAACACCCTGCACCAGTTGCCAGAAGTATATGGAAAACCAGGTGTATTTGGAGGAAACGGGTTAAGTCGACTTGAAAGATGACTGTGTTTATTTGCCAGGGAACTGGGTGGGGCCAAGGAACTGGTAGTCCAATTAGGAGATGGCCTGTCCATGTGTGGGTATTTTGTTGAGAACCATACCCTCTGGCCTATCAAAAGGAGGGGCTCCTCCAGTCATTGATGGTCAGCATAATGTTTGTAGCTCTCCTTGGCATTCTCCAGGTGAACTAGGTCATCTTGGGTTTGGCGTAGCTGTTGTATCCAGTCAAGGGCTGCTGGGTTGTGGAAAGCTGTGAATAGCTCAGGTAGATCCCAGGATAGAACCCATAGTCCAAGAAAAAAGGGGCTTTGCCTTATAGAGGTATGTTCTGCATAATTGTAAGTGAACTCTGCCTGAGGCAGCAGCAAGGGTCAGTCGTTTTGGTGGCATTTTATGTAGCATTAAAGATACTGTTACAGGATCTAGTTGGTTCTTTGCATTTGATCTTTTGTCTGGTAGTGGTAAGTGAAGGAGAGACAGCAGCAGATGCCCAGAATCCAGAGAGCTCCTCATCGGAAGTGGAAGATAAATTACACACTGTGGTCATGGATGATGTGCTCCAGGAGGACATGGAGGTGGATGATTTGCTCCACCCAAAGCCAGGCAATTTCCTGGGAGGAGATTGGGCCAGTGCAGGTGATGAAGAGTGCCCCCTTTGTGAGGTGATCCACTACTGTCAGAATGGTCATGAATCCACTGGACTCAGGTAATTCTACTCCAAAATCCAGGACAACAACTGTCCAGAGGCCGGATGAAGTCTCAAGGGGCTGCAGGAGTCTGAAGTGTTTATTGTGCAGTACCTTGGAGTGGGCCCATGCATTTCAAGAGACCCATAGGCCTGTGCTCTGGCCCACATGCAAGGCTACCAGAAGAGACAAGAGACTGGGCACAAAATGTCCTGCCAGTGGGGAGTCCTGACATACTTGTAGATTTGTAGTTCTTGGGGGGGGGGGGGGGAGGGCAGGGGAGATATGTATATGCCCTTTCATGTAGGTGTCCTGTTTTGGACATCATGGAGTTCATGATGAACAGCCAATAGAAGTTTGCAAACCCTGGGAAATGTAGTTCATGGCAGCACCATGGAATGCTTCACTTGAGGCCTCTCTTTAGCTTGTGCAGGTCCATTTCGATACCAGTGGGATGTAGGATGAACCTTAAGAATTCTATGGAGGATTGATCCAAGGCACATTTTTCTAGCTTAGTGTAGAAGCCATGTTAACATAGCCTCTTCTGGATGGAACAGACGTGCCATCCACTGTAATTCACTGTATTTGGATGGAAGTTGAGGACCAGTTCAGTGGGTGGCTTTGCCAGGCCAGATATCCTGGTTTGTGACCACCAGAAAACTACTGTCCACTGCCAGCTTCCTGCCACTAAATTTGCTACTGGCAGAATACTGAGTGAAGTTGACTTTTAGTGCACACCAACAGAGAAGGAGGTTGTGGAGGGCCAGCTACGAGATTACCAGGATCAGAGCGAAGTGTGGGGAATGAATAGCATTTCATTGTAGGGTGTCTGAATGTCCTTGGATAGTATAACCTCAAGAGCAACATTTGCTGCAGTCACTGGCTCAGAGGATAAGTGGGACCAATTGATTGCCTACTAGGTCCAGAATGGGCTTGGGCCACAGGGGACTCTGTAGTATGCATGCTGGTTCTGTGGTGATACAATTGTCTGCTGTGCCCAAGTCAATGAACAGGGATGCCATTTCAGACTTTGGTGGGATGGGGACAACTTTAACCATGATTCCAGGGGCTACTTAAGCACCTGAAAACCCAAGTTTTTTTTGCAGATGACAACTTAGAAATTAGCTGACAGGAGCACGGTATCTAATTCCTATATAAAGAAACAAATATACAAAACAATTAAATCCATATTTTAAATTTATATTTAAATTTAGAAAATACAGCAAGATATTCCCAATCCCAAACTTTGAACTATGAGTTATGAAGTTTTGACACTGATATCAGAAGTACACGTTAGTGTACAAAATATCTATCTTTAGTAAAGATTAAAAAATAAATTCTGCTGACTTTATCTGACAGACACATTCTGTCTTACTGCCATTATCTACTCTATTTTAGTCAATTGTTTTTCACTCCACTAAGAATGTATTTATTTAATTTTAACATACATGATTAAGTTTTTTTTTCTCTTTTTTTTATTAAGAATGGGAATTTTTCTAATTATTTTGGCGTTTGTTTACCAATCACGATCATGTACATGACTCACTAACATTTGATTCCATTTCTATTAGTATCAGATTTGGAACTCTGTTTATTTTCATACAGATTTTAAGTTGTTTTACAGATCTAACTAAAAATACAATTTGAAAATAATCAACCTTCATCTGCACAGTGTCTAAAGTTAAGTGGGCAGCTATTTTTTTTAAAAGGGGCATGGCTAAGGTGAGCCAATCTGCCAGTGCTTAATTTGTGCCAAGGCTGAGCTCTGGCAGCTCTTTCAATACAAATTAAACACTGGGGGAGGCAGTGGGGCCCAGAGATGATGGGGGTGGTTGGGGAGCCTGTGGGGGCCAGGAGTGATGGGGGGAGGGTCCCAAAATACAAGTTTGTCCAGGGCACATTTTCCCTAAGGTCAACCCTGCTTTTCTCAGGTACAACTTGGATCTGGGGTACCACTGAACCCTCTGTCTCACCAGCCTGGTCTCCCTTTCAAACTGCTGCTATAACAAACTGCAGCTCCCTCCAGGTCCTGCACTCACACAGCCTTACACAAATAGGGATACACCCAGCTGCAGTTACACAAATGCTTCTCCTAGCCATTCATGAACTAACAAGATAGAGGTTCTAGCCAGCTCTCCAGCCTAGGACCCCAAAGCTGAACCATCCAAACCTGGTCAGAAGCCTGACCAGTGTAAGTTATTACCCAGTCTGCCCCTCTCTCCTTGTGGAGAGGACAATGCACCAGCCGCTCTTCCTGAGCAGATTCCCCTTTGTTTTAACACACTTTAGGTAAAAATATAAAACAGATTTATTATCTACAGAACAATAGTTTAAGCGATTATAAGTAATGTTATACAGATCATGTAAATTGCCACATGAAATAAAACAAAAACACAATCTAAGCTTTATAAACAGGATAGGATTTGTATCAAGCAGTGTCTCACCCTGTTAGCTAGTACAAGCAGGTTACAGCTTTTGCATACACACCGGATGAAATTCTCCACCTGGGACCCCCTTCTCCCCATTCAGTCTTTATTCCTTAGGTGTTTTGAAGTGTTGTGTTGAAGTGGGAGTGAGATCCAGTGCTGATGTCACTTCCACCTTCTATAGGCTCTTCCATGTGGAGGGAACTTGATTGTCTAAAACAAAGTTAGTGGAAAAATACAGGCACAAAGTGGAGTCCAATATCACATGGTTCAGTCACATGCCCTTGCATGCTTTGAGTCATGGCAGCCATTATTTATACACTGGCTGAAGTGTCCACAGGAAAGCTTATCAGGGGATGCTAAGCTTTTCCTGTGGCCCATTAGCCTGGGTAGCCCTTTTACAATGTGCTGGTTAGACTGGATGTAAACTAACTTATGGGAGTTACCCAGGAGCAAGTACATTTGGAATACAGATGCATAGTCAATATTTATAATTCCAGATACAAAAATGATACCTGCATATAAGTAGGATAATCATATTCAGCAAACCATAACTTTTTCATTGACACCTCATATGACATATTTTGTACAAGATGCATCATAATTAGATCCTAATCCTATCGTTGTATCACTGTGGTGAATATGGGATGCAGAGTGTCACAACTGGGTATGCAGGCAGGGGGAGGGGGACACCCTGACATCAGTCTCCGCCAGGTTCTGTGCAATAGATCAGGAGGCAAGCTCCCAGTTCAGAGCAGTTTGGTCAGTGGTGGCTCCATGATGAGGCAGGGGGTGGGGATGGACAGGGGCAGTGCTGTGGCTGCAGATGGCAGTTTAGCAGGGAAGCACGGGAGGAGGGAGAAGGGGCAATATCTTCCCTCCTGCTGCAAACTTCACCCAAATGTACAAAACTCAGGGTGGGGGAAGGTTCACCCCTACCCTCCTTAAATGGTGCCCCTGTCAATGAAAGCCCATTGTGGGGGAGTGGTTGGGGATGCCCTGGGATCCGTAATTCAACTGGCACTTGTAAGTATGGTGCCAGTCAAAGAGACCTGGCATGCATTCCAGTCAGGACTTCAGTTCAGGGATCAAGAGGATGCTTTGTCAAGATGCCCAGGCTAGCCCCTTCTTTGAACCTGGGCTGGCTTGTTTCCCAGATTCCTTTGGGATGGGAGCCTCATGGGACAACTGGAGATAATGTAGCCCAGCTCGCAGCAGACCAGGTCTACCTGCATTGGCTTAATGGACAGAGCAGAATTTGTTAGTGGGGTCACTGTTGTGATGCCCCTCTTCTTTCCTCCTCCCCCCCCATCATTCACTTAGACTATTGTCAATTCAAATAGCAAGATCTATGAAGGTGTCCAGACCTTCTGAGGT
Organism: Dermochelys coriacea; assembly: GCF_009764565.3. Lineage (NCBI taxonomy): Eukaryota > Metazoa > Chordata > Testudines > Dermochelyidae > Dermochelys > Dermochelys coriacea. The sequence goes on along the minus strand of NC_050073.1, from coordinate 12,904,584 downwards.
CTCAACTCAGACCAGTTCATCCTTGACCTTGTAATGCAAGCCCCATCAAAACTGAAACAACTGGGCTGCCTCATTCCATTCTGTGTGCAATATTAGAATGTGGAAGGGAGCCACATAGGATCCTTGTAGGAGTTTCTGCGGGACTGCCTTAGTGGAGTGGGCATGGTTGATAATACCCACTGGAAGGCATCCCAGTTGGATAGCACCTGCTTTCAGGGTTCCAACAGGAGAGAGGCCCGTCTAACGCCTGCCCAGTCAGCAGGCTGACTACCAGGCCTACCTTGGCCTGGTCAGAAGAGTTTGTCTGTGGTAGAAGCAAGAACAAGAGGCAGCACTGATTCATGAAGGCTCAGAACTTGGGGCTGCTCCCATCAAAGTATTTGGGCAGTGGGATAGCAGGTCCAAGCTCAGGTGACAGTGCAGCTGGACAAGCCCAGAGCACAGCATTCTCTGCGTGAAGTTGATAGGCTTACTCCAGCAACACCTGATTCTCAGTAGCTTTGGCTGCACCTTTTGTGTCTGCAATACTCAGTTGTCTGCATAGATATGGATCATCTGATTGTGCAGTGCTGATGCCCTGTCCTAGGCTGGGCCCACCCAGAGGAGTTGGAGTGGTGTGAGCAAGCTTTAAGGACCAGGACATGGGAGGTCATGCCTAATGGTTGGAGTCAGGAGCCAGGGGTTGGAGATGGAGTCAGGAGTCAAGCCAAGAGTCAAACCTGGAGTCAGAATCACAAGTCAAGCCAAGGGTTGAAGCTGGAATCAGAGTTAGGGGATGAGCCAGGGGTCAAATTGGAATCAGAATCAGGCATCAAGCCAAGGGTCGAAGCCAGAGTCAGGTCCTTGTTGGGCCTGTCCTGTAGTAGGTGACTTTTGGGTACCTGTCTCGCTCTGTCAATCTGTTTTGTCACTTCCTCAGGTGGGTATTCTAGTTTTAAGAATGCTTGATAAAGTTCTTGTAGGTATTTCGTCTCTGTTTGAGGGATTGGAGCAAATTTGGTTGTATCTTAGGGCTTAGACAATGGATCTCTGATTTGTCCTGGAAGGAAGCTGGAGGCATGTAGGTAACTATAGCAGTCAGTACGTATCCGGTATAGGGTGGTGTTTATGTGACCAGCACTTATTTGCACTGTAGTGTCCTGGAAGTGGATCTCTTGTGTGGACTGGTCCAGGTTGAAGTTGATGGTGGGGTGGAAATTGTTGAAATCATGGTGGAATTCTTCAAGAGCCTCCTTCCTGTGGGTCCATATGATGAAGATGTCATCAGTGTAGTGGAAGTAGAGTAGGGATGTTAGGGGACGAGAGATGAGGAAGTGTTGTTCTAAGTCAGCCATAAAAATATTGGCATACTGTGGGGCCATGCGGATACCTATAGCAGTGCCGCTGACTTGAAGGTATAAATTGTCCCCAAATCTGAAATGGTTGTGGATGAGGACAAAGTCATAAAGTTCAGCCCCCAGGTGTGCTGTGGCCTCATCAGGGATACTGTTCCTGAAAGCTTGTAGTCCATCTTTGTGTGGAATATTGGTGTAAAGAGCTTCTACATACATGGTGGCCAGGATGGTGTTTCCTGAAAACAAGATCACCAATGCATTATAGTTTCCTCAGAAAGTCGGTGGTGTCTAGAAGATAGCTGGGGTGCTGGTAGCATAGGGTCTGAGGAGAGAGTCCAAATAGGCAGAGAACCCTGCTGTAAGAGTGGCAATGCCTGAGATGATGGGGCGTCCAGGATTTCCAGGTTTATGGATCATGAGAAGATATTGGATCTTCTAGGGGTGTGACCGTGTACATTTGTTCCCGTGCTATAGCAGGGAGTTTCTTGAGCAGATAGTGTAGTTTCTTTTGATACTCCTCAGTGGGATTGGAGGAAAGTGGCCTGTAGAATGTGGTGTTAGAGAGTTGTCTGGCAGCCTCCTGTTCATAATCCGACCTGTTCATTATGACTATAGCAACTCCTTTGTCAGCCCCTTTGATTATAACAGGGGTAGGCAACCTATAGCATGTGTACCAAAGGCAGCACACGAGCTGATTTTCAGTGGCACTCACAGTGCCCGGGTCCTGGCTATCAGTCTGGGGGGCTCTGCATTTTAATTTAATTTTAAATGAAGCTTTTTGAACATTTTAAAAACCTTATTTACTTTACATACAACAATAGTTTAGTTATATATTATAGACATAGAAAGAGACCTTCTAAAAACATTAAACTGTATTACTGGCACACAACCTTAAATTAGAGTGAATAAATGATGACTCGGCACACCGCTTCTGCAAGGTTGCTGACCTTGATTATAATGTTAGAGTTGTTTCTGAGGCTGTGGATGGCGTTGCGTTCTGTATGGCTGAGGTTATGGGGCAACTGATGCTGTTTGTTCACAATTTCAGCCTGTGCACATCTGCGGAAGCACTCTGCATAGAAGTCTGGACTAGCATTTGTTCTCCTGTTGTAATTGATTGCCAATTGCTTGTTAAGTGACTGTAAATGCTAATATAGATTCATAGATACTAAGGTCAGAAGGGACCATTCTGATCATCTAGTCCGACCTCCTGCACAGCACAGGCCAAAGAATCTCACCCACCCACTCCTATGAAAAACCTCACCCATGTCTGAGCTATTGAAGTCTTTAAATCATGGTTCAAAGACTTCAAGGAGCAGAGAAGCCTCCCTCAAGTCAACCATGCCCCATGCTACAGAGGAAGGCGAAAAACCTCCAGGGCCTCTCCAATCTGCCCTGGAGGAAAATTCCTTCCCAACCCCAAATATGGCGATTAGCTAAACCCTGAGCATATGGGCAAGATTCACCAGCCAGATACCCAGGAAAGAATTTTCTATAGTAACTCAGATCCCATCCATCTAATATCCCATCTCAGGGGATTTGGCCTATTTACCCTGAATATTTAAAGATCAATTACTTACCAAAATCCCATTATCCCATCATACCATCTCCTCCATAAACTTATCGAGTAGAATCTTAAAACCAGATAGATCTTTTGCCCCCACTGCTTCCCTTGGAAGGCTATTCCAAAACTTTACTCCTCTGATGGTTAGAAATCTTCGTCTGATTTCAAGTCTAAACTTCCTGGTGGCCAGTTTATACCCATTTGTTCTTGTGTCCACATTGGTGCTGAGCTGAAATAATTCCTCTCCCTCTCCTATATTTATCCCTCTGATATATTTATAGAGAGCAATCATATCTCCCCTCAACCTTCTTTTAGTTAGGCTAAACAAGCCAAGCTCCTTAAGTCTCCTTTCATAAGACCAGTTTTCCATTCCTCGGATCATCCTAGTAGCCCTTCTCTGTACCTGCTCCAGTTTGAATTCATCCTTTTTAAACATGGGAGACCAGAACTGCACACAGTATTCTAGGTGAGGTCTCACCAGTGCCTTGTATAACGGTACTAAAACCTCCTTATCCCTACTGGAAATGCCTCTCCTGATGCATCCCAAAACCGCATTAGCTTTTTTCACAGCCATATCACATTGGCAGCTCATAGTCATCCTATGATCAACCAATACTCCAAGGTCCTTCTCCTCTTCCGTTACTTCTAATTGATGCGTCCCCAACTTATAGCTAAAATTCTTGTTATTAATCCCTAAATGCGTAACCTTACACTTCTCACTATTAAATTTCATCCTATTACTATTACTCCAGTTTACAAGGTCATCCAGATCCTCCTGTATAATATCCCGATCCTTCTCCGAATTGGCAATACCTCCCAGCTTTGTATCATCTGCAAACTTTATTAGCACACTCCCACTTTTTGTGCCAAGGTCAGTAATAAAAAGATTAAATAAGATTGGTCCCAAAACCGATCCCTGAGGAACTCCACTGGTAACCTCCCTCCAACCTGACAGTTCGCCTTTCAGTAGGATCCGTTGCAGTCTCCCCTTTAACCAATTCCTTATCCACCTTTTGATGTTCATATTGATCCCCATCTTCTCCAATTTAACTAATAATTCCCCATGTGGCACGGTATCAAATGCCTTACTGAAATCTAGGTAAATTAGATCCACTGCATTTCCTTTATCTAAAAAATCTGTTACCTTTTCAAAAAAGGAGATTAGGTTGGTTTGGCACGATCTACCTTTTGTAAAACCATGTTGTATTTTGTCCCATTTACCATTGACTTCAATGTCCTTAACTAATTTCTCCTTCAAAATTTTTTCCAGGACCTTGCATACTACAGATGTCAAACTAACTGGCCTGTAGTTACCCGGATCACTTTTTTTTCCTTTCTTAAAAATAGGAACTATATTAGCAATTCTCCAATCATTCGGTACTATTCCTGAGTTTACAGATTCATTAAAAATTCTTGCTAATGGGCTTGCAATTTCAGGTGCCAATTCCTTTAATATTCTTGGATGAAGATTATCTGGGCCCCCCGATTTAGTCCCATTAAGCTGTTTCAGTTTCGCTTCTACCTCTGATATGGTAATATCTACCTCTATATCCTCTTTCCCATTTGTCATGCTACCATTATCCCCAAGATCCTCTTTAGCCTTATTAAAGACTGAGGCAAAGTATTTGTTTAGATATTGGGCCATGCCTAGATTATCTTTAACCTCCACTCCATCCTCAGTGTTAAGCGGCCCCACTTCTTCCTTCTTAGTTTTCTTCTTATTTATATGGCTATAGAACCTTTTACTGTTGGTTTTAATTCCCTTTGCAAGGTCCAACTCTACTCGACTTTTAGCCTGTCTCACTTGATCCCTACATGTTCTGACCTCAATTAGGTAGCTTTCCTTGCTGATCCCTCCCATCTTCCACTCCCTGTATGCTTTCTGCTTCTTCTTAATCACCTCTCTAAGATGCTTGCTCATCCAGCTTGGTCTACAAACATTTGAAAAGTATCAGGACATGGTAGCTCAGCCTCAGGCCTGGTCTAAACTGGGGGGGTATAGATCTAAGTTGCGCAACTTCAGCTATGTGAATAACATAGCTGCAGTCTACGTACTTAGATCTGCTCACTGTGGTGTCTTCACTGCGGTGAGTCAACTGCTGATGCTCCCCCATCGACTCTGCCTGCACCTCTCACGCTAGTGGAGTACCAGAGTCAACAGGAGAGTGCTTGGCAGTCGATTTATCACGTCTAGATTAGACGCAATAAATTGACTCCTGCTGGATCGATCGCTGCGCATCGATCCAGCAGGTATTGTAGACAAGCCCTCAGGCATAACAGAATAGGTTAGGGTAAAAGAAAGCTGATTGAAAAAGGAAGTCATCAAAAAAATCTTGTCTTGAAAATAGTCATAAGGCTGGTTTAGTAGTCAAGATTTTTGAAGTTGTTTAAGTGAGATACAGTCCCACTAAAATCATCATGTAACATCCAAATTTTACACATTTTATAACTTTTTTTTACCACATACTTGGGGCTCAAACTATGGCTCTGATCCTGATATTACTCTCTCGGGATCAATCGTTGATAATTTCCACTACCCACTTCCCTTTTGGGGAAGCAACTATTAAAAAGCTATTCAGGGACTGGGGTAGAATTTATGGTCAAATTTAGACCATTTGATCAAGAGGTTCCCAATATACTTCCTCTCCCTGCATTATGAGCTTCTTTTAATTTTCAAAATACTCTAAAATTCACATGCACAATGAGATTGTCTAGGATATTGGTATCCCTGAAGTAGATACCAAGTCTGGGGCTCCCTGCTATTCCTCTTGCTGCTTCCAGCTGGTCGATGTGCTCTTCACAGCCCATCAGTTTCCATCCTTCTTTCTTCCCCTGGCCCTTCCAGCCCTGCCGGAGGCATGGTGGGGCCAAGAGGAGGGCAAAGCTGGTAGCTGAGGTGACAGAACATTTCCTTCCCACAAGTGCCCTCCAATCAAGCCCCCTATCTAACACCTCTTCCTCAAGAAACAAGGGAAATTCACTGCCCAAAAACATGATTAATGCAGGTCTTGTTTACACTACAGCGCCTTTTCCAGTGTAGAATCATAGAATATCAGGGTTGGAAGGGACCTCAGGAGGTCACCTAGTCCAACCCCCTGCTCAAAGCATGACCAATCCCCAATTTTTGCCCAGATCCCTAAATGGCCCCCTCAAGGATTGAGCTCACAACCCTGGGTTTAGCAGGCCGATGCTCAAACCCCTGAGCTATCCCTCCCCCCGTATAGCTCTGCCAGCTAGACTCACCCCTGCTTAGTACCCTCTTCCATTCAAGAAATGTATTTCAGATTCCTGCTGGCACTGTCAGTCTGCAGTGCCTTCTCTGGCTTGTCAGATTAGGGTTATATCTGCTGGTCAGCCACAGAGCCACTCATTAGACTACTTCCCAGCCTGGTGAGCCACCTGTGATTCATTAATTTTATACCAGTGTAACTCCACTGGTTTAATTGGATTGCTCCTGATTTACACTGCTACAAGTGAGGAGAGAATTAAGCATAAGCACTGACTCCGTGGGTACTCCAGGGATCAAGCACCCATAGAAAATAATAGTGGGGGTTGACCACCCCCACTAGCCACAACTGTTGAGCTTGGCTGCCTTCAGCTGTTTGGCAGCTTGCAAGGGGCCTTGATGGAGAGATTGAAATGGGGGCAGGAAGAGGCAGAGGGCGGGACCTCGGGGGGGGGGGAAGCAGGGACAGGAAGAGGTGGAGTGAGGGCGGGGCCTCAAGGGAGGGTGTGGAGTGGGAGTGGAGCACCCACCAGAAAAAATAAAAAAGTCAATGCCTATGATATAGCCCCAAATAGAGCACATTTCAGTAATCCAGTTCTGAGGTGAGAAAGGCATGGATTGTGGTTGTGAGGACCACATCTGACTGAAATGGTCACAATCTCTTTGCACTTGCAGCTGGTAAAAAGCATTCTTGGACACTACTGCCATATGATCTTTCAGTGGCAGCTGAAGATCCAATACATCCTCAGATTGCAAACATGAAACGTTCAATCAAAGGGGGAGATATCAACCTCGTCATATCATCCTGTTGCTTCTCCCAGTCTGAGAATCACCTCAGTCTTATCCAGACTGAGCTTCAGACAAATTGCTTTCATCCAGGCCAGGGCTCTCTTCCCGCGTTCGCCACCTTCCTGCTGGGTGACTTTGACCTATTACTTCACCTCTCTGTGCCAAAGTTTCTCCATCTGTACAAGGAGAATAATGGTGTTTCCCTCCTGGAGATCTATTGATGAAAAGTGCTATGTAAGAGCTAGACATTTGTTACCTGTGCACAGGAACATCTGTACTGCACATCTAAAAGATAATTAAGCTACTTAAATGACCATTAACAACATTTCTTTTCTGTTCAAAAACTAGAAAATTAAATGGCAAAAAGCATTGTTAACCCAGAGTTAAGGTTGCCCGGTCCCCTTCCAGAACATCAGGTTCAGCAAATCTCAAACTTGTGAAAACCAGGAAATACAGTTAAGGTACATGCCCATGCAAACGGATGTGTATCCTCTGTGAGCAGTGCCCCAGTAAATCCATAACATATGCTCACACTCTGCCTTTGCTTGGCACTGAACAGGAGCTACCTACACCTTCCCTCTTGTACACTTAGCCCACTTCACAAAAACAATTACTAACTTTTACACCTTCAAGCCTGTTTTACAACATCACCTTTATGTACTCAACACCATCAAACATGGTAGGTTCACTTACCTTTCATTAAACCCACAGAACGCATTCATCTGCTACCTAACTGGTGACTATCCCCATGACAAGAAGACCCCTGTGCCCTGCTAGTGGAACAGCCTACACAACACAACCCTAAAATGGGACATACTGGATCTCCCAAGGTTCACATTCACCTGTTTCCTTTGGTTACTCACACAGGGGTCAGGAAGAAAGGCTCACCCCGCACCCACCTAGAAGGCCAGAGCCTCACAGATCACCTCATATCACAGTCACAGCTCTTCCAACCTGCACTAACTAACCCCACCATAATTCAATAGAGCAACACCTAACACAGTGAATGCAGCTGGAGTGCATGCAGATAATTCCTAGTGGCTATTGCCAGCCTCAGAGAAGGTAGAGTTATGATTGTGTGGACGTTTACATTCACGGTGTATTTTCTGGTTTACACACGTTTGAGACTTGCTGAATTCAATGTTATAGAAAAGCATGAGCTATCACTGAGAGGTGATAACACATCAAGGCAAGATGGCCGGGTCCCCCACAACATAGGCACAAGCATGAAGTCCAGCATCAGTGCTACTCCAAGTCAGAGAAGTGCAAGCAAAGCTAGTGGTCTTGCATGAGCCCTGTTGCTGGGGAAGACCTGTGTGCCTGGGGAGTCAGAGGCCTGATGGGTGACGGCTTCTGGAAAAACTGAGGTACATTCACAACACTGCTCTGTGAGGTGATCATCAGTTGTAATGCACAATTCAATCAGACTGTGCAAACTGGATGGAGGCTCCACGTGGTAAAGCTCATCCTTAATCTCCTTGTTTAACCCAGGAGCAAATGGTGGCGCTGGGTCACCTCATTCCACGCAGTGTCAGAAGCAAAAAGACAAAATTCAGTAGTGTACTTGGCTGTGGGCTGATCCCCTGCTGTAAGGCTTGAAGGGCTGCCTCGGCGGTCTGCATTCAATTGGGGTCACCAAAGATGACGGACACAGCTTGAATTAATACCTCTAATTGCTGCAAGAGGGGACTGGGTTCCAGATGTGGGGAAGCCCTGGCCAAGGCTTCCCCAGTCAACAAACAAGATGAGCTTCACCTGGGTCTGATCCGTGGGGAATGTTTGGGGGTGTAGGAGGAACAGGAGCTGACATTGGTTTAGGAATCCCCAAAAGTTGTCCCAACCTCCATCAGATATGTCTTTGGCTCCAGGAAGGGCACACTAGGAGGACCCAGCTGAGCAATCTGTGCCTGCAGAGCTGCATTCTGCAATTGCAGGTGTGATGGGTTGGATCACAGAAACCCCCCTGGGGGCTGCCAACTGATGTGCCAAGACTAATTCTGCTTTTGCTTTCCTGCCCTGGCAGCTTGGGACTTCGGTACCCTGCCTGGTTTGAACCAGACCTGCTAGCCTGCTGCAAACCCAGAGCCAGGTTTGAACCACATCCCCTAACAGCTGTAGGCTTAATTGAAAGCAGCTTAAGAAGTGTTCCTGTCTTTAATACTCAGATGCCCAACTCCCAATGGGGTCCAAACCCCAAATAAATCCGTTTTACCCTATATAAAGCTTATACAGGGTAAACTCATAAATTGTTTGCCTCTATAACACTGATGCACAGCTGTTCACCCACCCAGGTATTAATACATACTCTGGGTTAATTAATAAGTAAAAAGTGATTTTACATACAGAAAGTAAGATTTAAGTGGTTCCAAGTAGTGACAGATAGAAGAAAGTGTGGATTAAGTTTAGAAGTGTGTGCAACAAGAGTGATGTCATGGTGGGAGTCTGCTATAGACCACCGGACCAGGGGGATGAGGTGGATGAGGCTTTCTTCCGGCAACTCACGGAAGCTACTAGATCGCATGCCCTGATTCTCATGGGTGACTTTAATTTTCCTGATATCTGCTGGGAGAGCAATACAGCGGTGCATAGACAATCCAGGAAGTTTTTGGAAAGCGTAGGGGACAATTTCCTGGTGCAAGTGCTAGGGGAGCCAACTAGGGGGAGCGCTTTTCTTGACCTGCTGCTCACAAACCGGGTAGAATTAGTGGGGGAAGCAAAAGTGGATGGGAATCTGGGAGGCAGTGACCATGAGTTGGTTGAGTTCAGGATCCTGACGCAGGGAAGAAAGGTAAGCAGCAGGATACGGACCCTGGACTTCAGGAAAGCAGACTTTGACTCCCTCAGGGAACAGATGGCCAGGATCCCCTGGGGGACTAACATGAAAGGGAAGGGAGTCCAGGAGAGCTGGCTGTATTTCAAGGAATCCCTGTTGAGGTTACAGGGACAAACCATCCCGATGAGTCGAAAGAATAGTAAATATGGCAGGCGACCAGCTTGGCTTAATGGTGAAATCCTAGCGGATCTTAAACATAAAAAAGAAGCTTACAAGAAGTGGAAGGTTGGACATATGACCAGGGAAGAGTATAAAAATATTGCTCGGGCATGTAGGAAAGATATCAGGAGGGCCAAATCGCACCTGGAGCTGCAGCTAGCAAGAGATGTCAAGAGTAACAAGAAGGGTTTCTTCAGGTATGTTGGCAACAAGAAGAAAGCCAAGGAAAGTGTGGGCCCCTTACTGAATGAGGGAGGCAAGCTAGTGACAGAGGATGTGGAAAAAGCTAATGTACTCAATGCTTTTTTTGCCTCTGTTTTCACTAACAAGGTCAGCTCCCAGACTGCTGTGCTGGGCAACACAAAATGGGGAAGAGATGGCCAGCCCTCTGTAGAGATAGAGGTGGTTAGGGACTATTTAGAAAAGCTGGACGTGCACAAGTCCATGGGGCCGGACGAATTGCATCCGAGAGTGCTGAAGGAATTGGCGGCTGTGATTGCAGAGCCCTTGGCCATTATCTTTGAAAACTCGTGGCGAACGGGGGAAGTCCCGGATGACTGGAAAAAGGCTAATGTAGTGCCCATCTTTAAAAAAGGGAAGAAGGAGGATCCTGGGAACTACAGGCCGGTCAGCCTCACCTCAGTCCCTGGAAAAATCATGGAGCAGGTCCTCAAAGAATCAATCCTGAAGCACTTAGAGGAGAGGAAAGTGATCAGGAACAGTCAGCATGGATTCACCAAGGGAAGGTCATGCCTGACTAATCTAATCGCCTTTTATGATGAGATTACTGGTTCTGTGGATGAAGGGAAAGCAGTGGATGTATTGTTTCTTGACTTTAGCAAAGCTTTTGACACGGTCTCCCACTGCATTCTTGTCAGCAAGTTAAGGAAGTATGGGCTGGATGAATGCACTATAAGGTGGGTAGAAAGCTGGCTAGATTGTCGGGCTCAACGGGTAGTGATCAATGGCTCCATGTCTAGTTGGCAGCCGGTGTCAAGTGGAGTGCCCCAGGGGTCGGTCCTGGGGCCCGTTTTGTTCAATATCTTCATAAATGATCTGGAAGATGGTGTGGATTGCACTCTCAGCAAATTTGCGGATGATACTAAACTGGGAGGAGTGGTAGATACGCTGGAGGGGAGGGATAGGATACAGAAGGACCTAGACAAATTGGAGGATTGGGCCAAAAGAAATCTAATGAGGTTCAATAAGGATAAGTGCAGGGTCCTGCACTTAGGATGGAAGAATCCAATGCACCGCTACAGACTAGGGACCGAATGGCTCGGCAGCAGTTCTGCGGAAAAGGACCTAGGGGTGACAGTGGACGAGAAGCTGGATATGAGTCAGCAGTGTGCCCTTGTTGCCAAGAAGGCCAATGGCATTTTGGGATGTATAAGTAGGGGCATAGCGAGCAGATCGAGGGACGTGATCGTTCCCCTCTATTCGACACTGGTGAGGCCTCATCTGGAGTACTGTGTCCAGTTTTGGGCCCCACACTACAGGAAGGATGTGGATAAATTGGAAAGAGTACAACGAAGGGCAACGAAAATGATTAGGGGTCTAGAGCACATGACTTATGAGGAGAGGCTGAGGGAGCTGGGATTGTTTAGTCTGCAGAAGAGAAGAATGAGGGGGGATTTGATAGCTGCTTTCAACTACCTGAAAGGGGGTTTCAAAGAGGATGGCTCTAGACTGTTCTCAATGGTAGCAGATGACAGAACGAGGAGTAATGGTCTCAAGTTGCAATGGGGGAGGTTTAGATTGGATATTAGGAAAAACTTTTTCACTAAGAGGGTGGTGAAACACTGGAATGCGTTACCTAGGGAGGTGGTAGAATCTCCTTCCTTAGAGGTTTTTAAGGTCAGGCTTGACAAAGCCCTGGCTGGGATGATTTAACTGGGACTTGGTCCTGCTTTGAGCAGGGGGTTGGACTAGATGACCTTCTGGGGTCCCTTCCAACCCTGATATTCTATGATTCTATGAAAGTGAATTACCTAGGAAAAACAAAACGCGCAAGTCTAAGCCTAGTACAATAATAAAACTGAATACAGATAAAAACTCACCATCAGAGATGTTTCTTTCACAGACTGGACACCTTTCTAGTCTGGGCACAATCCTTTCCCCTGGTGCAGCCCTTGTTCCAGCTCAGGTGGTAGCTAGGGGATTTCTCATGATTGCAGCCCCCTTTGTTCTGTTCCACCCACTTGTATATCTTTTGCATAAAGTGGGAATTCAGAGGTGGGAACCCAGAGGGACAAAGTTTCTCATTTGTTAGTCTTTAAGGTGCCACAAGGACTCCTTGTTGTTTTTATTGTAACTTTAAGGTACTACTAGTAAACACCAAATTGAGTAGGCATTAGTGGTCTTAAGCCTGATGAAACTGAAGAAAGTATTTATTTCATGTACCTAAAATACACCATATAAGAAATTATTTATTTATTTTAGGTACATGAAATAAATACTTTCTTCAGTTTCATCAGGCTTAAGACCACTAATGCCTACTCAATTTGGTGTTTAACTAGTAGTACCTTAAGTTACAATAAAAGCAACAAGGAGTCCTTGTGGCACCTTAAAGACTAACAAATTTATTTGAGCATAAGCTTTCATGGGCTAAAACCCACTTCATCAGATGCATGGAGTGGAAAATACAGTAGACAGGTACACAGCACATGAAAAGATGGGAGTTGCCTTACCAAGTGGGGGGGAGGGGGTCAGTGCTAACAAGCCAGTTCAATTAGGGTGGAAGTGGCCTATTCACAACAGTTGACAAGAAGGGGTGAATACCAAGGGAGGAAAAATCACTTTGTAGTGCTAATGAGGCTAATGTAGTCAAGATGACCCATTTCAAAGAATTGACAAGAAGGTGTGAGCATCAGCCGGGGGGCAGGGGGGAATTAGTTTTTGTAGTGACCCATTCACTCCCAGTATTTATTCAGGCCTAATTTGATGGTGTCCAGTTTGCAAAGTAATTCCAGTTCTACAGTTTCTCATTGGAGTCTCTAAAAGAAAAGGAGTACTTGTGGCACCTTAGAGACTAACAAATTTATTAGAGCATAAGTCTCTAAGGTGCCACAAGTACTCCTTTTCTTTTTGCGAATACAGACTAACACGGCTGCTACTCTGAAACCTGTCATTGGAGTCTGTTTTTGAAGTTTTTTTGTTGAAGAATTGCCACTTTTAAGTCTGTTATTGCGTGTGCAGGGAGATTGAAGTGTTCTCCTACTGGGTTTTGAATGTTACAATTATTGATACACATCTGATTTGTGTCCATTTATTCGTTTGTGTAGAGACTGTCCAGTTTGGCCAATGTCCATGGCAGAGGGGCATTGCTGGCACATGATGGCATATATCACATTGGTAGATGTGCACGTGAATGAGCCCCTGATGGTGTGGCTGATGTTGTTAGGTCCTATGATGGTGTCCCTAGATATGCAGACAGAGTTGGCAATGGGTTTTGTTGCAGGGATTGGTTCCTGGGTTAGTGTTTTTGTTGTTGGTTGTGTAGTTGCTGATGAGTATTTGCTTCAGGTTGGGGGGCTGTCTGTAAGCGAGGACTGGCCTTTCTCCCAAGGTCTCTGAGAGTGAGGGATCCTGCTTCAGGATAGGTTGTAGATCCTTCATGATGCACTGGAGAGGTATGAGTTGGGGGCTGTAGGTGACAGCTAGTGGCATTCTGTTACTTTCTTTGTTGGGTCTGTCCTGTAATAGGTGATTTCTGGATACCCTTCTAGCTCTGTCAGTCTGTTTCCTCACTTCACCAGGTGGGTATTGTAGTTTTAAGAACGCTTGATAGAGATCCTGTAGATGTTTGTCTCTGTCTGAGGGATTGGATCAAATGCAGTTGTATCTTAGGGCTTGGCTGTAGACAATGTATCCTGTGACTTGGTCTGGATTAAAGCTGGAGGCATGTAGGTAAGTAGAGTGTCCAGTAGGTTTCCGGTATAGGGTGGTGTTTATGTGACCATTGCTTATTTGCACTGTAGTGTCTAGGAAGTGGATCTCTTGTGTGGACTGGTCCAGACTGAGGTTGTTGGTGGGGTGGATTTTGTTGAAATCCTGGTGGAATTCCTCAAGGGCCTCCTTTCCATGGGTCCAGATGATGAAGATGTCATCAATGTAGCACAAGTAGAGTTGGAGTATTAGGGAACGAGAGCTGAGGAAGTGTTGTTCTAAGTCAGCCATAAAAATGTTGGCATACTGTGGGGCCATGTGGGTATCCATATAGCAGTCCCGCTGACTTAAAGGTATAAATTGTCCCCAAATCTGAAATAGTTGTGGGTGAGCACAAAGTCACAAATTCAGCCACCCAGTTTGCCTTGACATTATCGGGGATACTGTTCCTGGCTGCTTGTAGTCCATCTTTGTGTGGAATGCTGGTGTAGAGGGCTTCCACATCCATAGTGGCTAGGTTGGCGTTTTCTGGAAGATCACCGATGGATTGTAGTTTCCTCAGGAAGTCAGTGGTGTCTCGAAGATAGCTGGGAGTGCTGGTAGCATAAGGCCTGAGGAGAGAGTCTACATAGCCAGACAATCCTGCTGTCAGGGTGCCAATGCCTGCGATGATGGGGCGTCCAGGATTCCCAGCTTTATGGATCTTGGGTAGCAGATAGAATACCCCTGGTCGAGGCTGTATGCGTGTGTCTGTGTAGATTTGTTCCGGAGCTTCTTCAGGGAGTTTCTTAAGCAAATGGTGCAGTTTCTTTTGGTAACCCCCAGTGGGATCAGAGGGTAATGGCTCGTAGAATGTGGTGTCAGAGAGCTGCCTAGCAGTCTTTTGTTCATATTCCAACCTATTCATGTTACAATGTCATTTTAATATCCCATTAAAATTATTTTAGGAATAGTTTTATTTAATCCTTTGGCAATGCTTTGCCAAAAAAACCGATTTATGCTTGAAGCTCATGACATTCATTCATAGACTGGGGTTGGTTTGCTTGGTTTTGCTAATTTCTTTGCTGTTGCTACTTGCCTGTGGATGCATTAGCTCAAAGGTGAGAGCTGCTGTGAATGCTGAAGTAAAGAGATGGGAGCTAAGACAGATAGTGGGTGAAACCCTGGCTTCAATGACAATTGCTCCCATTGACTTCAGTGGGTCCAGAATTTCAACCAGCGTCTCCTTTCTGCACAGGGAGGGGACCCAGCTGGCAAACTCTGGAAGAAATCTTGGTTGGGGGGGGATATGTAACCCACGTGCCCCTCCCCCACGAGTCACCTCTGAAGTTATAGATATTAAGGCCAGAAGGGATCAATAGCTCATCTAGTCTGACCTCATATATAACATAAGCTGTAGATTTTCACTTACCCCTATGTTGAGTCTAATAGGTTGTATTTGACTAAAGCATTTCTTCCAGAAAGGCATCCAGTCTGGATTTGAAACCATCAAGAAATAGAAAATCCATCACTTCCCTTGATAGTTTGTTCCAATGGTTAACCGCCCCCACTGTTTGTTTTTTTAAAGTGTGCCTTATGTCTAATTTGACTTTGTCTGGCATTAACTTCAAGCCATTGGGTCTCGTTATGCCTTTCTCCACTAGATTAAAGAGCCCGTTAGTACCTACTATTTCTTCCCCGTTAAGGTACTTAGACACCATAATGAAGTCATATCTTGATCTTACTTTTGCTAAACTAAAAAAAAAATTGACCTCCTTCAGTCAGTCACTGGCATTTTCTCCAGCCCTCAAAAAAATTGAGGCTCCTTTCCAGTGTTTCAACAGCCTTTTAAAAATGCTGACATCAGAACTGGACACAGCATTCCAGTATCAGTCTCACCAATTTACATTTATAAAATCACTGCTGAGGAAGGCTGAAGAGTGGTGGATTGACATTTTGTCTTTGTCGGTTGCTCCATATTAAGTGGCAGGACAAACTCAGCAATGGTTTGGTTTCAGCAGCTTTCTTGGTGTCGACACATTAGGATGGAAGATTCATGAATTGGAAAACATGTTTACCAAGGAAAGCTACTAGATGGTTGATGGTCACATGGGTGCCAAAAGCTTTGTTGGCTCAATAAGACTGCCAATTGTGTACATAAATGGAGAATCCAGCCAGACCATCCTAAGGTCCCAGGTAGAGATTGATCTGGGTGCTGCTCGATCTGCAAGGAGGCTATGTCAGTTTAGGATTTGCCATGATGATGATAATCCAGCACTATTTGTTATACAGATGCTGCCTTAAAATTAACTTGCCCTGTTACGCTCTTGGTGTCAGGATCTAATAAGCCACCATTTCTGTTTAGTTATGGGGATGTACTTTCAGAAAATGTAACAGCAATTACACATCGCTGAGTGATAGTCATCATACTTTAAATTATAAGCAAATACTCATCTTTTTGGTTCTTACTTTAGTGGGTAAATTAAAGTCAACTCTCTCGGTCAGAGAAACACAATCATTCCTATTGTATCTCCAGAACTGATTTGAAAAACACAAAAGCATAAAACCACTGGAGACATTCCCATTGGTGTGAGTTCTTAGAACTACATGTGAATGCTCAGAGTACCACAAGTTCAAAAAATGAATAGGTTACACTTAGGAGAACCTATTCTATTTGACTCTGTATTTAAATACATCTTAATGTACTGGATATATTTTTGGTTTGGAGGATTTAGTATGAATGTAATGCATTGAAATGGCAGAATCTCACTCAATGTATGATCACACATATAAAAGCCTATTTTACTATTCAGGAAATAGATTTAAAATGTGTGTCCAGAGAACAACATAGGAAATGTCTATTCTCTTTTCAGGGCAGAACATCAGCATGAGCTGCATCCTTCGCCTATTTACCCGCTCTGTGAAGCACTGGCGGATCCAAACTGTAAAATAAAGACACTACGGTAAGAAATTGTTCCTTTCTTTTTTAAAATCCCCTTTTTACTGCTGTTATCTCAGAAATTCTACAGCTGTGCAGCTCTTCACCATGGCTGCTCAGGAATTTGTTTAACTGTCCAGTCAATGGGGCAGATACTCAGCTGATGTAAAAAGAAAAAGAGTACTTGTGGCACCTTAGAGACTAACAAATTTATTTGAGCATAAGCTTTTGTGAGCTACAGCTCACTTCATCGGAGTGAGCTGTAGTTCACGAAAGCTTATGCTCAAATAAATTTGTTAGTCTCTAAGGTACCAAAAGTACTCCTTTTCTTTTTGCGAATACAGACTAACACGGCTGCTACTCTGAAACCTATCAGCTGATGTAAACTGTCATAGCTCCATTGACATCAAGTTTCACCATCTGAGCATTTGCTGGAATATATGTGGATTTGGCTTATATAGCAGCCTAGCGGTTCAAGGACATTTACCCCAGTTCCCATAGCAACAGGTGAGCAGGAGAGACAGAGCTAAGCAGTGTGACTGGGAGTGGTTTAAGGTCAGGAAAGACTCAAGAGGTTGGAGGAAAATTTTAGGTATTTTAATCTTGGGTATTTCTAAGATGCCTGTCACCGTGGTGTCTAAACCCTGTGCACATCTATTTGTTTACCATTCATGTGTCCTCGTTTGATCTCATTTCTCCCTGATTCAAAGGTGGAGTTTGGGGGGAGAAGAGGGTGGTTTTGTTTCTCTCTCTCTCTCTCCCGCTATGATGGTTCTCAGGGCACCCAGGACTGAATGTCACTTCATTACCCCCTGAGTCACTGAAGTACTCAAATAATGTTTTAAAGACTTCAAGTTACAGAGAATCCACCATTTATACTAGTTTAAACCTACAAGTGAAAAGATAAATTTATTAGACAAAGGAAATGCAGTAGATCTAATCTACCTGGATTTCAGTTAAGGCATTTGATACAGTTCCACTTGGGAAATTATTGAATTGGAGAAGATGGGGATTAATATGAGAACTGAAAGGTGGATAAGGAAGTGGTTAAAGGGGCAGCCACAACAGGTCATACTGAAAGGTGAACTGTCAGGCTGGGGTGAAGTTCCTAATGGAGTTCCTCAAGGATCAGTTTTGGGACCAATCTTATTTAACATTTTTATTACTGACCTTAGCACAAAAAGTGAGAGTGTGCTAATAAAATTTACAGTGAAACAAAGTTGTGAGGTTTTGCCAATATGGAGGAGGACCATAATATCCTACAAGAAGGTATGGATGACCTTGTAAACTGGAATAGTAGAAATGGGATGAAATTTAATATTGCAAAATGCAAGGTTGGGCATTTAGGGATTAACAACAAGAATTTTTGCAACAAGCTGGGGATTTATCAATTGGAAGTGACAGAGGAGGAGAAAGACCTGGGTGTATTGGTTGATCACAGGATGACTATGAGCCATCAATGAGATGTGACTGTGAAAAAGGCTAATGCAGTCCTAGGATCTGGACTGGTGAGGCATTTCCAGTCGAGATAGGGAAGTGTTAATACCATTATACAAGGCTCTGGTGAAGCCTCATCTGGAATACAGTGTGTAATTCTGGTCTCCCATGTTTAATAAAGATTAATTCAAACTGGAACAGATGCAGAAAAGGGCTACTAGGATGATTTGAGGAATGGAAAACCGACCTCATGAGAGGAGTCGTGGGAAGCTTGGCTTGTCTGGATTAACCAAAAGAAGGCTTAGGAAGATACGATTGCTCTCTATGGATACATCAGATGGATGAAAACCAGGGAGGAAGCGGAGTTATTTAGATTAAGCACAAGTGTGGACACAAGAACAAGTGGTTATAAACTGGCCATCAACAAGTTTAGGCTTGAAATTAGGCGAAGGTTTCTAACCATCAGAGGAGTGAAGTTGTGGAACAGCCTTCGAAGGGGAGAAGTGGGGGCAAAAAACCTACTAACTTCAAGACTGAGCTGGATAAGTTTATGGAGGTGGTGGTATGATGGGACTGCCTCCAATGGCATGTGGCCCATCAGCGACTGCTAGTAGCAAAAATCCCCAACTGCTAGACACGAGACAATAGGTTGGGAGGGCTCCAAGTCACTACAGCCTATATGTCAGAAAAAATACTCATTAATGTGAAATAAAGGCCCAGAATGGAGCTTCTTAAAGCAGCTGTACTTGCAAGGGTATCTATGAATAGTGAAATCAAGGAGCTGCAAGAGGAGAAGTTTGTTTTTGAAACGGGTAGTATTGGAGCCAAAATTTGACAAGCTCAGTCAAGAAACAAAAAATGGCCAACCTTACAACAACATGAAAAAATAATTCCAAATGGCTGGTCAGGGGAAAAATCCCAGGTGTCCCCACCGTAGAACCATATTGGTACAAAATATATTGTAACAGCAGGGGGATTGGAAGGAATGAGGCGAGACATTATACACAATCCAAAATGTCATGAGAGCCCTAACACAGCAGCGACTGCTTCCCCTGGAGCCGGCAACGGGCAGTACCACCAGCCATAAGAACACTTTGTTTCAATTTCCCATTCCCTCAGCCTCTCTTGCCACAACCCCCTGCAGTCCAGCCACTGGGGGAGAGGAAGCCCATTACAATTTAATTAATAATAATAATAATAGAGATGAAATTGCTGCACATGGTGGGATTGTATACAAGGGAAACTGTCCTAATGCCACACAATATGAAATGCCAAGCATAACTCTCAGCTGTAAATAAAAATGTGGGGCTATTTTATGAATTTGCCAAGGGCCCAATTAGATTTTAAAACTGAAATCTAACAAATTATATTAGCCAATTTGATAAGTGTTGTAGCCAATGAATTTAATTAGGAGAACCTCTTTTGTTGAGTCCAGGGAGTGTTAGACTAATTTTATTGCTAGGTTCTTTTCAGGTCAGCTTTTACACTGGAGTGTATTTCTCAGATGAGGATACTTGGGGCTCTTAACTGACCAACAGTTTATTAATTCCCCCAGAACCACATACGTATATATGCATCAGTTCATCAGTCATGTGTTCATACAACAAATGTTCTAGGCATACAAGTACATATTCAGTCTTGCCAAGTGAGTAACAGACCAGTGTTGGGGTTCAGCCACTACACCAAGGAATAACACAAATCTCCAAAAAATTCTTATTACATCTATTTATAATAATTAGTTATCAATTCTTTAGTATCGCTCACAAATTTGTCCCACATTAAGCAACTGTAATAATTCTCCAAGGAATAACCATACAGTTTTCTTAAGGCACTTTTACAAATATTACTCCTGAGGGAATTCTGTGTGACAGTGCGCCCACAGAAAACAGCCTCCCCCCTGCAGAATGCCTGGGCTTCCCTGCAGAACATGGCAGGGAAGCCACGGGAAACCGCATGGGAGTGGGGGAATGACCATGAGCACAGTTTGGGGGGGACTGCACTGCCAAACCGCAGCAAGCCGGGGGGGGGCACACAGGGTTACCTGCCACTGCCGCCCCCTCCTCCTCTCATTTCTGCCAGTGCAAAGCTGCCCAGGAGGCAGTGTCTCAGTTCTGTTGACTCTGCAGCTGAACATCACCTCCTGGGTCCAAGTGCCAGTTAGCTCCCCTTCTGTGTGCTGGGAACCTTCCTGTTGTCTGTGCAGCAGTGAGGGCTCACAGTGGGGCTGGGTAATGGGAGGTGGGGGAAATGAGGGAAGTGGGTGAAGGGTTGGGGAAGAGGCAGTGGGAAGAGAAGGGGTCGAATAGGACAGGGGAATGTGGGAGTGAGAGGAGGGAGAACGGGGCAGTGGGGGAGGGAGGTGAGATGGGGAAGAAAAAGGGATAGGGGAATCGCGGGGAGAAGTAGGAGCTCGGCAGCAGCTGGGGCTCCCCGATTAAGCAGGCCCATCGAACCATCACCAGCCATACCACGCTACACCTGGATCCCTCCGACGAGCCACACGCACCCAGACTCCCACTTCACTCATCCCCAACCAGCTGCACTTGGACCCCTACCCCATCAAGCCCTACTCCCCAGCACTCAGACCCCCCCACCCCTAGACCCCCCTCACCGAGCCCCATCTCCCCACACCCAGACCCCCCCATGCTGAGCCCCAGCCATCTTCACCTGGATCACTTGCAGAATCCCATTTCCCTGAACCTGGAACCCCCACAACAAGCCACTGTGCATACAGGTCTCCCACAGAGCCGCCCGCACCCAGATTGCCCCACACAGAAACCTCTCACCCCACACCTGGATCCTGTCCACACTTGGATCCTGCAGAGCTGAGCCTGCCTACCCACACCTGGTGCACACGGTGCTCAGGGGCAAGGCCTGGGGTATTTCTGGGGCAGGCCTGGCCCCTGCTCTTTGTCAGGGTCAGGTGTAGCCTCACTGCGGAGTCCCTGACCCAAGGTAGGTGGCAGCTTCAGGGTGATCTCCCACCTCAGTGCAGCCAGTGCCTGTGCTCCTCACTGCCATGCTAGAGCCACATTTATTTACTGAAAGAGAAAATGTGTAGAATTTTAAAATATTGTGTGCATAATTTTTAATTTTTTGGCGCAGAATTCTGTCAGGAGTAGAATATGGTGCCTGCTATTGGAAGTGTTTGGTATGAAAGAGACAAGTTTAAAATATCAAAAGCAATTGCTTAAAGCTGTATTTTTGAGGTTATCTTTGGCCAATATACTGAGGCTTAAAAAGGAGAAACGCAGATAGCGTTATTTAGTAAAAATCCATAACATGGTTACTTGAGATCTCATTAACAAGAGTGTACATGGAACAAGATAAAGTTTAGTTTCATATATATAAACACATAAAGAACACAAAGAGAAATACAATCTCTGAAAATAATTCTCACTGCTTCTTCTCAGTCCTGGTAACCCTAGGACGGAAAGAGTTGGTTTGTGTGGTTGGTCAAGTGCGTGGTAGTGCTTCTTAGTCCTGCAGCTTCTTAAATGGGTTCAGCAAATCTGGAGTCCCACACAATGACCTCAGCCTTATATACCCTGATTACAGGGCTCATTGGCCAGGGCTACTCTCTGATACTCTATTGGACATTTGACCCGTCAGTGCTCAGAGATAATGGCAAGTGTGGATCTCCAATAGGTGGTGTTGATGTACAACTAATCTCTCAGAAGCTTTTCTTAGTCAGAGGGATCTTATATTTCATTCATTTCACAGATTGTATTTCATTATTAGCCCAGACTCTCAATTGAAATTTCTCCCCTTAAGGGATTTCTCGTTAGGTGCTTATCTCTTTTAATGTTCCTTTCTCCTTCATTTCTATGACTTGTGTGGTACAATTATAGTTTAGAAAGAAAACAACATTCTGTGGTTATATCTAGTTCCTTTCATTTCACGTCTTTCAGGACATATAGTAGAACATGAGGCATGACATGGGGGGAACAAGACAGATTATTCAGAGATGGACGTATCTGATTCCTAGGATACATGAATGTTGAGCTTATAATTCAGGGTGAAAGAAATATTGAAGGAACAAAACAAATTATCTATGGTATGTTTGATTTATATGGGAGATAAATGTGCAGCTTTGTGATGAAGATATGTGAACTGGACTTCTTTGGGAAAACAACAGGTTTGACCCACATATACATTCTTCTGTGTTTTTCATAGATTCATAGATACTAAGGTCAGAAGGGACCATTCTGATCATCTAGTCTGACCTCCTGCACAACGCAGGCCACAGAATCTCACCCACCCACTCCTTCGAAAAAACCTCACCTATGTCTGAGCTATTGAAGTCCTCAAATCGTGGTTTAAAGACTTCAAGGAGCAGAGAATCCTCCCTCAAGTGACCCGTGCCCCATGCTAGGAAGGCGAAAAACCTCCAGGGCCTCTCCAATCTGCCCTGCAGGAAATTCCTTCCCGACCCCAAATATGGCGATATGCTTGCCCATATACTTAGGGTTTAGCTGATGTGTTCTGGGTTCAAAGCAAGTTATTTCTAGTTAATTTAACCCCAATAGATTCTTGACCATCTCTTGATCTTGATTCACTCGCAGTCTATAATGGACCACTTTCCATTATAGGAAAGCAGGGTGTTACTCTGTTTGGCAGCATTTGGGGGGTTCTTTTTAGCTATGTTGCGAGGGGGAGAGCAGTTTTATCCATATGTAAATCATGCAAGAGTTTTGCCTAGGTGCTTGTAGTAAGTAGCCGGCCCCTTACATGGAATAGGGTTGAGTTCTCCTGTTCCAATCCAGGTGTGCCCTAGTTTTATGTAATGAGGAGGAGGAGACTACCCCTGGAAGTTATCAATGAGTTCAGAATCCTGAGAGGGAGGAGTCCAGATCCCAGAGAGGGAGCCCAGAAACAGAACTGGCCTGAGAGTTTCAGGGCGGGGGTCCCCTGGATGGGGGGAATGTGGAGCATTCCCTGGTTCAGCAGTGGAGCCAGGGCAGGCTGATGAAAGCTGAAGGCAGAAAGATAGTTGGGGGGCCACCTGTAAACTTCCCCAGGCCAGAGAGCCATGGCTGGAGTGGGCTGAAGGTGTACAGCAGCAGAGGGAGAGGTGTTGACTAAACATGGTCAGTCATGTTTCAAATCTGTAAAATACAGGAGTGGTTTGAACTTTGGATTCCTGGCCTTTAGGCAGAGAGATGCAGTTTGTGCTCTATTTTTTTACTTGCTGCCCATGGCCCAAAGGGGCTCTTTCAGAAGCTGGTGAGTGCCAGAGTTTGGGGGTGCTCCAGCTACACCTCATTCCCCATACACCCATACCTGTGGTGGGATGCAGGAGTGGGGGCATAGTGCAGGAAGCGCTATTGGACAGAGCTGCCATCATGTGCCTCTCTACAGAGAGAATCCTTCTCTGACCATGGCAGCTCACTTTAGGATTGCTTTGCATTGCTGGGCCATCAAGTAGTATTTTCTTTTGTCTACTCAGTTTTGATCTTCTAAGAAAACCTTCCTGACAAGGGGAAGTGTAATCACTTCCATACAAAAAGACATAAGATGATTTAAAGTCATAAATGCCTCTCAATGAGTTTGGAAGACTACTAGAACACTGGCAGTATGTAGTTATGCTGGAAGGTGTTAATGGCTGCCCTCAGTCACAGGACAGGTTAAAGCTGATGGATCTGCCAACCAGCCTTCATTCAGGCTAAAGAGGAAGACCAGTTAAATGGCCTTTTGTATAGTGATAGCAGAAACAATAGGAACCCCTGCCTGAAATAATGGGCCATATGGAAGGGCAGATGGGAAGCTTAGCCATGGAGCCTGAGTGGTTTTTCTCAACTCTGGTTGAAATGCAGGGGGTAGGAGACTTGGTTGGTGGCAGCTGAGTCTGTGTGTTAGAGCCAGTAAACTACATAAGACAAGAGAAAGTGATCAGAAGATGAGAGAAGCAGTGTGGCACTGGACCCTGAGAAGGAGCCCCGAGAGACAGAGCTCCTTGAGCACTACAGTGTCTGGGAAGGCAGGCTTGGGGATTTCTGAATCCAGAAATCTTTTTAAAATGTGTTAAAATATTTATTTCCTTTATGGCTGGAAGATAAATCATCAGGCTGTCAACATTTCAATCTCCACTGAGCCCACTGTTATTCATAACCCAGCTGTTGTGCCCTTTAAGAAAATAATGTGTTCTTCCTCTTCCTTCATTTGGTCTTTAATCTGAAAGGGCATGTGTTCAGCGACTATTACAGCCCCTCTTTTTGTTTGTTCTGCTTTAAAAAAACAAAAAAAAAGCTCTCTGCAGAAACTAATTACTTCTCATGCCCATAATTTCACCCCCCCCCAATAATCAGTTTCTTGAAGTAGGTGGTTTTGGGAGTGGGGGCTTTTTTCTTTTGTTTTTTCTTTGATTTCTGCTAGTTCATTTGACATTCAAGATGTTGTTTTAAAGGGCAGAACTATTAATAAAATGGTTTAGTTTTTTGAAGATTTTATAAAGTGTGTATGTGTGTTTGAGTGTTTGACATATCATTGTACAATCCAGACTAATGACAAGCTGTGTACACCTGAGCTGCAACTAGGGTGACCAGACAGCAAGTGTGAAAAATTGGGACAGAGGGTGGGGGCGTAATAGGAGCCTATATAAGAAAAGTCCCAAAAATTGGGACTGTCCTTATAAAATCAGGACATCTGGTCCCCCTAGCTGCAACTTTCAGTGCCTTATGATGCCTTGCTGAAATAGCTCCCACCTGGGCTGATCACAATCCGCTTTCCACCATTCAAGCCACGTAAGTGTCTGTGTGTAACTGCAGCCTGCCAGACACACCTAGATTACTCTCTGGCTCTCACTAGTTTTGGTTATATTTCAGGGTGACCCCAAAATACCCCCATTCCCAGATCTTCTCCCCAAAAATGCATCTTCTGTACTGCCCAGCCCTTTCCTGGACAGTACAAATTATATAAAGTGCATCATTTCCTTAATAGAAGTCGTATGCCAGTTTACTATTTCAACTAGTCCTTCAAACACTTCACTATAAACATACTGGATTAGATACAACAGTAAAACAAGTTTATGAACCTCAAAGAGAGATTTTAAGTGAGTAGAAGTAATGAGGTATAAAAGTCAAAAATGGTTACTAGAAAAATAAAGATAAAACATTTACTAATGGCTAACTTAACAAGCTACATTAGACTGAAAGCAAATGCTTCCCACCATATGCTTCAACAGATGACTGACCAAACTCTTAGGTCAGAAACCCACCCCAAGTCCAAGTGCTTCCTTTGTCTTTCAGGTGCCATGAATGCAGTGGGCAGGGGCAGGAGACATATCCCAGGGTGTCTTCCCCTTCTTTTTATAGTCCAGTCCCCCCTTTGAGAAGCAGTTCCAGCTGGGATTCAGGAGACAAAGTCTACGGGGATCGATGTGCCCTGCTGCTATTCCCTCACCTGTTTTACCCTCTTATCTCCCCTTCCTACCTCATGTCTGTTTCTTGCTTGAATGCAAATTGAGCAGAGCACACATTCCTGTGTTTGAGGCTGACCTGTCTGCCAACCTCAGTTTGGAACATGTATTAATAACACCATACAGTGGAATCTCATAATTTTGCACACAATGGTGTGACACATTTTCCCAGGACATTGCAGGTCATGCATGCCACGTCTCCTTTTGGGACCTTTTGGGCGCGGGTTATTATAGGCCCACAGGCAAGTCTGTACAACTCCTCTGCGATGTGGAGTAATGTGTCCTTATAGCCAAAGTCAATCTGCCTGCCTTCCCTATAAGGGCTGGGCAGACTCATGGCCAGAGTCCGTAGAGCGGCCCTCACAAGCAGGGCTGGGCAGCCTCACAGCCAGGGTCTGTAGGGTTGGTGCAGCCAGCTGCTACCCTAGAGCAGGTGGTGGCCTGGATAGTAGGTTCTGGGCCCTCCCTCCACCAGGTCCCAACCAAGGGCCCTGTTGGCAGTGGGGTTGCCCGCTACCAGATCTGCCGGAATCCATCTGAAACATGCCGAGACAATCTCCAGGTCTCCAACCAGCTCCCTGCAAAACCTCCCTGGGTTACTTCCTACCCACCTCTCTGCAGCCTGTGATCTCATGGTTCCCCGGTCTCTCCACCCTCTGAGGCATCTGAAGCCTGGGGGTCAGAGTTGGGAGCTGGTAGGCTGGGGGCAGAGACATGAGAGAGTTGCTCCCTGCAGGGCAGCAGCAGAGCTAGTGCCGAGGCATAGAGGAGCAGGATCTCCCCTCCTCTGAGCCTGGCGAGGGTTCTCCCCCTACAGCCTCCCTGTAGCAATGGGCCTGCTCTGATTGGGTTGCACCATTCCAGGGTTGATCAGTGCCAGGTCCAATCTGATTGGCTGAGAGCTGGGTAGGTGGGACTTAGGGTGGCCAGATGGCTGCCCCTTAAATTCTGGTTGGTCAGTGGAAAGGGTGAGGGGCGGTGCTTAGTGATAAAGTCTTACCCCAAACCGTAATCCTCATTGGTCAATGGCAGAGGTTTAAGGATGGGGTGTCTGGGCCATTCACAGTGATCATTGGTCAAGAGTGGAGTGCAAGGGGTGGAGCTTAAGCAGGAATTTCCCCCCCCAACACCAGTTCCTTATTGGACAAAGGGTGGGGCTTGGGAAAGAGGGGTCCTGGCTCACTCTGGGTGCTGATTGGTCAGGGAGAGGGGCTAGGGAAGCCTGTCACAACTGCTGTGACAAGCCCTATTCACACCGTGATCCCTCTTGTCTGTGTTTCTCTCCTCTGTAGCTTGAGCCACTGTGATCTCACATACACTGCCTGTGGGAATCTCACCACTGTTCTCAGAACCAACCAGAGCCTGACAGAGCTGGAAACGAGTGGTGGAGATGTGGACGATAGCATAGTGCAACTACTGTGCAAGGGACTGACGCACCCAAACTCCAAACTTCAGAGACTGCGGTAAGTAACATTTGGCCATCTCTGTGTATTCACAGGCATCCTCTATGTAAAGCGCTTGACAGGTTGAGAGATGATGGAAGGGACAAAAGTGTTTTTCTCTCTCTCTGCCCCACTCTGATGGTTCTCAGGGACTGAGAGTCACCTCGTTATCCCCTGCCTACAGCCAGAGGGGGTCTTACTTGTAGTAGCTGGGCACCAGTTGCTTAACACCACCAGCCCTTCACTCACTCAAGCACTCTCCTCTGGGCTTATGCCAGCCCCAGCTTTGCCTTACAGGCTAACAAGGGGGCACCCTAATCACTGAGTCCCTTTGAATCATTCTCTTGTGATACCCAGCCCCTGACTCGTCACATAAATACCATATACTCTGCACCAAAATGTGCCCTGTACCCCAGTTTACCAGATTTACCTTAAATCACTGCTCTGGTACACCACTCAGCACTTGTGAACTCTTGTAATAAAACAAAAGTAGGTTTATTTAAGACAGAATAAAGATTTATCTAGAAATGGAGAAAGTGATGTAACCAGTTGTTTCCAACAGAAAACAAAATCTTAAATCCGTGAACCTGGGTCTACACCAGTAAGTAGTTACCTTTCCTAGCTAATAAAGTAGGTTTTCCCCAGAAAGTTTAGTCTGTTGCAGAATTAGCTGGTTTCATAAGAACCAGGATCCAAACATTCAGGACAGCCCCCACAACTCTTCAAGCGGTTTCCTTAGTGAATAAATACAGAGCGCCTTTCCCTACACTCTGTTCTACTGAGAACCATCATCTGCTGTATTCGTAGCCTGGTGGAAGGTTCTTTTTCGTGTCCAAGCTTTGATCATTTAGCATTGTCTTTGATAGTTTTCCATTGGCTGTTCTGGGATGTGGAAAGGGTAGATAACATAGCTTTCTGTAGATGTGTTACATGTTATGGATAAATATCCTATAAGATGTGTTTGGTATATTCCATTTGTCAGGTCTAAGGTGAGACCTGTTTGCAAAGAACAAGGGACCCTTTGCCACACGCTCTGTGTCACACCTGCCCCGTTTTCTTTTCTCTTATTCTTTCTTTCCTCTTATTACATCAACTCCATCTCATGCTGACCCTGTTGTTCCTGGCAAAGGCTTTAGCAAAGAGGTGATCTTGCATTTTGCTTTGAAGACGGCCAGGTCAGGATGCAGTCTGATCCCCTCTAAGAACAAGTTCTACACCTGTTGAGTTCTAGCTGTTGAGAACCCTCTGTACCAATGCTCAAAAGTCTGATTCTGGGCTTCTCCAGGGGGATTGTCCCTGTGGAGCACAGTTGTGCTGCAGGGTGCTGGATGAATAAATCAATCCCTGAGACTGTCTGCTACAGGCCTTTGGCTTGGGCAGCAACAGCACAGCTTCCTCCCCCGACCTGTACCACCACACAAACTTGCGTACAGCAGTGCACCAGGAATCCCATCACCTTTGGTGTTTAACCTGCTCAGAGGAAATACAATCACATTTTCCACCACCACATCCTTCTGTACTGTTTCAGCACAAGCACTGGCAAAGCAGCTAGTCATACAATGTGTCTTCTCCCAGTAAAGTTCCACATTGGCCCTGCCCATCCTCCCATGAGCCCTTTGATAACTCAGAATCACTGGGTTCAACAAAGGGGTACTTTAATGTAAATGTAACAGCCTGTGAGTTGCAGGAGGGCAGACTAGATGAACTAATGGTCTCTTCTGGCCTTAAACTCTATGAAGTTGATTCTGTCACCTGTCAAGCTGCTCACTAGAGTTAGTTGGAAAATGTCACACTTGATGAAAAAAAATGGATGAAGTATTAAGCAAAATATTCGAAAGGGAATTGTTTCCATTTTTCAGTGAGCTCTGCCACTCGTATCCCTGCTGCATGCCAGCCCCAGAGCAGTTGACGGGAGAATGGCTGGTCTCTGCTCGGCCCAACCCGCAACCCCCCCCCCCCAGAATAACAAAGACAATGAACGAGAACAACATCAGAACTTCAAAACACATGTCAACGTCAAAAAAATTTGGTCCACTGGAAATTCTTGTGCAAAAACAAAATAATTAAATCAGGGGTTAGTGAGCATGGCCATGGTGCATGTGCATGGACACAGACCACCCCCCCCCCCAATGCACAATGGCTCTGACAGGCTCAGCAGGCTCCTGAGATTGGCTAAAGAGAGCACAGAACAGGGTAATACTTCACAAATTAACATTCACAGGACCCCTACCCTCTGCACTCCCACACCTCAACTAAATCCTCTTACTTTTCCATGGTTCTCCATCATCCTCTGATTGCACCCATCCTGCCAACCCTAAGGGATTCCACTATGGCAGGTGGGGAAAATTTCAGTGAGCATGGGGTGCCTGAAGGACCATGAAGGATGTTCTTCCTGTGGGTCCAGAGCACTGTCATCTCCTAAAGGAAAACATAGGATAGAGAGAAACTGAGTTCAGCTACTAAACAAACCATGAAACAGTAAAACTATTGAAAAATTACAAAAATTTAAACAAATATTATTGAAGAAATTAATTAAGAGAAAAAAATCCTACTCCTCACCTCCATGAGCACCAGCACCCAAAGCTGCTGGTGCTCTTCATGATCCACTCTGGGCTGCCAGGCCCAGAAACTGTATGTGGGTAGAAGTGGCAGTAGGAGGTGCTGAACCTCTGTCATAGCATCTACAAGTGTCAGGTTGTTGCTGCCGACAACCCAGGATACAACCATTTAAATCAGGCAATGCTGCAAACCAAAAATACTGACTAAGTGCACACATATGCTATAATCTGTAGACTCTAGGCACCTGCTCCAGGAAGCAGCGCTAGGAAATGTAGGGTAGATGCAACAATCCACAGGCCCTGCAACATTTGCAGAATGTTCTTTGAGGATGTAGTGCATTGTGTGCATCCGAGAGGGAATGGCTAGTGTGACTACACTGTGTCATTGCAGCTTCCAGTTCAGTCACACTGATGCAAGTTGCAATGTGGAGTTCTGTAGTGTACACGTCAGATCATAACCTATTTAGGGTCTTGCAAATTAGTACAAGGACTTTGAATCAGTTTGGAAGGGAATGGGAAACGAACTGAGTCTGTGGAGCATCAGAGAAAGGGGCTTGCATCAGCCACCATTGCTTTAAAATGGAGCTGCTGCCTTCTGAAAGTGGTACTTGTATCTCCCCCAGGTACAGTGAATTGTCAGTCTAACAGTATGCTTGGCAATATTAAAAATACTTGAGACCAAACAAACAAGCTTAGCCAAATTTATTAATAAAAGACAAGGCAGTACAATATGAAAAGGAGGCATACATACCACTCCTTCCGGGAAGCAATGAATGTCACAGCATGTTCCCCTTACACAGAAGTTATGCTTCAAAAATATGCACCCAAGTTAGCACAGTATGGTTATTTCCAATTAGAAGGCACTGAATATGTCACCCAGGACTAGACTTCACTAGTCAGCTTTTTACCTTTTCTTCTGGTATCCTGGTGTACATTTCTCTTTCTTTGAATACTACATTACAAGAGCTATGAAGGGCTCTACCCAACCTGTACTAGGATTTTACAATGGCTGTATCATGCCTATGATAGGTTTTATATTTGCTAATATCAAAAGGTATACTTTGCTTTGTAGAGTACATATCTTTTAAGTGAAGCTGGAAGTGCTACCTGCTGTTATTGTAGCCGGGCACTTCCATCAGTAGTTTTCTGTTGCTTATAACTTTGCTAACTTTAACCATTTTGAAGTGAGATGTAGCTCACGAAAGCTTATGCTCTAATAAATTTGTTAGTCTCCAAGGTGCCACAAGTACTCCTTTTCTTTTTGCGAATACAGACTAACACGGCTGCTACTCTGAAACCTGTCATTTTGTCTTAAATTTTCCATGCTGGGTGTCTGCTTCAAGCTAGATATTTTTGTGAAATTTCAACCTAAATGGTTCATCCATAGGCTAGGGAAACACACTGCTTCCCCCAAGTTTCATAGATAGATAGATACTAAGGTCAGAAGGGACCATTCTGATCATCTAGTCTGACCTCCTGCACAGCGCAGGCCACAGAATCTCACCCACCCACTCCTATGAAAAACCTCACCCATGTCTGAGCTATTGAAGTCCTTAAATCATGGTTCAAAGACTTCAAGGAGCAGAGAAGCCTCCCTCAAGTCAACCATGCTACAGAGGAAGGCGAAAAACCTCCAGGGCCTCTCCAATCTGCCCTGGAGGAAAATTCCTTCCCGACCCCAAATATGGCAATCAGCTAAACCCTGAGCATATGGGCAAGATTCACCAGCCAGATACCCAGGAAAGAATTTTCTATAGTAACTCAGATCCCATCCATCTAATATCCCATCTCAGGGGATTTGGCCTATTTACCCTGAATATTTAAAGATCAATTACTTACCAAAATCCCATTATCCCATCATACCATCTCCTCCATAAGCTTATCGAGTAGAATCTTAAAACCAGATAGATCTTTTGCCCCCACTGCTTCCCTTGGAAGGCTATTCCAAAACTTCACTCCTCTGATGGTTAAAAACCTTCATCTGATTTCAAGTCTAAGCTTCCTGGTGGCCAGTTTATACCCATTTGTTCTTGTGTCCACATTGGTGCTGAGCTGAAATAATTCCTCTCCCTCTCCTGTATTTATCCCTCCGATATATTTATAGAGAGCAATCATATCTCCCCTCAACCTTCTTTTAGTTAGGCTAAACAAGCCAAGCTCCTTAAGTCTCCTTTCATAAGACAAGTTTTCCATTCCTCGGATCATTCTAGTAGTCCTTCTCTGTACCTGCTCCAGTTTGAATTCATCCTTTTTAAACATGGGAGACCAGAACTGCACACAGTATTCTAGATGAGGTCTCACCAGTGCCTTGTATAACGGTACTAAAACCTCCTTATCCCTACTGGAAATGCCTCTCCTGATGCATCCCAAAACCGCATTAGCTTTTTTCACAGCCATATCACATTGGCAGCTCATAGTCATCCTATGATCAACCAATACTCCAAGGTCCTTCTCCTCTTCCGTTACTTCTAATTGATGCGTCCCCAACTTATAGCTAAAATTCTTGTTATTAATCCCTAAATGCATAACCTTACACTTCTCACTATTAAATTTCATCCTATTACTATTACTCCAGTTTACAAGGTAATCCAGATCCTCCTGTATAATATCCCGATCCTTCTCCGAATTGGCAATACCTCCCAGCTTTGTATCATCTGCAAACTTTATTAGCACACTCCCACTTTTTGTGCCAAGGTCAGTAATAAAAAGATTAAATAAGATTGGTCCCAAAACATTTCAAAGTGGGAGCAAGTTCTCCCACTTTTACAGACTTTGGGAACAGGGTGAAGTGAGAGATTGAAGAGGTTCCCTCCATCAAACACAAGGGTCAAGAGTCTCTATTCTGAGTGGCTGCTCTGGTGTTTAGTAAGATATGATGAGCGAGCTGAAAGTAATTCTGGTGAACTTTTCTTTGAGAAGCTTTATCACCCCCATGCTTTGGAGCAGGAACTAGAAATTTGGCAGGGGGGAGCATTTGTGCCAGGGATGTGCCTATTTCTGTTCCTATGGAAGTCTGCTCCAGTTTTCCGAGATTATAAACCTTTGAAAAAAAAAATCGCAGTGCTGAAGCTCAGTAGAGACTTATTTCAGCTTTGCAGATACAACCTCCAGAGGTCCCTTCTTCACTCAGCATGCTCCAACCTGGGGCTCCAGAGGGCTGAGCAGGCCCTGCCTGAGACCGGTGGGAAAATCAGGATTGGATTGGGGGATCCTGAGTTCAGTCTTGAGGGGTGGGTTATATGGTTGGACAGAGATTCCCAGCCTAGTCAGGAAGGAGTTAAAGAACTCCTCCAGGCACAGTCAGCCCCAACCTGGCACACCTGTGAGGTCTATTGCACCTGCAGAAGGGTGGTTGCTTAAAAGGGAGGATCCAAGCCCAGTGCAGGGTAGCATTAGAGGGAAGCGGAACTAGCGTTCCCTAGCCCCACAGGGCAGGGACTGCTCACCAGGGAAGCTGCAGAAGAGATTCTTCTGCCTGGACCCTCTTGAGAGGCAGAGGAAACATCTTTACTCTGCTTTGCTTTTCATTAGCGCCCCAGGGGCTCATCCTGGATCACTCAGGGTGTTAGGAACCCAGCCCCCTTCTCAGAGACTATTTACTTCTTACCTTGAGAGGAACAGTGGGGTGAGCCCAGACTGTTTCCTGGGCTGCAGGATTATTTTCTTTACCTTTTTCTGTCTTGGACTGTGGCCACGCCTTAAAGGAGGGGAGGCCACCTCCCAAAGACTGACAGCCAGGAGACTACACCCTGCACTCCAAACCAGCGCTATAGTGACATCTCCAGCCAGAAAGGGACATTGGGGTGAGAGAGATGCCCACCCTCACCTCACAGGGATGCCCTAGAGGTATGACCTGTGACAAAGTTTGAATAGGAATTGCTAGTTTGCTGAGCAACTTCACACATTCTGTACAGACGAGGACTTAACCATATAGTTTCAGTTTACTTCTCTTCTCCAGACAGGATCACTGTGCCTAACACTGAATCTAACAGTGCATATGTTCCAGACAATAGAAAGAGCCTGTCCACCTCTTCCATGGTTTATGCCACTGTGACCACATCAGGTCTGTGCTCCAGTCCCTCCATTGACTCCCAGTCAGCTTCTGCTGCCAGTTTAATGCCATGGTCTTAATCCTCCATGAAACTCCAAAACCAAGCCCAGGACCAGAGATGAATCCTAGTCAATAGGAGCAGACAGAAGCAGCCTCAGCAGGGATTGTTGGACGCTGATGTTATCAGACTGCCTGCTACCAGTTGTCACCCTTGATGTTCTTTTCCTTGTGCTGATTGGCTGTTTGTTGCAACCCTGTCTTTTTCCCTCCCTCACAGTCTGTATCTTAAAAAGAAAAGGAGTACTTGTGGCACCTTAGAGACTAACAAATTTATTAAGGTGCCACAAGTACTCCTTTTCTTTTTGCGAATACAGACTAACACGGCTGCTACTCTGAAGTCTGTATCTTAGTCTCTTTCCACGCTCCCCTCATTTCTTCCTTCCTTCCCTTTCTCCCCTCTCCTTTCATCTTTCTTTCATTTTCCCACCTAACAGCTCCCACACACAGAATTAATCAAAACCCAAATGCAAAGACTCACCCACCTTCCCCCCTCCCTAAACAAAGTGACACTACTGTGCTATTCATTCTGCTTGTGTGTTCTGTCCCTGTCCACTCCCTTTAGTCTGTCTTGGCTAAATAGTCCCTCCCCTGAGAAGTTTACAGTCTATCTACTACTCTGTACAGCTCCTAGCACAATGGGGCCCTGTTCTTGGTTGAGCCCCAGGCACTGATGGAGTTACTACATTGTATTCTTCAATGTTGGCACATGGCGTAAACCACTCTCTTCCATTCCTCTGTCATTTGCTGCTGCTTGCATTTGCTCTAAGGCAGTGTTCTTCACTGCATGGCCTGCAAGCCAGTGGCGGCTCCCATGGACCTTAAGTGCAGCTCCCTGTCGATTGCACTCTCCGGCGGCAGTGGGGCTGCAGCTAAGGCAGGCTCCCTGCCTTCCCCGGCCCCATGCCACTCCTGGAAGCCGCCAGCACACCCCTGCAGCCCTGGAGAGAGTAAGGGAGGGAGCAGAAGTCTCCGTGCACTGCTCCTGCCTGCAAGTACCACCCCCACTTGCTCCCATTGACCAATAATGGGGAACTGTGGCCAATGGGAGTTGCAGGAGCGGTGCCTGCAGAGAGGGACAGGGCACAGAGCCACGTGTCCCACCCCCCAGGGGTGGTAGGGGCTTGTTGGCCTCTTCCAGGAGCAGTGTGGGGCCGGGGCTGCCCAAAGTAAGTGCGGTTCCCTTCAATCAGCAGGTTCTGAATAGCTCTTCCACCACCCACTTGCAGCCTCCCAGAGGCTGCACCCCATACCCCCTCCTGCACCCAAACACTCTGCCCCAGGCTGGAGTCCCCTCCTGCACCCAAACTCCCTCCCAGAACTTGCACCCCTCACCCCCTCCTGCATCCCAAGCCCCTGCCCCAACCCTGAGCCCCCTCCCAGAGCCAGCCCCCCATACCCTCTCCTGCCCCCCAAGCAATATTACTAATAACGGTAATGTTACCATATCAACTAACAAAGAATTCCGACTGTTCAAACATCTGTGTCGGGTTGATGTGGCTCTCACATTGGAGATTTTTTTGCCAAAGTGGCCCCCACTTCAAAAATAGTGGGGAGCACTGCTCTAAGGTGTTGAGATTTACTATTTTGCCCCTCCCTGCCAAGACTTCTTCTCAGGCACCCTTGTTTTCTCACAGCAGTTGTTTTGCCCTTGATGACGTCATGTGGGAGTCTGTGCTGGCATCTGCAGTATATGCCCCAAATATGTCCAGTGCTCCCCTCAGATTGTGTTGGAAATGAGCTGCTGGTTGGAGATTTCTCAAATCCTTTTGTTGGTCTTTTCAACCAGTGCCGAGATTCCTTTGTAGGCACTTATTCTGGAAGGCATATAGTTTTCTGTCTAAACTTTTGATAGTGCTCCAGCTCTAGCAGCCTTATGTTACCATTGAGATTACGTTTGTATTAAAGATTCTGGGTTTTGTGTTGGTGCTGTATAGCTTTCATTTCCATACATTGCGGAGTTTTGTAAATGCTGTGAATGAGTTTCCTATATTTGATGTCACTTGCTTCTTGAGGTATCTGTTGGTCAATATGGTGCTGCCCAGGTAGACAAGTTGTTCTACTTTCTTGATATTTTTGCATTCTCATGAGATGTTACTGTTTGACCTCTGGGTTTCAAGGATGTTTGTTTTAGCCTAATTAATTCTGAGCCCTACTTTGCATGCTATTTTCCCCAAGTTCTCTGACTTTGTAACTTCAGGGCTGTCACTCAGTAACACAATATCATTAGCTAAGTCTCAGTCTTCTTGGCATTGCTGTCTACCTATGCTAGACTGGTGTTTGTGTTGTTAATACACTTCTGCAATGCTGCATCTTTTGCCTGTGTCTGCCAGTCCCAAGCCCAGATAAAATGGGGAGGGTTGAGTGCAGGGCTAAACACGTAGTCTTGTAAAAACACCTCACCAGTTATAGAAACAGAACTAGGCTACCATTCCGGTGAAAATGAACACTGCTGCCCCTTTGTGCTTCAGGAAGGCTCCTGGTGATAGCCAGTCTTTGGAAACCAAGGCCCTGAAAAGTTTGATGCTGACAGCAAGAAAGTACTTCAGCGCTGGTTACTGCTTTACTGGAATGTGAGAACAATGTTTCACACATCAAAGATCTTGCAGATCATGAGGGTTATGGACAAGTATAGACTTGAAATCCTGGGCATCGGTGGGAGAAGATGGATACGTGTGGATAAGTAGTACTTCAGGCAAGAGAACAAATATCTGATTTACTCAGGGTGTAGCAAGCAGCACTCAGAGGGAGTAGCTCTAATTATAACAGACTCTGCAGAGAAATCAACTGGGAGCCTACTAACTAGTGCCTCATCTGTGCCAGACTCCAAGCCAGATTCCTAAAGATGTCAGTCATACAGTGCTGTGCTCCAACAGAGGAACACAGCGATGAGGATAAAGATGAGTTCTACCACTGTCATACAAATAATAAAAATACAGATATAACCCTAGTAACATGAAAGACCAAGTTTTGATCTGTGAACAAATTTTGATCTATGATCTGAGCCCAGCTGACATTGCTGGGCTCCTCTGGGATACTGTGGCTCACAAAGCCCAGGACCAAGTATATGAGAGCAGGGAACAAAGCACTCTCAGCCTCAGCAGTGCCAGCTCTGCTCTGTGTCCAGCTGGATATTGCAATGGATGGGTGAAGCTAGATGCAGTTATTCAGTAGTTTCCTAATCAGGTTGCTCAGAAATGGAGACCAGAGGATGTTTCGGTGCTGCTCCTATGCCGTTGTTGGAGCTCTGGTGTTGACTTCACCAGTGTAGCCTGTAGCATCCTGATTCAGCAGATCTCAGTGTTAATCAAAGAAAGACCACAGGCTCGGTTCACTGGTGAAGGTTCAGCCAGGTTTATTGTCGACAAGGTGCAGTGGTTACAGGTACACTGACCTTGCCACAAGCATACATGTGTATCAGCTCAATCAACATAATGTTGTCCCCTAGGCCAATACAAAGCTGCCCCGTTACGACTTTTTATACATTGATACAAACATCTTACATGTTTCAGAGTAGCAGCCGTGTTAGTCTGTATTCGCAAAAAGAAAAGGAGTACTTGTGGCACCTTAGAGACTAACAAATTTATTTGAGCATAAGCTTTCGTGAGCTACAGCTCACTTCATCGGATGCATTTGGTGAAAAAAGCAGAGGAGAGATTTACACACACACACACACACACACACACACACACACACACACACAGAGAGAGAGAACATGAAACAATGGGTTTATCATCACTCTCCTTACAGTGTGTATGATAAACCCATTGTTTCATGTTCTCTCTCTGTGTGTGTGTGTGTGTGTGTGTGTGTGTGTGTGTGTGTGTGTGTGTGTGTGTGTGTGTGTGTGTGTAAATCTCTCCTCTGCTTTTTCCACCAAATGCATCCGATGAAGTGAGCTGTAGCTCACGAAAGCTTATGCTCTAATAAATTTGTTAGTCTCTAAGGTGCCACGGGTACTCCTTTTCTTTTTGGAAACATCTTACATATTACACTCCAGATGTTATTTACCATCCTTGTATCTGACAGAATAATGCATGAGTGTTTTTGTTGCAACTGTCATTCTCTCCTTATCTCACAAGGAGTCTCTGGGTTCCTGTACCATCCTCGCAGGTCAGGAATGGGCTTACTTGTTTTTTTGACATGGTCTACTTTGCTCCACAACCTTACTGTGGGTCACACTTTTAGCCATGCATAGGCCTCCAGATGATACCGGGTGGCGAGCCAGTTGGAACTGGCTGTTATGTTGTGCAGATGCTCATGTTAAGCAAAGCAGATCAGTTAGCACTCTTACACTGAATGTATCAGAGCTCTGTCAGGCTGCCTGGCTCTCCATGATCATGGAACAGCACAGGAGATGGCTTGTAAGTCAGTCTGCATCAATCAATGAATTCTTAAGTACTAGCCAGAGAACTGCATGCTCAGGCATGGTGGTGGGGGATAGATTTCCCCCCTAAAAGGCGGCGGTGACAGTACTGGTTAGTAGGGGCCCTAGATGCTCTGACTGTCTTTCACAAGCCAAGAACATCACGGATCAGAATTGTAGGTAGAGGATCAGATTTCCTGTAGTGATTCCTGTTCTGAGAATAGTCAGAATTCTGAGGAGGTGGCTGTCATTTTATCCCTGATGGTCACTGCAGCCATCCTGGAGGTGGAAGAGCTTCTTGATAAAGTGGGTGCCCAGTTCCTTGCAGTGAGTGGTGCTGGCCTCGAGAGAAGAGCGGAGACAGCTAGGTTGACAAAGTGATTAACAGTGAGGTGTGATTCAGTGGTTGCTATAGCAAAGAAAGAGGATCTCTTGGCCTCTTTATGGCCAAGGAGCTGGCATGCAAAAATTCTTTGTACGGATGTTTATTTCTTCTTGGGTTTCCCCGACAGCACTTGGGTTTTCATCTCCTGCTTCATCTGTCACGTCTAAAAGAAAACACAGACCTCTGTGAAGGCCAAAGAGGGGAGGAAGTACTTAGGACCCAGTGCTGATGGCGGTGGGCAGTCAGTGATTTTCATGTCTCACTGGTTCTTCTCATCCTTGTCTGCTGGGCTGGGGTACCAGTGATTTGTAAACTGTAACTCACTCCTTGAGTTCTGAGGCAGACCATGAAGGTAAGACTAGACCTGGTTGAAAGTCAGAGTTTCCATTCTGAGGCAATTTCTGAAAAAAAGTTCCATTTTCAGAATGAAAAGTAGCAATTTTGAAGTTTCCCCTGGAATGGAAACAATGAAAGAACTGTTTTTTTAAATAAAAACATTTTGTTTCAAAAATATATAAAAGAAATTAAGACTGGGAGACCAAGAGCCAAGTCACCCAGCTCAGCCATGGCACTCAAAGTTTCAAGACTCTCCACTCCCCATCAGTCTGCTACAAGCCCTGGAGGCAATGACTAAACTGGGAACTTTGGAACTCAGAAGCCATGTCTCCCTGGGCTTTAAGGCTCCCAGCTCTGTGGCAGGGATCCAGGAGCTGAAGCACTCTTCAGCACCAAATACAGTGTTCATTTGGTCAACAGAACCTCCATGTGCTTGTTCCTTGGTTGTGGTTTGTGGCCCACCAGTTTGATAATCCAAGTGATGCTCATCAGCCACTGTCATGTATGTGGGAGGAGCTGTCTTCTTTAGGTTCCAGTGTCTCAACCAAAAATGTTTCCAATGAGCTTTTCTTGTCACCAGGAAGGGTGGGAAGGGATAGCTCAGTGGTTTGAGCATTGGTCTGCTAAACCCAGGGTTGTGAGTTCAGTTCTTGAGGGGGGCCACTTAGGTATCTGGAGCAAAAATTGGGGATTGGTCCCCCTTTGAGCAGGGGGTTGGACTAGATGACCTTCTGAAGTCCCTTCCAACCCTGATATTCTATGAACTTGTTGTCACTTTATTCTTTCCTTTGCAGACTCTGGACCTCAGGTGGTAGGAGAATAAATTCCATATTTTGTTTAGGATAGTTGTATTTTTTAATTACAATCAAGTGACAGTTCTGCTATAGTTAAGGTTCTGACCAGCTTCCCATTGAAAGCTAAACCCCCGAGAGGTGTAAAATTTACATGGTTACTCAGATTGCCTTGAATTTGGTGTTCCTCATGGATGCATGATGTTCTGTTAATCACCCAACTTTTGGATTATTTGACCAAGGAAATCCTGAGATACAAACCCCACCTCCCCCCAACCCCGCTGCCCCCCAGCTTTTCTTAAAGTTGACAGATTCTGGCAACTTATTTATGTTCATAGATAAAGATCAAGCTGGGGTCAGCTCATCAGACCAGAGTCTCAAATGCTCGAGGATCCCCAACAGAGAGCCTGGCACCCACTAGCCCTTTGGGGGAATCAAATTAAAACATTTCAGAAAGAGTTTGCGTCTCCAGTTAGGCACTTGAGAAGGCTTTCACACCTATTCATTTGTGTCAAGGTTCCTTCCCCACTCTGAACTCTAGGGTACAGATGTGGGGACCGACATGAAAACCTCCTAAGCTTACTTTTACCAGCTTAGGTTAAAACTTCCCCAAGGTACAAACTATTTTACCTTTTGCCCTTGGACTTCCACTGCCACCAAACGTCTAACTGGTATATTATTAGGAAAGAGTCCATCTGGAAGTGTCTTTCCCCTGAAAAATCCTACCAAAAGCT
The DNA here is from genome assembly GCF_009764565.3 of Dermochelys coriacea. Taxonomy (NCBI): domain Eukaryota; kingdom Metazoa; phylum Chordata; order Testudines; family Dermochelyidae; genus Dermochelys; species Dermochelys coriacea. The sequence goes on along the minus strand of NC_050073.1, from coordinate 12,864,300 downwards.
ACCCCCCCTTCCTGGGGAAGGTTTGATAAAAATCCTCACCAATTTGCATAGGTGACCACAGACCCAAACCCTTGGATCTTAACAATGAAAAAGCATTTAGACTCTTAAAAGAAAAATTTTAATAGAAGTAAAAAGAATCACCTCTGTAAAATCAGGATGGTAAATACCTTACAGGGTAATTAGATTCAACACAGAGAATCCCTCTAGGCAAAACCTTAAGTTACAAAAAGACACAAAAACAGGAATATCCATTCCATTCAGCACACCTTATTTTCTCAGCCATTTAAAGAAAATAAAATCTAATGCATATCTAGCTAGCTTACTTACTAAGTTCTAAGACTCCATTCCTGTTCTGTCCCCAGCAAAAGCATCACATAGACAGAGAGAGAGGCTTTGTTTCTCCCTTCCCCCAGCTTTTGGTCAGGTGCCAGTGAGGTTATCCTAGCTTCTTAACCCTTTACAGGAGAAAGGGTTTTTCCTCTGGCCAGGAGGGATTTTAAAAGGTGTTTACCCTTCCCTTTATATTTATGACAATGTGCCTAATGGATTAAACTGAGCATGTGCAGAGAGAGAGGCTACTATCTGTAAAACCACCTAACACAGGACCTGGTCAGCTCTGTGGATGTATTATCGCAATTGCTTTTGAGTACCACCCCTGGCACTGTGAGTCCAATCCAACCTGGGGCAGAAATCTGAAGTAAAAGAAGCAGGCATATTGCTCAAATCTGCCTCTTTTACAGGGGGATTTTAATTTGGGGGAATTAGAATCCGAGTATTGCAGAATATGCAGAAGGTACTGAAACTACAATTTGAAAAGAAAATAACTACACAAGCAAATGCTTCCAGGAGGGGAGGGTGATTGGGGTGAAAGAGCAGGTGGGAAGAGGGGTTGAGGCTTAGGTAATGGGGCTCTAGGGGGAGTGGGAAGGAGAGGGATGGGAGCTGGGAAGGGGAACATGAGGGTGAGAGACGGGAATAGGTAGAGAATAGTTTGTGTGTGTCACAATCTGGGTTTTCCCAGACCCTCTACAGGGGTTGAGCTCCCCCTTCCCTGCTCCCCTCATATGAGCCATTTGACAGAGGGCTTGCTTGTTGTGGGTGTCTGAGCCCATTTCCCCACCCCCCAAGTGAGCCAGGATTTCTTCGGAAGCCCTGCCCTGTAGTTTAGAACAGGCATGCTGAGAGCATACACCAAGAACACAGTGCTGAGACTAGGGTGAGGAGCCAAAAACGGATACACTTGGCGCCTATCAGAAATTCTGCAGCACTGTGGCGGGGGAAGGGAACAATCATGGAAATCAATGGAGCAGTTCACATGTCTCAGAGCTATTTTTTCAGGCTATCCTCATCTCCATGTTATATTCTCTTTCAGCTGAGAACATCTCATTGAGATGAATGGGCCATGTACTATCCATCTGAGCCTGCAACTTTGAGGTGTAAAAATCACCCTGGGTAGAAATTCTCTAAGGAATAAGCATGCAATTTTCTTAAGATCCTTCTATGAATATGGTGCCTGCTATTTGAAGCATTTGGTATGAGAGGGACAAGTTTAAAATATCAAGAACAATAGCATAAAGCTGTATTTTGAGATTCTCTTTGGCCAATATACTTGGGCTTAAAAAGGAGAAACATGCAGATAACATTTAATACAAATCCAAAAATTGGTTACTTGAGGCCTTATTAAAAAGAGTGTACATGCAGCAACATAATATTCATATAAAGAACACAAAGAAATACAGTCTATGAAATTAAATCTCACCACTTCATCTCATTCCTGGTAACCATAGGATGGGGAGAGTTAGTCTGTGGGGCTGGTCAAATGCCCAGCAGTACTTTTCAGTCCTACATCTTCTTCAATGTGTTCAGCAACTCTGGGGTCTCATACAGTGACCTCAGTTTTATATACCCTGATTTCAGGGCTCATTGGCCAGAGCTACTCTCTGATTTTCTATTGGACTCTTGACCTGTCAGGGCTCAGAGAGAATGGTAAGCGTGGATCTCCAGGAGGTGGTGTTGATGTACAACTAATCTCTCAAACTTTTCTTAGTCAGAGTGATTTTATATTTAGTTCATTTCACAGATTGTATTTCATTATTATTATTATTATTCCAGACTTTCAAATGAAGTTTCCCCCTCTTTAAAAGAAATTTATTTTAATATTCTAAGTGTGGCAGAGCTCTAACCTTGTCACCGTGGGTCCCGCAAATTCAAGGTGGTTTATACTAGCTTCAGAGGCTCACTCCAACCCTCTATGTAGCCCTTCTCTCTCTCTCAGGCCAGGGATACAGTCTACTGAGCCCTTTTCATCATAAGCCAGCAAGGAGGTTGGTGAGAGAACTCCCACAGTCTCTCTTGCTCCTACAGCCTCATTCCAAAACAGTTTAGTCTCCTGTCCTGACAAGGGCCTGTTTTCACCTCCCAGGAGGTGTTTCTGTAGTGGTGGGTTGAGGGGAACCCAGGCCTGCCCTTAACTCTGGGTTCTGGCCCAGGGACCCTAATGGTAGCAGCTGTTGGTAGCTAACCTTTCACTGCCAGATTTACTACATTTTCCTGGGCCACTTCCCCACAGCTCTCCTGCTTCTCCTTTCTTCACCCTTACCTTAGGGCTCCTTTACCAATGACTTGAGGACATCTTCATTAAGCAGCCCTTCAGCCATATTTGCTCTCCTCAGCCTGACTGAAGTGAGCCCTTCTTTACTACCAGAGGGGCCTTAAATTAGAGACAGGTGGTCACAGTAGCTTAATGTCCTCACCTGACTCTTTGCAGGTTAATTGGAGTCAGGTGTTCTCATTAGCCTGGAGCAGCCCCTGCTCTGGTCAGTAAGGGAACAGAAAACTGTTAATCCAGTGACCAGTATATCTGCTACTCTGCTGTACCCAACTGGCCTGGAGGGAGACTACCACTCCTGGGCTCTTGTTACTCTAGCTGCTCCCCTATCTGGGCCAGACACCACCCACCTCTGCTACCTGGTTGCTGGCTAGCTACCGCCCTCTCTCCCACCCTTGGTTGCTGTTGCTCCAGCCCCTTGCAGGGGACCTGCTGGCCCACTCCCCAGAGAAGGGGAGTGAGGGACCCCAGGCCTGGCCGTTGCTGATGTGGACACCACCACCACCACCTGTGAGGTGTCCTTTCTGCCTGCCTGGTCACTGGCCTGCCTGCTGGAGCTGCTGCTGCCTTTGCTGCCTGGGAGCTGCTGGAACCCAAAGGAGGAGAAGACGAGGACCATCTGCTGCTGGGGGAGCGCACAGGGACTCTGCAGACCACTGTGGAGGGGGCCTTAAGACTGAGTAACTTTTGAACTGTGCTCTTGTGGTGGGGGTTATTTGACTGTGTTTGTGGGGACACAGAGGGTATGGTGTGGAGCCTGCCCCTTAGTTCATTGTGTGTCCCCCTTTTCCTCCACCACCACCATTGCTGGCCCATCCACCACCCCCAGTGGATGCTTACCATCGGCCTTCAGCTCCTGCCTCTGGGACTCTGCTGCTTACCTGGCTTGCCCCACCCTTTCATCACCATTTGGGCCAGAAGCAGCAGCCAGCCCAAATTACCTTTTTGTGCAAGTGCATGTGGGTTGCACATGCCCCCCCCCTTGGAATGATTGTCCTCCCACAGCTTTGCCCCTTGCTACCTGCCCCATTTGCCCCTTGCAGCCTTTTGCCCCGGCCCCCCTTGCTGGCTTCAGTTTGTTTGCCTGCCCTGCCCTTTTCCCTCTGGCTGCAGAAGACGTGGCAGCACTGGAGGGCAGTCCCGCTCCTCCATTGGAGTCCCTTCCCTCCGAGGCCCCTGATGGAGCCCCTCCTGCTCCATTACCATCTGAAGACCCTGTGAGCCCTGAGGCGACCGTCACTTCGGGTGCAAGTGGGGAGAACCCTGGGGTGGTGGAAGGCGATCTCGCCTCCATTTATGAGGAGATCAAGGCCCTGGGTCTGACCCCGGTCACCCATGGGGAGGACGACCCTCTGCGAGTGGGCCTCGATCTGAGCAACCTCACCCCGGCCCCCCTTTCCTCATGCTCCCTCCCCCTGACTGCTGCTTCTGCTCCTACCTCCGAGGATCCCCTGGGCTCCTCCATCTGCCCAGCCACAGGTGGCACCCCGCTGAAGGCCACTGAGCTTACTGAGGCGACAGCTGGTGCCACATGCCTGGGACCTGAGTCCCATGGGATATCCCTCGTAGGTGTAGGGCAATGGACCTCCTTCACGGGCGGGGACCCCACTGCAGACCGTCCACCTCCCAATGCCGTGGCTTCCACACCAGCCAAGGAGCCAGAGCCTGGCATCATTGGGGGTCCCTTTCCCACCCCCCAAATCCCTGAGCCTGACTGAGGGGGGCCTCCTCCCAGTGGCCCAGCTTCTGGGGTCCAGGATCCTGCCTCTGTCCCTCTCCCCAACTTTGTTCCTGACCCCTGCCCTGCCCCTACTCTTGATCCCTGCCCTGCCCCTGATGCCAACCCCGTCCTTATCCCTCCACCTCCCGTGATGCCATTGATGCCTCTGGGGCCATCACTTCCTCGTTCCCAGAGGATAGCCCCCAGGGAGTGGCCTTTGTATTTCCCTGTCCCGACCCACCAGGAGCTGCTATCTTCCCTCCGCCGCCCCCAATTGAGCCAGAGTTTGAGGTGGGCTGCGTGGCACTGGCCCATCGGGCGCCACATCGGGGGTCCACCCCTTGCCTGCCCGTCTTGGTAGCTGGGCTGTGTCAGAGGCCCCTCCAGAGGATAGCCGGGGGAAAGTGACCCCGGCCCCCCATACACTGCGAGAAGAGCTGCTGGAGTTCCTTGAAGATGTCCATGGCTCCCGTAATAAGGTGCAGCTCGCAGCGATGGGGGGACTTTCATCAAATCCTCTGGGCTGCGAGGGCCCTCATGGGGAGGGTAAAAGGACCAGGAAGCAGGCCATTGTGGCCTACCAGCAGGTCTGCCTCTTCCGTGACTCCTTACTCGCCTACGGGGTAGGTCACAGTTTGTTGCGCAGCCCAACGGGGGCCGCAAGGGACCCTGCAGGCGAAGATCCCCCCCCTCCAGCCCTCCTCATGGCACCTATCATCTTCACAACATTGAACACCCGGGGCTGTAGACTGGGTCTCCGCAGGTGCCAGGTGCTCCCCTTCCTTCGGGAGGTGATACTCTGTGGTTTTCCTGCAGGAGACCCATACAGTTCTGGTTGCTGAAGACAGCTGGTGGCTAGGGGGAACAGGGACCACTTTAGCCATCTCACAGTTCGTATGGCTGGAGTGGTGACCCTGTTTTCCCTCGACCTATGGCCCAAGGTGCTGGTAGTTACCGAGGCTGTGCCGGGTCACCTGCTGCACCTCCAGGTCCGTATGGAGGGGTTTGTGATCAATCTCGTCAATGTCTATGCCCTGACATTGGGCCCAAAGCGGCTGCCTTTTTATCAGCAGGTGTCTGCCTTCCTCGGCACCTTGGATCCTCATGAATGCCTGGTCCTGGGCGGGGACTTTAATACCACCCTCGAGGAGATAGTCGAACATCACTCCCTGGTGCATGTCTGGCACGACCAGCACCCAGACAACATCTTGACGTCCACCTTTGTCTGGGTGGAGGCCCATCGGTCGTGTCACTCCCGGTTGGATTGTATCTATTTATCACATTTTCATCTCTCACGGGCCCACTCCTCCATTATCCTGCCGGCCCTGTTCTCTGATCATCATTTAGCCACCGTAATGGCCCCTCTCTGTGTGGAGAGGCTGGGGCCGGTCTATTGGCATTTCAACAACAGCTTGCTGGAGGATGTGGGCTTTGTGACATCCTTCCGGGAGTTCTGGTTGGCCTGGCAAGGGCAGCAGCGTGCCTTTCCCTTGGCGCGGTGGTGGTGGGACCTGGAAGAGGTGCGCGCCCAGCTCTTCTGCCACGACTACGGCCGGGGCGCCACCCAACAGAGGGATGTGGTGATAGAGCAGTTAGAACGGGAGGTCTTAGAGCTGGAGAGGCGTCTGGCCACCAGCCCCAAGGATCCATCCCTCTGCGGAGTGTGCCGGTAGAAGCAGGAGGAGCTCCTCTCGGGCCAGCTGTATACTCTGGCAATCGACCCCTTCCTCTGTCTCCTCCGTAGGAGGCTGATGGGGTTGGAGCTGAGAGAGCCGGAGTTGTAGCTGGTCCTGTCGGCATACACCGACGATGTGCTCCTCGTGGGCCAGGACCCGGGCGACTTGACGTGGGTGGAGGCTTGTCAGGCTATCTATTCGGCAGCCTCCTCTGCCCGGGTCAATTGGGTCAAGAGCTCTGGCTTGGTGGTTGGGGACAGCTGGCAGATGAGCTCCCTCCCACCCACACTTCAGACCATCCGGTGGAGCGCGGGTCTGCTGTTCTATCTCAGCGTTTACCTTTCTGCCACGCATCCCTCTATGCTGGAGAACTGGCACAGTTTAGAGAGTAGGGTGATAGAGTGGCTCCGGAAATGGACAGGACTACTCTGGTGCCTCTCCCTTCAAGGGAGAGCGCTGGTGCTTAATCAACTAGTCCTGTCCATGCTCTGGTACCGGCTCAACACCCTGTTCCCAGTACCAGGTCTCCTGGCCCACCTCTGGACATCGATGTCTGGAGTTCTTCCGGTCAGGACTGCACTGGGTCTCTGCAGGGGTTCTCCATCTACCCTGGAGGAAGGAGGGCAGGGCCTAAAGTGTCTAAACACTCAGGTCCCTGTCTTCCACCTCCAGGCCCTGCAGAGGCTTCTTTATGGTGCATGTAGTCCGGCATGGAGCGTACTGGTGCACGCCTTGCTGCGCCGCTTCTGAGGGCTCCAATATGACTGGCAGTTCCTTTACCTCCATCTGAGGGGTCTTCTGTGAGACCACTCCGGGCTGCCGGTCTTCTACCAGGACCTCCTCTGGACCTGGAAACTGTTCTCAGTGACCAGGTCCTTGGGGACAGATCTCCTCATGGAGCCCCTGCTAAACAACCCCCAGCTCCATCTGCAGGTGATGGAGTCCCCCTCAGTGCGCCAGAGGTTGGTCCTGGCAGAAGTCACCAGAGTCGGAGACCTCCTGCACTACGACCAGAGAGACTGGATCCCCTGATGCTCGCTTAGCGCATGGGGCTTTCCAGGCCTCATACTCCCTGGTGCGTACTTCAGGAGGTGAGGTCCACTTTGCCACCCGCTGCTTAGTTTTACCTCGACCGGGTCCTAAGAGAGAGTGTGCCCTGCCCACCCTCCACCCCAGGCCCTCGAGACCTTTTAATCGGGCCCCTACCCCGTGGACCTGACCGACTGCTCTGCCCCTTCACCATGAGCCGGCTGCACGACTTGCAGCCGGTTCGTTTCCAGACTGCGCCAAGGAAACATCTATACACGCTTGTGCTTCGCGTCCTGCCACCTTTAGAGGATGAGGAGCCCCGGTGGGCCAGCCTATACTCCACCCTGGTTCCGAGGCCCGCCAGGGACATTAGTTGGTGGCTCCTTCATGGGGCCGTGAGTACGGCCGTGTACTTGGTGTGGTTCACCCCTATCCCAGACACCTGCCCCTTTTATGGCCTGAGGGAGACCCTGGCGCACGTTTACCTGGAGTGCGCCAGGTTGCAGCCCCTATTCCGGCTCCTCACGGATATTTTGTTACGTTTTTGGTTGCACTTTTCCCCTCACCTCTTTATCAATGCACTCCCTATCCATGGCCCCACAAAGTCACGGGACCTCCTGGTCAACCTCCTCCGGGCCCTGGCTAAAGTGGTCATCTATAAAACCAGGGTGAGGAGGTTGGCCGATGGAGTCTCCTGTGACTGTGGGGCCTATTTCCGATCCTCCATCCATTCACGTATCCGGGCAGAGTTCCTCTGGGCGGCATCCACTGACTCCCTTGATGCCTTTGAGGAGCAGTGGGCGCTGTCCAGGGTTCTCTGCTCAATGTCCCCATCTTGTTCCCTTCATTTGACCCTTTGACTGCACTCCTGTCTCTGTTATTTCATTAGTTGTCCCCCATAATTGTTTGGTTTCCAGGTCCTGTGGACCCCCCTCTTAGGCTGCAGGGGGATCCTTTAGCACTTCCTGGATCCCAATAGGGCTACTCTGCTATACGCAACTGGCCTGGGTCTATCACATAAGGTTATACCCTGACTAGGTGCTTATCTCTTTCAATATTCCTTTCTCCTTCATTCATACCACTTCTATAATGCAACAACATTCTTTGGTTATATCTAATATCTTTCATTTCACATCTTTAGGGTTTATAGTGGAACGTGAGGCATGACATGGGAGGAAGAAGACAGATTATTTATGTATAGAGAGATCTATGTGTTATTTCTAGGATAGACAAATATAGAACTTCTAAGGGTGAAAGACATATTGAAGGAACAAAACAAGTTATTTATGATAAATGTGATTCATATGTGAGACAAATGTCCATCTTATAATTTGGGATGAAAATATGTGAATTGAGGCATCTTTGGGGAATCAAGAAATTTGACCCTTGTATACATCCTTCTGTTTTCTGGGTTATTTCTAGTTAGTTAAACTCCTATATTTTCTCCACCCATCTCTTGATCTTGATTCACTCACAGTCTATAATGGACCACTTTACATGATGAGAAAGAAGGGTGTTACTGTGCTTGGCAGCATTTGGGGGTTCTTTTTAGCTAGGCTGGGAGGGGGAGAGAAGTTTTATCCATATGTAAATGATGCAAGATTCTTGCCTAGGTGCTTGTAGGAGGTAACTGGCCCCTTTCATGGAATAAGGCTGAGCTCTCCTATTCCAATCTAGGTGTGCCCTACTTTAGTGTAATGAGGAGGGCAGAACTGCTCCTGGATGTTATCACTAAGAGTCCAGAACCAAGAGAGGGAGCCCAGAAGCAGAGCAGAAATGGGCTGTGAGCTTCAGGAAGGAGATAACTCCCCATTCCCTCCATTGGGGTCTCTGGTTCAGCAGAAGAGCCAGAACAGGCTGTCGAGTGTGTAACATGGTCTATGAAATGCACAGGAGTAGTGGACACTAGCTCAAATATAAGAATTATTGGACCAAACAGGTTAACGATGCTGGGGAACAGGACAGTGGCTCTCAACCTGCAGTACACAGCTGCGGCCCTTGTGACATCCCCAGGGCCATATAGATAGGCCATATAGTATTGGATGTCTACAATGGCAGTCTACAATGGCAAATAGGTTGAGAACCAATCAAATAGGGGATCTAAAATTGAACTGCCTAATTAGTCTCAAATGGAGAGAGTGCCTGGGGATCAAACAGTTATCCAAATTGAGGAAAACTAGCTTTGAAAATTGGACCTTCCACAATAGCTGGATAGTCTGTATAGCTGAGATAGTGGATGAGCTAATAATTTGCTTGGATTTTGTTATGGCTAATAACTGTGTAATGAGTTCTGTCACAGAGACCCCCTTGGGACAGTCACATGATGTGCTGAAACTATCTCTGAGCCAGCTTGAGACTCCAGAACCTTGTCTTGTTGAGCCAAATCCATGAGCCTGCTGCAACAGAGACCCACGGTCTGAACCACACCCCCAAAGCCGCAGTCTTAACTGAGAACAGCTCAGCAAGTACTCCTGTCTCCAGAACCCAGACACCCAGCTCCCAATGGAATCCATATCCCAAATAAATCCGTTTCACTCTGTATAAAGCTTATACAGGGTAAACTCATAAGTTGTCCACCCTCTATAACACTGCAAGAGAGATATGCACAGCTGTTAGCTCCCCTAGGTATTATCCACTTACTCTGGGTTAATTAATAAACAAAAGTGATTTTATTAAGTACAAAAAGTAGGATTTAAATGGTTTAGGTTCATAGATACTAAGGTCAGAAGGGACCATTCTGATCATCTAGTCCGACCTCCTGCACAGCGCAGGCCACAGAATCTCACCCACTCACTATTACGAAAAACCTCACCTATGTCTGAGCTATTGAAGTCCTCAAATCGTGGTTTAAAGACTTCAAGGAGCAGAGAAGCCTCCCTCAAGTCAACCATGCCCCATGCTACAGAGGAAGGCGAAAAACCTCCAGGGCCTCTTCCAATCTGCCCTGGAGGAAAATTCCTTCCCGACCCCAAATATGGTGATCAGCTAAACCCTGAGCATATGGGCAAGATTCATCATCCAGATACTACAGAAAATTCTTTCCTGGGTAACTCAGGTCCCATCCATCTAATATCCCATCTCAGGGGATTAGTCCTATTTACCCTGAATATTTAAAGATCAATTACTTACCAAAATCACATTATCCCATCATACCATCAAGTAATAACAAGTTCCAAGTAATAACAAACAGAAGAAAGTAAGTTACCAAGCAAAATAAAACAAAACATGCCAGTCTAAGCCTAATACACTAAGAAACTGAATACAGGTAAACCTCACCCTTAGAGATGTTCTGGTAAGTTTCTTTCACAGACTAGACTCTTTCCTAGTCTGGGCACAATCCTTTCCCCTGGTGCAGTCCTTGTTAGTTCCAGCTCAGGTGGTAACTAGGGGATTTCTCATAACTGGCAAAAAGAAAAGGAGTACTTGTGGCACCTTAGAGACTTAGTCTCTAAGGTGCCACAAGTACTCCTTTTCTTTTTGCGAATACAGACTAACACGGCTGCTACTCTGAAACTCATAACTGGCAGACTCCTTTGTTCTCCCTTCTCCCCCCCTCCCCCCCATAGCTTTGTCTTTCTGGGTCTCCACCCCTCCTTCTAAATGGAAAAGCACCAGGTTTAAGATGGATTCTAGTATTAAATGACATGGTCCCATGTCCTGTGAGACCCCAGCCTCCATTCTTCCCAGCCTGACTCGCAGGAAGGCTTATAAGTTAACAGCCATTTTCAACCAATTGTCCTAGTTAATGGGAGCCATCAAGATTCTAAACCACCATTAATGGCCCACACTTTGCATAATTACAACAGGATTTCAGAGTTATACTTCATATTTCTAGTTTAGATTCAAGAATGATACATTCATACAAATAGGATGAACACACTCAGTAGATTATAAGCTTTGTAATGATACCTTACAAGAGACCTTTTGCATGAAGCATTTTCCCGTTACATTATATTCACACTCATTAGCATATTTCCATAAAACATATGGAGTGCAACGTCAGAAACTGTATAATAAATGTCAGGAAAAGTGTCTTATAAATTCAGTCTGTGGAAATTCACTTCCCCAGGTGAAACAAATGATTCATAGGCAACTGGTTTGTTGTCCTGCCTCTAGGAGCAAAAAGCATAACAACAGCTACATGCTGTGATAGCTTTTCAGCAAGGGAAATATGGAGAGTGGTTGAGACTTGCTTTGAGCCCCAGGATCCTAGCAGGATTTTAGCTGCTAAAATGCATGTGGCTCTGAAGTAGGAATGGATTTCTGTTCTTTGCTGAACATTTCTGACAATGAGCAAATAGTAAAAGGGAAACCACAGTTGGAAAATGTGAATCAGAGAATCTAGTACATGTAGAAGGAAGCCATTGCATAGGTTGGGATAGAAAGGGAAACCATCTCTGTGATCAACAGAGTGTGATTTAGCATTTTCCAAGTTGAAAAATGCTCTTGTGACTGTTTGTGCTTGACCTGCCTATGTTTCAAAAATCCTTTCATACTGGGCACAGATGCTACCACTTACAGCTTGGGGGCAGTATGGACATAAGGACCATCTGAGAAGGTATCATGGGGACAGAATTTCATCTTGGCTGCCCCCAGAAACCGAGGATGTCTTAGTTGAAGCTGAATCTGGAAGAGTTGTGACAGTCATGAATTCCCCATTAGAACAGAGTGGGCAAAGTCTGACCCAACCAGAAGATTCCACAGAAACAAGAGACATGCTTCAGGAGCCTATTGAAAGAAACCCTTCCCAATTGGTTGAAAGGAAATCGGGCAGGGAGAGGAAAGCTCCAAGGAGATTTGGACAGGAATAAAATTGGTTTGGTTGGTAATGTGAAAATGCCCTGACAGAAGATCACCATTATACAAGGCACTGGTGAAAACTCACCTGGAATACTGTGTGCAGTTCTGGTCTCCCATGTTTAAAAAGGATGAATTCAAACTGGAGCAGGTATAGAGAAGGGCTACTAGGATGATCCAAGGAATGGAAAACTTGTCTTATGAAAGGAGACTTAAGGAGCTTGGCTTGTTTAGCCTAACTAAAAGAAGGTTGAGGGGAGATATGATTGCTCTCTATAAATATATCAGAGGGATAAATACAGGAGAGGGCGAGGAATTATTTAAGCTCAGCACCAATGTGGACACAAGAACAAATGGGTATAAACTGGCCACCAGGAAGTTTAGACGTGAAATTAGACGAAGATTTCTAACCATCAGAGGAGTGAAGTTTTGGAATAGCCTTCCAAGGGAAGTAGTGGGGGCAAAAGATCTATCTGGCTTTAAGATTCTACTCGATAAGTTTATGGAGGAGATGGTATGATGGGATAATGTGATTTTGGTAATTAATTGATCTTTAAATATTCAGGGTAAATAGGACTAATCCCCTGAGATGGGATATTAGATGGATGGGATCTGAGTTACCCAGGAAAGAATTTTCTGTAGTATCTGGATGGTAAATCTTGCCCATATGCTCAGGGTTTAGCTAATCGCCATATTTGGGGTCGGGAAGGAATTTTCCTCCAGGGCAGATTGGAAGAGGCCCTGGAGGTTTTTCGCCTTCCTCTGTAGCATGGGGCATGGTTGACTTGAGGGAGGCTTCTCTGCTCCTTGAAGTCTTTAAACCACGATTTGAGGACTTCAATAGCTCAGACATAGGTGAGGTTTTTCGTAGGAGTGGGTGGGTGAGATTCTGTGGCCTGTGTTGTGCAGGAGGTCGGACTAGATGATCAGAATGGTCCCTTCTGACCTTAGTATCTATGAATAGTTATACTTCTGTGTGTCAAGATTTTAAACTCCACTGGGAGCATCTACTGAGCCTACTGTTGTTCATAACCCAGCAATTGTGCCCTTTAAGAAAATAAAGTGTTCTTCCTCTTCCTTCAATTGAGCTTTAATCTAAAGAGCATATGTTTAGGAACTATTATGTCACCTCCTCTTCTTGCTTCTTCAGTTAAAGAAAAAAAATCTGCCCATAATTTGCCCCTCCCGAAAATCATCTCTTGGAGTAGAATTTTCTGGAAGTGGGTTTTTTATTTTTATTTAGTTTTTTCTTTGAGTTCTGACAATTCTGACATTATTCCTTTGATATTCAAAGATGTTATATTAAACTAGAACTAGTGATAATAATAATTTAGTTTTCTGAAGATTTTAAAAAATAAGTGTGTGTGCACGCGCGCGGGTGTGGGGTGGGGTGGTTTTTGTTTCGTTTTTGTCCCTTTTTTTTCACAAAAATACCAATCCAGCTGGCCTTTTCCTCTTCTTTATGCCCAAGCATTGTTTGCAGAGAGGCTGTCTGATGAATTGAACCCTTCTGTGACAAATGACTGTCTCACTTTTGATTATATTGTATTACAATTCTGTGCCTGGATATGGCTTGATTTCTGTTTGCAAACTTCCAAGCTATCTTCTCTGATAATTTCCATCCCTGCTCTTGCATTTCCCTTAATTTAAATCCAAAAATAAATACCAAAATAGCATATAAAACAATCTCCAAACAACATTGCTTTCCTGAACCCAAGACCCTATACTTTCCCCATGGACACTTGGAATGAAAAAGAAACAATCCAAGGGAAGTACATTATCCAAAGATGGGACCTCAACCTCTGGGATAAATTACCATCTCATTTGAGTTACATGGCAGGATTTACACAGAACCCCACAGAGCCCTTCTTATTTCCTCGAATCTCATCCATCTCTGACCCCGCTTTTATGCACCCCTCCATAATATCCTTTATTTTATCTATATTTTAATACAGAACACAACTACCACACAGTTATGCAAAGTACCCACTCCAATTAAACCAAACTTCAGACTGTTTGATTACAGTGATGAGATAAAAAGAAAAGGAGTACTTGTGACACCTTAGAGACTAACAAATTTATTAGAGCATAAGCTTTCGTGAGCTACAGCTCACTTCATCGGATGCATTTGGTGGAAAAAACAGAGGGGAGATTTATATACACACACAGAGAACATGAAACAATGGGTTTATCATACACACTGTAAGGAGAGTGATCACTTAAGATAAGCCATCACCAGCAGCAAGGGGGGGAAAGGAGGAAAACCTTTCATGGTGACAAGCAAGGTAGGCTAATTCCAGCAGTTAACAAGAATATCAGAGGAACAGTGGGGGGTGGGGTGGGAGGGAGAAATACCATGGGGAAATAGTTTTACTTTGTGTAATGACTCATCCATTCCCAGTCTCTATTCAAGCCTAAGTTAATTGTGTCCAGTTTGCAAATTAATTCCAATTCAGCAGTCTCTCCTTGGAGTCTGTTTTTGAAGCTTTTTTGTTGAAGTATAGCCACTCTTAGGTCGGTGATCGAGTGACCAGAGAGATTGAAGTGTTCTCCAACTGGTTTTTGAATGTTATAATTCTTGACGTCTGATTTGTGTCCATTCATTCTTTTACGTAGAGACTGTCCAGTTTGGCCAATGTACATGGCAGAGGGGCATTGCTGGCACATGATGGCATATATCACATTGGTAGATGCGCAGGTGTACGAGCCTCTGATAGTGTGGCTGATGTGATTAGGCCCTATGATGGTATCCCCTGAATAGATATGTGGACAGAGTTGGCAACGGGCTTTGTTGTAAGGATAGGTTCCTGGGTTAGTGGCTCTGTTGTGTGGTTGCTGGTGAGTATTTGCTTCAGATTGGGGGGCTGTCTGTAAGCAAGGACTGGTCTGTCTCCCAAGATCTGTGAGAGTGATGGGTCGTCCTTCAGGATAGGTTGTAGATCCTTGATGATGTGTTGGAGAGGTTTTAGTTGGGGGCTGAAGGTGATGGCTAGGGGCATTCTGTTGTTTTCTTTGTTGGGCCTGTCCTGTAGTAGGTGACTTCTGGGTACTCTTCTGGCTCTGTCAATCTGTTTCTTCACTTCAGCAGGTGGGTATTGTAGTTGTAGGAATGCATGATAGAGATCTTGTAGGTGTTTGTCTCTGTCTGAGGGGTTGGAGCAAATGCGGTTATATCGTAGCGCTTGGCTGTAGACAATGGATCGAGTGGTATGATCTGGATGAAAGCTAGAGGCATATAGGTAGGAATAGCGGTCAGTAGGTTTCCGATATAGGGTGGTGTTTATGTCACCATCGCTTATTAGCACCGTAGTGTCCAGGAAGTGGATCTCTTGTGTGGACTGGTCCAGCCTGAGGTTGATGGTGGGATGGAAATTGTTGAAATCATGGTGGAATTCCTCAAGAGCTTCTTTTCCATGGGTCCAGTTGATGAAGATGTCATCAATGTAGCGCAAATAGAGTAGGGGCATTAGGGGATGAGAGCTGAGGAAGCGTTGTTCTAAGTCAGCCATAAAAATGTTGGCATACTGTGGGGCCATGCGGGTACCCATCGCAGTGCCGCTGATTTGAAGGTATACATTGTCACCAAATGTGAAATAGTTATGGGTCAGGACAAAGTCACAAAGTTCAGCCACCAGGTTAGCTGTGACAGTATCGGGGATACTGTTCCTGACGGCTTGTAGCCCATCTTTGTGTGGAATGTTGGTGTAGAGGGCTTCTACATCCATAGTGGCTAGGATGGTGTTTTTAGGAAGATCACCAATGGACTGTAGTTTCCTCAGGAAGTCAGTGGTGTCTCGAAGATAGCTGGGAGTGCTGGTAACGAAGGGCCTGAGGAGGGAGTCTACATAGCCAGACAATCCTGCTGTCAGCGTGCCAATGCCTGAGATGATGGGGTGTCCAGGATCATACCACTCGATCCATTGTCTACAGCCAAGCGCTACGATATAACCGCATTTGCTCCAACCCCTCAGACAGAGACAAACACCTACAAGATCTCTATCATGCATTCCTACAACTACAATACCCACCTGCTGAAGTGAAGAAACAGATTGACAGAGCCAGAAGAGTACCCAGAAGTCACCTACTACAGGACAGGCCCATCAAAGAAAACAACAGAACGCCCCTAGCCATCACCTTCAGCCCCCAACTAAAACCTCTCCAACACATCATCAAGGATCTACAACCTATCCTGAAGGACGACCCATCACTCTCACAGATCTTGGGAGACAGACCAGTCCTTGCTTACAGACAGCCCCCCAATCTGAAGCAAATACTCACCAGCAACCACACACCGCACAACAGAACCACTAACCCAGGAACCTATCCTTGCAACAAAGCCCGTTGCCAACTCTGTCCACATATCTATTCAGGGGATACCATCAGAGGGCCTAATCACATCAGCCACACTATCAGAGGCTCGTTCACCTGCGCATCTACCAATGTGATATATGCCATCATGTGCCAGCAATGCCCCTTTGCCATGTACATTGGCCAAACTGGACAGTCTCTACGTAAAAGAATGAATGGACACAAATCAGACGTCAAGAATTATAACATTCAAAAACCAGTTGGAGAACACTTCAATCTCTCTGGTCACTCGATCACCGACCTAAGAGTGGCTATACTTCAACAAAAAAGCTTCAAAAACAGACTCCAACGAGAGACTGCTGAATTGGAATTAATTTGCAAACTGGACACAATTAACTTAGGCTTGAATAGAGACTGGGAATGGATGAGTCATTACACAAAGTAAAAAGAAAAGGAGTACTTGTGGCACCTTAGAGACTAACAAATTTATTAGAGCATAAGCTTTCGTGAGCTACAGCTCACTTCACTTCACTACACAAAGTAAAACTATTTCCCCATGGTATTTCTCCCTCCCACCCCACCCCCCACTGTTCCTCTGATATTCTTGTTAACTGCTGGAATTAGCCTACCTTGCTTGTCACCATGATAGGTTTTCCTCCTTTCCCCCCCCCCCCGCCCGCTGCTGGTGATGGCTTATCTTAAGTGATCACTCTCCTTACAGCGTGTATGATAAACCCATTGTTTCATGTTCTCTGTGTGTGTATATAAATCTCCCCTCTGTTTTTTCCACCAAATGCATCCGATGAAGTGAGCTGTAGCTCACGAAAGCTTATGCTCTAATAAATTTGTTAGTCTCTAAGGTGCCAGAAGTACTCCTTTTCTTTTTGCGAATACAGACTAACATGGCTACTACTCTGAAACCAGTGATGAGATAGTTACTGTTCATCTGATTGTTTTGGATGACTCCCAGTAAATCCCTTCTGGTTAATCTTTAGATTACTCCTCAGGTGTCTGAGTTCCCATATTCTGCTTCACTTCTGTCATTACCAGTACATTCTTTAGTGTCCTGCATCTCTTCTTGCCTTATTCTCCATTTCTTAGGTTTCATCATTTGCTAGGATTTTTTTCCAGGAGTTTATTATTAGTTAATTATTTCTACCTCTGTAGTGTCTTCGTTTGTGACAGAGATTCGGCTCAAACTATCCCAAGCAACTGGAGTGTCATTTTTCCTTGTTTAAAGTCTCTCATTGTATAATTCTGATTTTAACACTAATTAATAGCTTAGTTAGGAGTTGCCAGTGTAACCCTTCTGCCAGGTGCAGCCAGCAGCAACCAGCGCCGGGTTCCATAGCCAGGGGATCCTTTCCATCAGTACAACGCAAACCTGCTTGAGCTCTCACCCAGTAACCTGGGAAAATTACACACCACCTCTGGGCGCCTCTGAGAGGCAATACTTCCCCATTTGCAAGCACAGAGTCTGAGTGTAGAAAAGAAAGTTTTAATAAAAGGATGGAAGTAACTCAGAGATAATTTGGGAAAACACCACAAACAGTGTTCATAAACCATGAGTAAAAAACCCACCCCAAATAGGTTGGGCAGTACCCTTTCCCCTGAGGTTCTTAAGTCCAACAACTCAAAAATCCCTCTCACATGCCCAGCCCTTCTCTGCACCCCACTCACAGTCACTGCCCTTTGTCTGCGCAGTCCCAGAGTTTAGGGGTGCATCTGCGTGGTTCACCTCCTGCCCTTGGGGGGTGGTGTGAAGAGGCATCTTATTCGCTCCACTGGCCGATCACTGGTCACCCGCTCACCGTCCCCGCTGCACCTCTCTGCCACCACCCTGCTGGCTGCTCATCACACCTCTCCACTACCTGTTGCCTACTCCCCACTGCAACCTTTTCCAGACATGCTCTCAGTGACTTTTAGCTCTGGATAGAAAAACAGTCTGACCACAAGTGATTTCAACTCTTATTGTGCAATTAAAATAATAACAAAGAGGCTCCTAATGGTGGCTGTTTAGTTCTATTCTTTGAACGGTGGGGAGGACCCCAGGGAAGGGGGCTGACATCTTCTGACCCGGGGCACTCCTGTCCCCACCCCTCTTACTCTCCCAGGCCTCTGACAGTCGAGCCCCTGCTTAACGTGATCCTTTCTGCTGAGAGTGAGTGATTCCCCTTCCTTTGGAACAGATTAAGCACAGTCCTGCTTCCCTGTATTCCTACAATAATTACACATCATTAACAGCATTTCACTACCTCTGCATTCATTCAGCACTAACATGATTTGTGACCCAACACCAGTCAAGTTGATTACAATGAGCAAAATACTGCTTCAAATGTTGACTAGCTAAGCAAAGCAGGAGCAAACTGTATTTATATAACCACATTCAAAGTTTCTCCACCTCCCAGCTAGCTGTCAAGAAAGAATTCATTCAGACCCTGCTTACACCTGTTTACTCAGAAACTTCACACATTCTGCCCAGACAAGGACCTAGCCATATTGTTCAGTCCACTTCTCCTCTCCAGACTGGTTTCAGAGTAGCAGCCGTGTTAGTCTGTATTCGCAAAAAGAAAAGGAGTACTTGTGGCACCTTAGAGACTAACAAATTTATTTGAGCATAAGCTTTCGTGAGCTACAGCTCACTTCATCGGATGTTCCAGATAGTACAAGAGGGACTGTCCACCTCTTCCATGGTTTATGCCACTATGGCCACATCAAGTCAATGCTCCAGTCCCCCCACTGGCTCCCAGTCAGTTTCTACTGCCAGTTTAATGCTATGGTCTTAATGATCCATTAAATTCCCAGTAGAAGCCAGACCTGGCCATAGAGATGAACAGGTAATATTGAAAGCATTTTATAATTAGGTGATAGGGGTCTTATTATCTGCACATCTTCATAAAAACAGCGGACAGTCGGGCTCCAGCTCCTGTTGAGCGGATCAGCCCATCCTGGGATGTGCCTGCTCCCCCGGACATTGGCACGCGTGTCCGGTACTTGGCAGTACCGTCGATCCCAGAAGCCCTGCAGACTGTGCAGGACATCATGTCCCTCCCGATGGCACCCACACCGATGACAGCAGCACCTACGTCTAAGAGTAAACATGCCTTGGGACCTTTTCAATGGTCCCTGTGACAGGTTTGATCACAGAGACCCCCTTGGGACTGTCACCTGATGTGCTGAGACTACCTCTGAGCCCATTTTTCCTGACAGCTTGGGACTTCAGAACCCTGCCTTGTTGAGCCCGATATGTTAGCCTGCTGCAAACACAGACCCAGGTCTCAACCACGTCCCCCAAAGCTGCAGGCTTTAACTGAAAACCACTTAGCACTCCTGTCTCCAGCACCCAGATACCCAGTTCCCAATGGGATCCAAACCCCAAATAAATCTGTTTTACTCTGTATTAAGCTTATACAGGGTAAACTCATAAGTTGTCCACCCTCTATAACACTGATAGATATGCACAGCTGGTGCTCCCCCAGGTATTAATTACTTACTCTGGGTTAGTTAATAAAAAAAGTGATTTTATTAAGTATATCAAGTAGGATTTAAGTGGTTTCAAGTAATAACAGACAGAACAAAGTAAGTTACCAAGCAAAATAAAACATAACATGCAAGTCTAAGCCTAATACATTAAGAAACTGATTACAGATGAAATCTCACCAACAGAGATGTTCCAATAAGCTTCTTTCACAGACTGGACTCCTTCCTAGACTGGGTCCAGCAATCACTCACACCTCCGTAGTTACTGTCCGTTGTTCCAGTTTCTTTCAGGCATCTCTTTGGGGGGTAGAGGCTATCTCTTGAGCCAGCTGAAGACAGAATGGAGAGGCTTCCAGGGCCTTTTATATTCTCTGTCTTGTGGCGGAAATCCCTTTGTTCTTCTGTGCAAAGTCACAACAACAAGATGGCATTTGTAGTAACCTGGGCAAGTCACATGTCTATGAATGATTCAGCTTTTTTGCAGGCCGACACCATTGTTTACATGTTAGTTTGAACATTCCCAGGAAAGCTCAGATGTGGACTGGCATCTCCCAAAGTCTGTTGTCACTTAAGTGTTTCTTGATTGGACACTTACTGAGAATAGTCCTTTTTCAAGAAGGATCACACTGTAAGGAGAGTGATCACTTAAGATAAGCCATCACCAGCAGCGGGGGGGAGGGGGGAGGAGGAAAACCTTTCATGGTGACAAGCAAGATAGGCTATTTCCAGCAGTAAACAAGAATATCTGAGGTTTCAGAGTAGCAGCCGTGTTAGTCTGTATTCGCAAAAAGAAAAGGAGTACTTGTGGCACCTTAGAGACTAACAAATTTATTAGAGCATAAGCTTTCGTGAGCTACAGCTCACTTCATCGGATTCCGATGAATCACTTCATCACTTCCGATGAAGTGAGCTGTAGCTCACGAAAGCTTATGCTCTAAGAATATCTGAGGAACAGTGGGGGGTGGGGTGGGGGGAGAAATAACATGGGGAAATAGTTTTACTTTGTGTAATGACTCATCCGTTCCCAGTCTCTATTCAAGCCTAAGTTAATTGTATCCAGTTTGCAAATTAATTCCAATTCAGCAGTCTCTCGTTGGAGTCTGTTTTTGAAGTTTTTTTGTTGAAGGATAGCCACCCTCAGGTCTGTAATCGAGTGACCAGAGAGATTGAAGTGTTCTCCAACTAGTTTTTGAATGTTATAATTCTTGACGTCTGATTTGTGTCCATTCATTCTTTTACGTAGAGACTGTCCAGTTTGGCCAATGTACATGGCAGAGGGGCATTGCTGGCACATGATGGCATATATCACATTGGTAGATGCGCAGGTGAACGAGCCTCTGATAGTGTGGCTGATGTGTTTAGGCCCTATGATGGTGTCCCCTGAATAGATATGTGGACAGAGTTGGCAACGGGCTTTGTTGCAAGGATAGGTTCCTGGGTTAGTGGTTCTGTTGTGTGGTGTGTGGTTGCTGGTGAAACTGGGGGGCTGTCTGTAAGCAAGGACTGGCCTGTCTCCCAAGATCTGTGAGAGTGATGGGTCGTCCATCACAACCAAGGATAGGTTGTAGATCCTTGATGATGCGTTGGAGAGGTTTTAGTTGGATGAGTCATTACACAAAGTAAAACTATCTTAAGTGATCACTCTCCTTACAGTGTGTGGGGTGAAATCCATTGTTTCATGTTCGCTGTGTGTGTATATCAATCTCCCCTCTGTGTTTTCCACTAAATGCATCCGATGAAGTGAGCTGTAGCTCACGAAAGCTTATGCTCAAATAAATTTGTTAGTCTCTAAGGTTTCACAAGTACTCCTTTTCTTTTTGCGAATACAGACTAACACGGCTGCTACTCTGAAACCTGTCATACAGTGAAAAAGGTCCACAGTAATTATCTTCAATACACAGCTGTTTATTGAGAAGGAATTACACAAGCAGGAAAGGGTTATATCAAGCACATAACTTCTATGTTATGCATTAAGAGCTATACATTCCCCTTAACGAGTCTCTGTTTCACAAACATACACATACAGGCCCTGCGCTGGCCACACGCAGTTCCTGCTTGGCAAACAGAGAAGGTGGTTACCAATTTTATAGATGGAGTCTTCTGTCCTCATCTGTTCTTCTCAGCCCTCTGGTATGTCTTGGAGTCCCTCGAGGCAAGGCCTTGATTGCCCTGAGAACCCTCCAGTTCACAGTCCTACTCGAGCCCATGGAACAGAGTTTTGACTACTCTGTCTAGCAGAGTTGCAAGCTTCTTCAAGTGTCAATTAAGAAATCCCAACAGTAATTTAACTTGCTTGATTTTTATACTCTTTTTCCTCGAAGGAGTCACATGTCTTAAAAGCAAGCCCAATGGGCACGTGTTTACTAATTTTTACCTAAGTAGTATTTTTCAGAAGGAGCTGGAGGGATGTTACCAAACGAAGATCACCCCACGTTTACTCACTCATCAATCATTCACTCTGGCTCTCCGTGTGACATTCCTGATATAAGGTCACTATAACGAGGTCGACTTGTACTCCATGCTGGAACTTTATACATGTGATATTTACTTTTGCATGGCCCCATATTTCCCGACTAATAAGTTCAATATCGATCGTACATGCAGACTTTACCAGTTCTTTATCACATTTGCTTCTGCTTAAAGGGAATATGCTCCCAGGAGCCTCTGCAGCCATTCAGCCATATTTAAGTCATGTCAAGTTATGTTCTCACCATTCATTCACTAGGGCCACACCAATTTGACACCATCCCAACACATGGTCAGCCTCGGTACTGTCAAGGTCCACCAGACCTGGACCATCCTCCTCGGGGTTGGAGATGGACCAGAAGTCCCTACCAGTGGAACAAGGTCCTCCTTCAGAGGCTCTGGTCCTCTCCACGGTACCGCCAGGAGTGTCATGGTCTCAGAGCCAGCGTCCCACTCCATGGCACCCATGGAACCCCTAGGGGTTCCCACACCCATCTCAGGGGCACAAGTCAGTCTCAGGCGTCTCTGACAAATCGTCGGCCACGGTCTCCTGCCCGCCCTTGGAGGCGGAGGTGACTCTGCAAAGGACTGCCCAGATTGGGCCAGCCACTACAGAGGGTCCTATGGAACAGATTTCAGGGGTGACGGAACCACCTGTACCTGCCTCTTCCTCCTCATTGCCAGATGAGGCCATCATTGGGCTCCTTCCCGTGGTGCCACAAGACTTTTCTATCCTATCACTCTTCACCTTGTGTCTGTCTGTTTGTTAAAAAGCAGGATAAGTAAAGTATACATGAGGACTGATAATAAAATTACTCCTTTCCTTTTCACCAAAGAAAAGTTGTTCTGAAAATAAGAGACTCTGATATTTTGCCTCCAAAAAAAGAAAGACTTTGAAGATTTTGATTAAGTTTGGTTTGCATAATCACTCAGTGACATTTTCAATATAAATGAGTGTTTTGATTTCTTGTTCTTTCTTGTGGTTAATCAATAAACTTTTAATTGGAATGAATGCTTTTGGCTGTTTGCCAAATAACAGAGTAAAACCAAGGCTTCTGTTTAAAGTAACCCCAACCCTACCTATCACTGTTTAATGTTGGGCAGAGAAAGAGTTTATAAACACCTTTAACTCTTTGGGCTTTTGAGATCAATAACAGAGGAATAACAGAGACTTGGTGGGATAACTCACATGACTGGAGTACAGTCATGGATGGTTATAAACTGTTCAGGAAGGACAGGCAGGGCAGAAAAGGTGGGGGAGTAGCACTGTATGTAAGGGAGCAGTATGACTGCTCAGAGCTCCGGTACGAAACTGTGGAAAAACCTGAGTGTCTCTGGATTAAGTTTAGAAGTGTGTGCAACAAGAGTGATGTCATGGTGGGAGTCTGCTATAGACCACCGGACCAGGGGGATGAGGTGGATGAGGCTTTCTTCCGGCAACTCACGGAAGCTACTAGATCGCATGCCCTGATTCTCATGGGTGACTTTAATTTTCCTGATATCTGCTGGGAGAGCAATACAGCGGTGCATAGACAATCCAGGAAGTTTTTGGAAAGCGTAGGGGACAATTTCCTGGTGCAAGTGCTAGGGGAGCCAACTAGGGGGAGCGCTTTTCTCGACCTGCTGCTCACAAACCGGGTAGAATTAGTGGGGGAAGCAAAAGTGGATGGGAATCTGGGAGGCAGTGACCATGAGTTGGTTGAGTTCAGGATCCTGACGCAGGGAAGAAAGGTAAGCAGCAGGATACGGACCCTGGACTTCAGGAAAGCAGACTTTGACTCCCTCAGGGAACAGATGGCCAGGATCCCCTGGGGGACTAACATGAAAGGGAAGGGAGTCCGGGAGAGCTGGCTGTATTTCAAGGAATCCCTGTTGAGGTTACAGGGACAAACCATCCCGATGAGTCGAAAGAATAGTAAATATGGCAGGCGACCAGCTTGGCTTAATGGTGAAATCCTAGCGGATCTTAAACATAAAAAAGAAGCTTACAAGAAGTGGAAGGTTGGACATATGACCAGGGAAGAGTATAAAAATATTGCTCGGGCATGTAGGAAAGATATCAGGAGGGCCAAATCGCACCTGGAGCTGCAGCTAGCAAGAGATGTCAAGAGTAACAAGAAGGGTTTCTTCAGGTATGTTGGCAACAAGAAGAAAGCCAAGGAAAGTGTGGGCCCCTTACTGAATGAGGGAGGCAAGCTAGTGACAGAGGATGTGGAAAAAGCTAATGTACTCAATGCTTTTTTTGCCTCTGTTTTCACTAACAAGGTCAGCTCCCAGACTGCTGTGCTGGGCAACACAAAATGGGGAAGAGATGGCCAGCCCTCTGTAGAGATAGAGGTGGTTAGGAACTATTTAGAAAAGCTGGACGTGCACAAGTCCATGGGGCCGGACGAATTGCATCCGAGAGTGCTGAAGGAATTGGCGGCTGTGATTGCAGAGCCCTTGGCCATTATCTTTGAAAACTCGTGGCGAACGGGGGAAGTCCCGGATGACTGGAAAAAGGCTAATGTAGTGCCCATCTTTAAAAAGGGAAGAAGGAGGATCCTGGGAACTACAGGCCGGTCAGCCTCACCTCAGTCCCTGGAAAAATCATGGAGCAGGTCCTCAAAGAATCAATCCTGAAGCACTTAGAGGAGAGGAAAGTGATCAGGAACAGTCAGCATGGATTCACCAAGGGAAGGTCATGCCTGACTAATCTAATCGCCTTTTATGATGAGATTACTGGTTCTGTGGATGAAGGGAAAGCAGTGGATGTATTGTTTCTTGACTTTAGCAAAGCTTTTGACACGGTCTCCCACAGCATTCTTGTCAGCAAGTTAAGGAAGTATGGGCTGGATGAATGCACTATAAGGTGGGTAGAAAGCTGGCTAGATTGTCGGGCTCAACGGGTAGTGATCAATGGCTCCATGTCTAGTTGGCAGCCGGTGTCAAGTGGAGTGC
The DNA here is from genome assembly GCF_009764565.3 of Dermochelys coriacea. NCBI lineage: Eukaryota > Metazoa > Chordata > Testudines > Dermochelyidae > Dermochelys > Dermochelys coriacea. The sequence continues at coordinate 12,839,276 of NC_050073.1, read as the reverse complement.
CCCAGGGGTCGGTCCTGGGGCCCGTTTTGTTCAATATCTTCATAAATGATCTGGAGGATGGTGTGGATTGCACTCTCAGCAAATTTGCGGATGATACTAAACTGGGAGGAGTGGTAGATATGCTGGAGGGGAGGGATAGGATACAGAAGGACCTAGACAAATTGGAGGATTGGGCCAAAAGAAATCTAATGAGGTTCAATAAGGATAAGTGCAGGGTCCTGCACTTAGGATGGAAGAATCCAATGCACCGCTACAGACTAGGGACCGAATGGCTCGGCAGCAGTTCTGCGGAAAAGGACCTAGGGGTGACAGTGGACGAGAAGCTGGATATGAGTCAGCAGTGTGCCCTTGTTGCCAAGAAGGCCAATGGCATTTTGGGATGTATAAGTAGGGGCATAGCGAGCAGATCGAGGGACGTGATCGTTCCCCTCTATTCGACACTGGTGAGGCCTCATCTGGAGTACTGTGTCCAGTTTTGGGCCCCACACTACAGGAAGGATGTGGATAAATTGGAAAGAGTGCAACGAAGGGCAACGAAAATGATTAGGGGTCTAGAGCACATGACTTATGAGGAGAGGCTGAGGGAGCTGGGATTGTTTAGTCTGCAGAAGAGAAGAATGAGGGGGGATTTGATAGCTGCTTTCAACTACCTGAAAGGGGGTTTCAAAGAGGATGGCTCTAGACTGTTCTCAATGGTAGCAGATGACAGAACGAGGAGTAATGGTCTCAAGTTGCAATGGGGGAGGTTTAGATTGGATATTAGGAAAAACTTTTTCACTAAGAGGGTGGTGAAACACTGGAATGCGTTACCTAGGGAGGTGGTAGAATCTCCTTCCTTAGAGGTTTTTAAGGTCAGGCTTGACAAAGCCCTGGCTGGGATGATTTAACTGGGACTTGGTCCTGCTTTGAGCAGGGGGTTGGACTAGATGACCTTCTGGGGTCCCTTCCAACCCTGATATTCTATGATTCTATGATTCTATGATCAATATCCATACATGTGGGCTGGTGGGAGAGACAGAGACAGTAGAACGTGAGAATGACCATACTGGGTCAGACCAATGAGGGTCAGGCGGTGCCTCTGAAAAGCAGGCCTACTGGTTGAAGTGAAGGCTGCAGCTAGGGTTGGGTTTGGGCCCAAGGTGGCACTGGAAATGAAATCCAGGGACAGGCCGGAATCAAAACTGAGATCAAAGTCTGTAGATAAACCAGACTGAGAACTGTATCCACAATCCAGGGGTAGGCAAGAGGTTGAGGGTGGATGGTCAGAGTCCAGGGACAAGCAGAGTCAATATTGGATAGGTCGTTGTTGCATGCCTGAGGACTGATCAGTGCAGGCACTGTTGGTAGGGCAGTTGAGTGAACAGCCTGGTTTGGCTGAGAGTTTGGCTCACAAATGGTCCATCTAGCCCAACATCTTGACTTTCAACAGTAGCCAATGCCAGATGCTTCAGAGGGTTGTGTTTTGCAGAACTAGTGCTGGGGGCATGGAGGAACTGGATCTCCCCTGCTCTGAGCCTGACCCAGCTGCCTGGGGAGGGGACACCCCTACAGCCTCCCTGTAGCGATGGGCCTGCTCTGATCGGGCCATACCATCCTGGGGCTAATCTGTGCTTGGTTGAGAGCTGAATGGGCAGGACTTAAGGGACCTAGTTCCCATCCTGAATTCTGGTTAGTCAGTAGAAAGGGCTGGGGAGGGCTGCATGGGGAGGAACCTTAAAGCAAATCTTATTCCTCATTGGTCAGTGGCAAAGTTTTGGGGATTTACATATCTGGGCCATTCTCAGTGCTGATTGGTTATTTCTGAAGGGGAAGCAGTGGGGCTTAAGCAGGAAGATCCATCCAACATTGGTTACTCAATGGCTAAGGGGTAGAACTTGAGACAGGACCTAGGGCAGAATTTCTGGCCCATTCTCAATGCTGATTGGTCAGGGAGAGGGGCTGGTGGGCGGGGCTGCCTGTCAGAACAGCTCTGATGAGCCCTGTTCACACCGTGATTCCCCTTCTCTGCGTTTCTCTCTCCTGCAGGTTGTGGGCCTGTGAATTCACAGAGGCTTGCTGTGGGGATCTCGCCGCTTTTCTCAGAACCAACCAGAGCCTGACAAAGCTGGATCTGAGTGATAATAATATGTAGCCCCTCCTCCCTTTTCTCTCCCAGGAACTTGCTATCACCAATATTTGGGGTATTTTCTTTCCACTCCTTGCACGGGTCAAGTTCTGGGTTCTTTTTCTTTTTTGGCTCCTGGTATCTCCACTCAAAGAGACTCTGAACTGTGCCCAATGCACAGGGTGGCTGTCCTTTGATAAATCCATGCTAATACCTCAAACTGGAAAGAAGTGTAAAGCCCAGTATACAGGGGAGAAAAGAGTAAATAAAATAAACTTCAGCAAATGAGTGACATACCAAAAATAACTCTATAACAGAAATGTGAACCGTACTGGTCACAGGAAAATAGGATCGGGGCAGGAAGGGATTAAGATTATCTAATAAGATCTAATAAGAAACTTTATTAACACAATTTCCTGCCTCCTAATGCTCACAAACTCCTCTAACCCCAGCTCCTACCCTGGCATCTTCCCAAGGTGGATAGTGTCCTGAGATGGAGTGTTGCAGGCTATGGTGGTGGCTGACTAAAACAAAAGTCACCTTTTAATTCATGCCTTGATAGGGCAGACTCCTCTCCTGACTCCATCCAGGTTCATTAGAATCTCTTGGGATCTCAGCTAGCTCTTGGTATCCTGTGCTGGGTAAGAACTTCTCTTTCTGGATTCTCGTCATTTCAGTGCTGGAGACGCCATATCCCTGAAGCCACAATCTAAGAGTAATACAAACTCCTTTTGCGGGGAGCAGGAATTTAGCAGGGGCTCCCTGATCTGCGCTGTCTCTCTCCCAGCTTCCAACTTTAAGCCCTCTCTCTTTGTCAGGCTGCCCTTTTCCCTGCTAACTTGCTGATGGGGATGTACAGCCCTGGCTTGTCATTGGACTGGTGGATGGTTTGTCCATATCATCCCGTGCAAAAGCCTCTCAACCTAGGCCCAGCAATGGCTCCTTGTTTCTTCTGTTCTTAGTCCTGACTCCAAGAATGCCGAGCAGAACATTCAATGGGCAGGGAGAGAGGCTCAGATCCCTGCAAAGGGGTAGGGCTGCCAGAGATCCCAGCACACACATGGAAAGGGAGAATTCAGGGCTTACAGGCCTCCTGCCCGTAAACCCTCAATATTGTTCCACTACCACTCATGTTCTCCAACCCTTCCCACTTCTCCACTCCCACTTCCTCTAATCCCTACCCCTCCCTCTTACCTGAGCCCACCAAAGCCTCTTCCCTCCCCTACCACCCGTTCCCATGTCTCCCTCCCCATAATACCCCCATCCTTTGCTGCAAACCCAACCCTCTCTTCTCATATTACTACCTGCTCGTGCAGCCTTAATCACCTTTCCCACGCCATGAGCAGTCACATGTCATTTGTTTTCTTTTCAACCATAGTGTCAGCGCCTTCTGAATATTCTGCTCTGCTCAGGTGACATTTCTCCAAAATAACCAATAAAATCTCAACAGAGGCAGATTTTTCCCAAATGTTGGAAGTTCATTCTGAGATTTCTGCCTAGGATGGGTTTCAAACTTCAGCCTTACAGACTCAGAGAAGTGTTAAGCGCCACATTAATCTCAATGAAATGTTCTCTCCATGGAGCTGAACACAGCCTGAAACAATAGCTCTGAGATGTGTGAATTGCTCCATTCGTATCAGTGGATGTCCCTTCCTCCCTCCCCAGTGCTGGACAATTTCTGAAATGGGTCAAGCTCAGTACTGGTTTTATAATGGTGCCAGGCACACACTGGGAAGGGGCCCATTATGGACCCATCTAACCCATCCATATGTCTGGGTCTGGCCCCTCACCCTGGGGCAGTCCAGAGCCCAGGCCTTGCTGAGTGAGGGGCTCCCAGCCAGCAGGTCCCGCTCACATGCCCAGCAGCCAGGCTCCACAACGTGGGCTGGGCAGGGCTGCTGGCCACGGGGCCAGTGGGTGCAGCAGGGCAGGACAGGATTTTGTGTGTCATGTCCCAGGGGTCTGTCCTGCTCCCCACTGTGGCTCTGGCTCCGAACTCTGCTGACCAGCACTTGTGGGACCCTGCCTGCCTCCCCAGGGACAAGCCACCTGGGACCAGTGCAGAGGCTGGACCGGTCTCAGCCAGTATTTGTGGGGGAGACATGGGGGCTTGGTTGGGCCCCACCAGGGAAGTGGGTCCTGAGGGAGCCTGGCCTGGTCAGGCCCCGCTCCCGCTCTGGCCTGGCTGATCACACCACTCCCGAGGGGCCAGAGCGTTGCCTGGGATAGGCTCCGCCCATGCTGCCATCTCAGCCTGGTGGACATGCTCATCTCCTGTGGGGCTGGTGAGTGTAGCCAGGGCGGGGCAGAGTGTGGGGGAGTGGGTCTCTGAGGGATTGGGGGAGTTTATGGGCAGTGGGATTGGGGGAGGCTTGTTTGTTTTGGGGAGCTGGGCATAGGGGGGTCTTGGGGAGTGCTGGGCAGTGGGGGGATCTGTGTGGGACCCTCTGCAGTTGTGGTGGGGAGAAGTAAGGGGGTCTGTGGATGAGATAGTGGTTTGCAGGGAACTGTGCTGTTGTGGTGGGGGAGTCTCTGAGCGGGGGTGGAGCTGGGCATAAGTGTTTGTGGGGGTGGGGGTGTCTCTGGGCAGTGCAGGGCCAGGCAGGCCAGTGTACGTGGCTGCCGGTTTGTAAACAGTGCCCTCATGCTGGGCTGGGTGGAGTGGGGCTGCCACGTTGTGCCCCGTTGCCTCCATCGAGGCCCATAAATATGTTTGGTGCCAGGCCCAGAAAAGGTTAATTCGGCCCTCGTCAAGTGTACCCATGCCCAGCTTCTCCAAACCCTGGCTCACATGAGGGGGATAGGAAGGGGGTCAGATACCCTAGATCCTGGCACATGAAAAGAAGGGAAGAATGTGAGGCTGACAAGCACCCTTCCCCCTATTCTCTCTGAGCATCCTGCCACTTACCCCGTGTCCTTCCCCCTCACCTGAGTCCTCCAGCCCCCTTATCTGTCTTACCATGCATCCCCATTTATCACCCTCCCCTCACTGCAGCCCCAATTCCCTCTCACCTTATTCCCCCATTCTCCACCTAAAAATGTTCTTTCCTGCCAGCAAGCATTCATGTAACTTTTTTTTACAAAAAAATACTTTGATTACATTTCCCCAAAATAATGCTCCCCAGACTCAGGTTTTATCAATCTGCTCTCCTACCTTTTCCAAATTTCTCCCCTAGTAGGGGTTCAAACAGACTTGGGATCAGGATCAAAGGACTACTGACTAGGCCCTTGAGCTATCCAGCTGCTATAGAATATGAAAGGCTAACAATCCTGTTACTCCTCTGTCCACACATGATCCATTTAATCCATTTGGGAGGGGAGACTTCTGATACTTTAATGTAGAGAAACAAAATCTGTTTCAAAGAAAGTTTTAATTTGATTTTCTCCATATGGTGGGTGGGTGCCAGACTCTCTGTTGGAGGAATCCTCAAGCACTGGACACCCTGGTGCAATGATCTGAGCTCTGGTTTAATCACTCTCTAGGGGTATGTCCACACTGTAATTAAAAACTTGTGGCTGGCTGGTGTCAGCTGACTTGGGCTTGTAAGGGCTGTTTAATTGCAGTGTAGATTTCCAGGTCTGGCTGCAGGCCGGGCTCTAGGACTTTCGAGGTCGGAGGATCCCAGAGATCAGGTTGGCAGCCAAAGCCCAGAAGCCTACACTACAATTAAACAGCCTCCCTGGAGCCCAAATTAGCTGGCACAGGCCAACCTGCAGTGTAGACATACCCTGTGAGCACAAAAAGGCTGCTGAAATCTGCCACGTTTAAGAAAAGCTGTTATTTCCCTTGAGATTGCATCTTGGGACTAACTGGTCAAACATCTAAAAGTTTGGAACACGTATAGAATCCCTGGCACTCATGGGGCACACCAACTTTCAAGACAATCTGAGTAACCCTGTAGATTTTAAAACAGAAGAGTTGAATTTTAAACAGAAACCTGGTCTAAACCTTAATTATAGCATCACCCTGCTATAAGAGACTAGAAAGACAAAGGATGGGGGAAGGAAATATAATTATTCCTATTTTTCAGAAGGAAAATTGAGACCCATATAGATAGAGTGACTTGCCCAAAGTCACATGGGGGAGTCTGTGATAGAGCCAGGGTGTTAATTACAACAGCTGCCTTTCTCCTGCAGAGACCTGTGCTCATTCGCTTGTGTTTTTTGGACTCAGAAATGTGCTTTTTGGATTGGACACGGGCCTCTCTTTTATATGGTTATGGCTTTTAAACAACAAAAAACTTAACAATCAGCATTTAAAAATTAGGGCCAGTACTACTGATGAATTATTTGACCACGATACACACTGTGATTGTAGAAGTGTGTCAGAAAAATTCAAAAAGTTCTGACCAGACCAGACCCAAACAAACATCTGAAAGCTATGCAGTGGCAAAACAAAATCCAGGTGGGGTTGCCTGGAGGTGGAGGGTGAAGGGTGGCCATCTCCCAAACTTTTTTGAAATGTCAGGTGCTATTTCCAGTATATTTGAAGGCCTTCAGACATTTCAAAGGTAAAATTCTATGCAATTAGAATAATAAGAGCATTCCTGGTATTCATCTGGAGTTCTGCACTAGGAAAGCTTTCTAGTGTCTCAAAATACATATTGTTAATATAGAAGTGCATCAAAACCATGAGACCCTGAATAGATACAATTATTTGCCAACAGATGCATACACAACTATATTCTAAAACCCAGCAACAACTTGAGTTGATGGGAGAATGTAGGGAAGGACATGAGCAGTGCCAGGATTAAGTTTGCATTCAGATTTATACTTAAATCAGCACTGAAAACCCTTTATTTTACACCTCATTTTGTTAGGAAGAAAAATCAGGTTATTCTTGCCTCTGATCTCAGTAACGATGGACTCTCATCCCCTCTACCAATCTCAGCCAGGCCTCTGAGTCCCCTGTTACACCAGAGAATCACGTTGTAATACATGACAATGTTGCCATCTTGCGGTTTTATCACAAATCTCTTGATATTTGGTGTATTTCTGAAAGTCCTAGCTCCCAGAATCATGTGACTAAGTAAGACTCTCCAATTAAAAAAAAAATGAAAGCTTAGTTTCTACTCTTGTGGTTGCAGAGACAGCCTGAGAGCATGAACCCTAAAGTCTGAAAAATCAGAAGCCAAATAAAAGGAATTCAGTGTATTATTTTTTTTTAAATCTCATGAGTTTTAAGACAGTCACATGATTATGCTCAGTTTAAGACTCTTTGCAGCCTGACTCATGATTTTTGAACATTTGGGAACATACAGTGAGTGTATATCTTAGTGCAATGTTTTGGCATCAAACTTACTATAAAATATCTCAAAAAATCTAAGTGCCACTCTGCCTCCCCTTTTAAATTTTTTTTTATTTGTTCTGTTGTTTCTCTCTTTGCTCAGATATTTTCTTCTCTCTTCATCTCTCTTTTTTCCCTTCAGGCTTTTGAGTGTCTATGTTTACCCTCAAATTTAGCCATTTTCTTTTTCCTGCCATTCTCCCCACTCCATCTTCTCCGTTTTCCTTCTGCTGCTCCCTAGAGACTCCCTCCATGCTTCATTAATTCTTTCTGTCTTGCTCCTTGTATCCTTATTAATTCTCCTCTGTCCCCCATATTACTTTCTAGGGGATTCTCCTACTTCCTTTACAGTTTTTCACCATTTCAGTACTCTAGATGGAGGTCTGTTTTCCTCTGCACCATGGTGGGTATTTCCTTACACTGCCTTAGCCTTATCTCTTCCATCAAAGATATCAGGATGCGGAAGTGTATGGGGGTGTCTTTCCTTACTCCCTTCACTATTCCCTTCACTACCCTTCACAGGTTGCACTTTGGGGGTCCCTTCACACCTCCCCTATTGGGCAGAGTAACAATACTTTTAAGGCAAAGGTGGTCTCCTTTTAATCCCAAGTGAGGTCCATTCCCCTCACATGTTCTCCCCACACTTTGGGGTGTCTTTTCACCTTCTCAGGTGTCTTCTGTCTCTCTCTCTCTTTTAGCCTTTAAATCTCGTGGTGTGCTTCTCTTCTGCTTCAGCTTGGATGCCCTCTTCTCTTCTCCCCTCCCCAAATTAGGGTTTATCCCCTCAGATTCCCACATACACCTTTGGGTTTTTTCTCCCCCTCTTCAATCCAATCTTAGACTCTCTCCTTCCATTGCAGGCTCCTCTTTTCATACCTCCAAAATACCTTGGGGGTTCTACAAACACTTACAGACTCTGGGGACTCCCAGAGGCTCATAGACTCATAGATATTAAGGTCAGAAGGGACCATTATGATCATCTAGTCTGACCTCCTGCACAATGCAGGCCACAGAATCTCACCCACCCACTCCTGCAATAAACCTCTAACCTATGTCTGAGCTATTGAAGTCCTCAAATCATGGTTTAAAGACTTCAAGGTGCAGACTTGCACTTCAGCAAGTGACCTGTGCCCCATGCTACAGAGGAAGACATGGGGGCTTCTCTCCCTTGTACAAATTCAGGGGCTCTTTCCTCTCCCAAATGTTGGAGTTCCCCTCCTGTGACACTCTGCACCCTGGGGGAGCGCCCTGTAACCCCCATATACATCATGTGTATATAATTGTGATATTACATATAAAGCAGGCCATGTAAGGAATCTTGGGAAAGGTTATGATTTCCTGAAACCCACTGTTCCATCTAACTTTGTATATCATTAATGCATATGAAGTTATGAAAATTGTGTTGTATGGTTGTCATTAAAATATGCTTTGGGTTTGGGAAGCGCCCAAATACTAGCTCCCCAGAGACAATAACCATTAACAGACCTTATCCAGGAAGGGAGTTACAATTCAATGACTCACTTGCACAAAGCCACACCAGGGGAATTGCTCAACTTTGCCTGGGGACTCAGCAACGTCCACCAGACATGTCTGGACTTATGTTTTCCAAGCATATGGAGTAAGGGTATAAAACAGAACATTGTGGCCCCATGCTTCGCCTTTTCTCCTCCCCCCACCTACGGTGCAAGCAACAACGACGCTCAAAAGACTGAAGACTCCAACAGAGGAGACTGACCCAGGTTTCAAGGATAAAACCTGTGTATTATGAACTATTAACATCTGGTGGGGTGAGAAAACTGCTTGCTCTAAATACTGCCTAGTGTTTTAAGGTTTCAGATACAGATTGTGCTACTAACTCTGACTTTTTGCCTATCACTTATAGTCACTTAAAATCTATCGTTTGTAATCAATAAACTTAGTTTAATGTTTATCCTTACCAGTGAGCTTGACTGAAGTGCTTGGTAAATCTGCTTAGGATATGAAGGCTGGTAGATGTCCACTTTCCATTGATGAAGTGGTGAACCAATTAATTAACTTGCATTTCTCAAGAAAGGGTCTTGAGCAGTGCAAGACATTGTATACTAGGGATTTAAAAGGTTAAACGGTTAAGAGGTAAGAATGCTCCGACCCCGACCGGACCCTAGCCCTGACCCCGGCCAGACCCCAGCACTGGCCACACCCCAGCCCTGGCCATGTTGGCTCCTGGCCAGACCCCAGCCCCAGCGCCAGCCGCATTAGACCCCGCCACACTCCAGCCATGTCAGCCGGATCTCAGCCCCAGCCTCTGCTATGGCTGGCCAGCCAGAACGACTCCTGCCCCTCTCCATTTAAACAGTTAACTATTTAAATGCTATAATTTTTATCGTTTAAATGGTTAACATTTTAATCAGTATTTACATCCCTAGTATATTCCTATATACGAGTCTGGGAGCTGGGGGGATTTGGCTGGTGCCTTTCTCTGTGTGATTCATGAGTGGCTCTGGGAGCATTCATGCAATCTAGCTGGGTGGGGGGCTCCCCCTGCGGTTGTACTGAGTGGTAACAGCACTTGGAGGGGGTTGCTGCTTGCCACCAATAAGGCATTGTGAGAGACAACCCAGAATAGTCATTAAAGGGGACACAGTGGTCCCACAGTCACAGGTTGCACCCTCGGTCACACCTCTCCATTGGGCAGAGTAACAATATTTTAAGGCAAATGAGGTGATGAAGGAGGCCATGCAGGTGACAGTTCTGGTGGAACAGCGGTCTCGACATATGTGCAAGATTTAGCAGCTGTTAGGGCTGAGGAGGGCTCATGTTTGGGTGTGCAGGGGGCTCACTGTGAGGCCTTGGAGGACAAAGACAGCCATACTTGTGGGTGGTCCTTGAAGTACACATGGTCATAACCATGATTACGCATTCAGCTGGCTAGCAGCTCCATCAGCTCTTCAGGGAGGGTTACATAAACCAGCAGCACTTCTGCTTTAATAACCTCATCAGAGACTCTGGAACAGGCCCTGCCAACAGGGTGACACAGTCACCCCCTTTTCAGGGGCTTTTCCCTCTCCAAACCATGGGGAAGCCCCTGCCAGGGGGCCCGTCTTCTCTTTTTCTCCCCCTCACTTTGATCCCTGTTCTCAGTGGAAGGTGGGTCTGATGCTGCCAGTACTGGGCCTGCCAGCTGCCTCCCCTCCCCAGGCCTGACAGTCAGAGTTGGGAGCTGGTGGGCCTAGGGCAGAGACTGGGATAGGAGATGGCTGCATCCTGCAGAGAAATAGCTGAGCCACCTCCTGCTCTCAGCCTAGCCCAGCTGCCTGGGGAGGGGGCTCCCCCAACAGCCTCCCTGTAGCAATGGACTTGCCCCGATTGGTTCGCACCATCCCGGGGCTCATCAGTGCCAAGTCCAGCCTGATTGGTCAGGACCTGAGTGGGCAGGAATTAAAGGGAAACTTTTTACCCTTTCTGAATTGTGGTTGGTCAATGGAAAGGATGGAAAAGGGGGCAGTGCTTAGTGATGAAGTCTTACCACAAACCTTATTCCTCATTGGTCAGTGGCAGAGGTTTTAGGTGTCTAGGCCATTCTCCCTGTTGATTGGTGAAGGGCAAAGGGCAAGGGGTGGAGTTTAGACAGGAAGTCCCACCCACTGCTTGTTTCTCACTGGACAAGGGGTGGGACTTGAGTCACAATTTGTAGCAGGACTTCTGACTCATTCTGCATGCTGATTGGTCAGGCAGAGGGGCCAGTGGGTGGGGCCACCTGTCAGAACAGCTTTGACGAGCCCGATTCACACCATGATCCCCCTTCTCTGCCTTTCTCTCTCCTGCAGCTTGCGGTTGTGTGGTGCCACAGTCGCTATCTGTGGGGATCTTGCCGCTTTTCTCAAAACCAGCCAAAGCCTGACAAAGCTGAAGCTGACTGATAATAATCTGGGAGATTCTGGCTCTTCCTTTTTCTCTTTCAGTGCATTTCTGTGTGTTTCTTCTTCTCTCAAGGCAGAAGGCCCACCCATGCTTGTGTGAACCTGGGAAACTCTAGGGACTTGAGGTCAGATTTTCAGAGCTCAACACTCAGCAGCCCCCACTATAACACTTCTGCCCAAATTTTCAAAACACCTGTACCCTGGAAGCTGAGTTCTCTTGAAAATCTGCCCCCAAAGCACCAGCAGAATGAACAGCAAAATCAACTTTCTTTTGCAGCAGTTGTTCGTCACTGGGGTTAATGACACTAACTTCTAATGTCCACATACCCCCATTCTCTCCCAAGAACATCAGATTTGCTGCCTGGAGGACTGAGGTACTTCTGCTATCATCTATCCCCACCCAAACAAGGCTTCAAAGCTCCACCTGGCAGCATGTAGATGGATACGACTCATCTCCAGGCTAGTTGTTTTCTTCTTTTATTCCCACCATCGGTGATGTTTGGCCTCTTCCTTCTCTCTTGGTGATGAGCAGGTGCAACTCTCCATTATGCACCCTCCAGAGGAGAGAAGTCACCAGCTGCTATCAAAGACCCCCTGGGTCAATAATTTCACTGACCAGGCAAGTTGATGGTTATGAGGAGCAGGTGATATACTGCCCAAGGGTTAATTTTAGATTGGATTTGTCAGACATAGTTGTGTATGGAATGGGGGGAGGGGGAACTTGATGTACTTTCAGAAAGGTCTGCATCTCTTAGCAAGACTATGGGTGGGAGAAGAGAATGAGAGGAAGGAAAGAGGGATGGAGAAATGAGGGTGTAGTGTGAGGGACGAGCAAGAGCTCACACACAGATCAGAGACCAGAATGGGGCATTGACAGCTGGGGCAGCTTTGCCCAGCGAGGAGCGAGAAGACAGAACTTCTTACAGATGTGACATAGATCTAGTGTATTGTTTGTAACCCAAAGATGTTTAGCTTGGTGAGCTGGGAATTTGCAAAGTTCTAGGCCCAGCCAAGCGATAAAAGATAAGATGAATTTGGAGCAGCTGAGTTAACACCATATTCCTGAGCTGTCAGAGCATTTGGGATTAATGCAGCTCCCTTCACTGGGCTAGTGAGATCTACTATCCCAACTCCTACCTGATCCTGCTTCCTTACACCATAGAGGAAAGTCAAGAGGGCCTTGTGCGTACCTGAGTTACAGAATAAATTACAGAAGGAAAAGGATCCCCTGAGGACCGGGACTGCAACAGCCAATCTCGATGGCATTTTTTTGGCATTTTTGAGGGGGTCCAGATTTTGGGGTCTTATCCTGGGACAATGGGACCAGCACAGTGAATCTCTCCACAGAACTGGTTTGGAGAATAACAGGACATGTAGGAACCAGCTGCTTATTCTTCTGCTGCTGGAAGGTTTCCATCTTGAGTTATTCTTACAGAAGCACTTGTGACTCCTGTGCACTGTGCATTTGGGGCCTGTCTCCTTGTGCACTATCCAGGAAATAGGTCTCAACCCTTTGCACACTATCCTGTCCAAGGGGAAAGAATAAAACAAAACTGGTCTCATTGCTTTATCATTCTCTTCCCCCAAGGAAGGAGGCACCCATGGCTTGGACAATTATCCAAATGCTCGTTTTACACATCAGAATAGCCTGGTGTGCAGAGCTGCCCAAAACACTGATCCTGGCTTCTTCCCTTTCCCCAAATGGGTACTTTTCTGTGAAGCTGTAAAAACACATTTACATCTTCTTCTACTTACTAGCAGGGGCATCATTTGCTATGGGGCAGTTGACTCTGCTCCCTGCCAGACTTTCCATAGGTCTATCGGCTCCATTATGTCTTCTACTCCCTGCCTCTGTAGGATATAATATAACCACATATAATGTTCTATAAGCTGATACAACTTTGACCCCCACTCCCTGAATTTTTCTGAGATGAGGCCCCTGCTGACTAGCCCTGCTCTGTAAGTTCCCACAAGGTCTGCCTCAAACTTTTCACAACACACTAAGGGTTTGGTTATCCTGTTTGATAAAGGGTGGCCTGTGTTTTCAGGGTATGCCTTGATGACAGACTGTTGCATGAACTGGAAGAGCAAAGCTGTAAGAATGGCTTTGTTTGATTATGTCCTCCAGGCTAATAACCTCTGGACAATTTAAGAATCTCATTTAAGGTCTAATCTGTGAACCACTCCATAGATTCTGCTCTATGTGCAGTGGAGTAGGGTAGTTTGATTTTAGCTGCAAGAAGTGAATCCACATCCAAACTAGTAATATGCTCATATAGACTACCATGTGGAACTTCATACTAGCAGTATAAGCTTAACTACACCAATATGTCCTGTTTTCTACTTCTCAACAACACTGGCATAAGTGCCACTAGAATGACAACCTAGCAGTGAGCAACTGTTATCAACCAAGTGTTCTCTGCACCTCTCCCAAGAAAGGTTCACCTGTGGCTTGGGGAATAGCTAAGGCTGCATAGAAGATGAGCATCTAGATTCTACTCTGACTGATATCTCAGTGCAGTACTTAGGTAAAGCTCATCAAGCACACAATGTTTCCTGCTTGCTTTATCCCAGGACAGCCTGAATAATGTATCTGCCCCCCAGGAGACAGCCCTGACTCAAATGCATGTTTGCATTGGTGTGCTCCTGAAAGCAAATCCCCCCTCTGCTCTGGAGCCCTGCTTGTCATCAAGAGGCACTCTCTGCATTTAGGCCCCAGTAGTTTTAGAAGAGGTCTCTGGGACTAAACCCAATCTCTGCCCGTAGTGGGATTGAAAACATTTTGTCACTCCAGACTGTAGACAGAGCCTTGGCTTCCTTCTCAAATGCAGTCCTGATTTGTGTCTATGAGTCACACTTTAAGGACATAGGATTTTAGGGTTTAATTTGAATACACCCAACTTCCCTCCTTCCCCTGTCTCTCCCACCCAACACATACTCTAATTTTAAGTAACAAATAATTACAACATACTGCAAATATGTCTTCTCCATAATCCACTAGTTTGGAAACTGATGGATTGGAAGTATCAGGCAGACTATCAAAAAAAAAAAAGCGGGGAGAGGGAAAGCAGAATGAAATGAGGAGACAGATCAAGGAAGAACAGCAGACTGAAAGGTCTGGAGACTAAAGGCAGCATCTGGTGAACATGTATCTACTTGTAGTGTCTGGTCATAAAATGCAGAGATTGTCAGGCACTCACTCTATAGACCTCTTCTATCTGCTGAGTTTTATAGACAGATCTTATTGAAAATGCTCTGAGGTTTGACAGCAGTGTCTCTCGAGCCTTCCTGTAGGCTTCTAGATTAGCAAATCTGACCCATTTGGAGATGATTTCCTTAGAAGTTTTTTGAGACCTTTGTTCTTTCAAACACAGGAGAGGAACAAGGCATCAGATTTTGTCCTGCACAGGGAGAATCTGATGCCCCTGTAGGCATGCAGACATATGCAGACAAAGCCAGCTGAACCCTTTAGAAAGGTTGGTTTAAGAGAGAGGTATTTTGATGGAAATGACAAGGAGAACTCCATTAAGCAGGAATTCTGGAATAGTTCTGAGTGCCACTTTGTCTGGTAAAAGCTGAGAAAAAGGGGATTTATTAGATAACACAGTTAACTCAGTGACCCTTCTGGTGCAGTTGATTGGAATTGTCTCAGTTCAGGGAACTGCACCATTATTTCCCCTCAGTGGTCCATCAAGGACATCCCCTCTTAGGCTTCCAACTCCCCTAGCCACTGCCTTTCCTGGGAGGAGACCCACGTCCCTCTCCTTTCTGATTGGGATATTTTCAGGCGGCACAGTTCCCTGCCATCATTGTATTATTCCCAGCAAACAACAGTCTGCCTAAGCAGGACTGCTCCTCTCCTCTCCTCAGTGTAATGGCCGCAGTTATAAGTTACCATGCAGTTCTTTCTAAGCAAGCATATTTTATTCTGAAGATAAAAGCAGTACAGAGAAAACATACTACAACTATTTAAAGAACCTACATGCATGCTATTAAGTGTAACAGAGATCACCTTCTCCCATATGAGCTCGGCAGGAGCAGTCCTTCAAAACCCCATCCAGGGGTTTTCCTGTGCTTTCAAGTTTACCACACCCTTTGCTCAGAACAAGAACTCAGTCTTATGGGGCCTCACTAGGCCAAGTCTTTCCAACCTTCCCTAAGGATTGAGACCCTCCATGGACCAGAGGTCCTATCCGTTTGGTGGATCAGAAAGAAGGCCTTGAATCAGTTTAAACACAAGTTATTTATCACCAAGTCCCTTCTTTTTCTATGGATTCCTGGAGAATCCAGTTTGAACTAGTAAATGCAAACTCTGAAGAGGGTGGCTTCAAACAGCTGCTGACCAGAGGAATTACATTAGCATACCACCACCCCCCAGCAAAGTTATATGCAATCTTCACAGTAACACAAACAATTACACTATAATACAATGGACCCCAAAGGTATTAAATTTAATTCAGTAAAGTTTATCTTCATTCAGTAAGGTTTGTCCATGGTATTACAGGACTGTCACTACTTTAAAAAGCAACACATCTTGAATGGAAGTATAGGGATGAGGTAGCCACTGATACAAAGAGCTATTCCATTAGATGTTGCAGAACCAAGTTGTGACAAGTTGGATCACAGAAACCCCCTTGGGAGCTGCCAACTGATGTGCCAAGACTACTCCTGTCCCTGCTTGCCTGCCCTTTCTAGCTTAGGATGCCAGAACCCTGCTTGGTTTGAGCCAGACTCGCTAGCCCACTGCAAACCCAGACCAGGTCGTACCACATCCCCTAACAGCTGTACGCTTGCCTGGAACCAGGTTAGGAAGTGTTCCTGTCTTTAGCAGTCAGATGCTTAACTCCCAATGGGGTCCAAACCCTAAATAAATCTGTTTTACCCTGTATAAAGCTTATACAGGGTAAACTCATAGATATGCACAGCTGTTCCCACCCCCACCCCAAGGTACTAATAGGTACTCTAGGTTAATTAATAAGTAAAAAGTGATTTTATTAAATACAGACAGTAGGATTTAAGTGGTTCCAAGTAGTAACAGACAAAACAAAGTGAATTACCAAATAAAATAAAATAAAACGTGCAAGTCTATGTCTAAGAAACTGAATACAAATAAAATCTCACCAGTTCCAGTAAGTTTCCTTTTACAGACTAGTCTCTTTCTAGTCTGGGTCCAGCAATTGCCCATGCCCCGTGTATTAATGTCCTCTGTTCCAGTTGCTTTCAAGTATCCTTGGGGTGGAGAGGCTATCTCTTTAGCCAACTGAATGGAGGGGTTTCCCAGGGGTTTAAATAGATTTTCCCTTGTGGGTAGAGACCCCCTCCTCTCTCCTGTGTAGAAGCCAGTTGCAAAATGGAGTTTTGGAGCCACATGGACAAGTCACATGTCTGCAAGACTGAGTTCCTTACCAGTCAAGCCACATTCCTGGGAAAGCTCAGATGTGGATTGGCATCTCCAAAGTTCATTGTTGGCTTGATTGGTTCTTGATTGGGCATTTACTGAAAATAGTTCCTTCTCAGAAAGCTGCCCAGCTGCTTCACTGAGGCTATTTAAAATTAACCAAGTACATAGCCAATATTTATAACTTTGAGTACAAAAATGACACATGCATACAAATAGGATGAACATAACCAGGAGACCATTACTTTTACATAGATATGTTACATGGCACATGTAGCAAAAGCATATTCCAGTTCTATCATATATACATTTGTTAGTATCTCCCCATAAAACCTTATGGGGTGCACCATCACACAAGTTAAGTGTCCAGCTGCTGATAGGAGCTTCCAACTGGATGAGAATGTTTAGCCACAGACTTTTGAAATCTGGCAATATGAAGGCGAGATACCAAACTATCTTTACTGGGAGAAACCCTTCAAACTCTCAAGGAGCTACTTGTACTCAAAAGGTGCAGTAGTAGACTCTGCAGGAGAAGTCTTTTCTGGTGTGAGGATGAAAATTCACCTACTGATAAAAGAAGTCAAACTGCTGCTGGTTCACCCTCTCTACCTGCAAACTGACTAGCAAACCGAAGCCTCTGTGGCAAGCCTGGTACCTTATCCTATTAGTAGCAGCCTGCCAGGAAACAACAAGAGATAGCAGGGGATCAGAATCAGGAAAGTGCTTCAATTCCTTAAATGCTTATTCCTTTTCAAGGGAAATCTTCTAGTCCTGGGCACCTCTGCAGATTGTCCCCTGAAAGCCCAAACTTCCTGTTTAATTTAAAGATGAGGGAGTAAACATCTAAGCCGTAATCACTAGACCCAGTGAAAGAAAAAAGACCCATGAGAGGAATCAGAGGAGAAGGAGAACAGTCCCTCATCCTTGGGGGATAAGGAATCGGAAAAGTTTAGTCTCACCTGTGAACATGTACAGTAACACAACAAACATCATGTGCTTCACAATCACTGTAATGCAATTTTTTTACTGTGATCTCAGGAATGTATGTCTGCTAGACATCCATGTGCAGGTGAACTGCATGCTGTGCTATTTACCCCACGGGGAAATAGGAGGTCAGAGTTAAGGGTTGCATTACAGTGTGACTATGAGGAATACAATGTGAGTGTATTGTGTTATTTATAGTGGTATGAATGACTATTCATTAATGACAGTGAATAGTCATTGGGCCAAGGGAAGACAGGGAGAATGACTTTATTGCCTAAGGGTTGGTTGGGGCACTCAGCTAGGATGTAGAGTATCAGGGGTAGCCGTGTTAGTCTGTATCCACAAAAACAACAAGGAGTCCGGTGGCACCTTAGAGACTAACAGATTTATTTGAGCATAAGCTTTCGTGGGTAAAGACTCCACTCTTCAGATGCAACACATTGTCTCCCAGCAGCTGGGAGAAGTCTTGAGGGAGACTTCTTGGATGGATATAAAAGGGCTTCCAGTCATATTGGAGCCCTCTGAGGTGGCAGAGGAATGCATGCACCTGCACACTTCATGCCGGACTTCGAGCACCATAAAGGAGTCTCTGCAGAGCCTGAAGGTGAAACATGTGGGCCTGCCTATAGATGAAAACAAGGCCCTGCCTGTCCTCTCCCAGTGGGAAGCTCAGACACCCCTGGCCAGAAGAACTCCAGGACCGCTGGAAGCCGGCCAGGACTGTAGGGACAGGCTCAGGTGTTGAACCAGTGCCAGGACATGGATAGAACTAATTGGATGGTCAGCTGTGTCCTCTCCTGAAGCGAAAGGCTCTGGAGCAGCCCCACCATCTCCACAGCTGGTCAGACATCCTGGCCTCCAGATCAATCCAATTCTCCAGTGCAGAGCGATCGGTGTGTCATGCGGGGGATTCCCAGAGTTGTGAGGGGGGTTCCAGGTCCCAGCCATGTGCCTCTGCACAAACACCAGCCTTCCCTCCTAGGAGGTCAGAGTCAGCCCCTAGATCAAGCACCACACTTAAGAATGAAACACCTCTATTATCTTAGTCAGGAAAAGCCAGGAATACACCCTGGTCTGGTTCTGTAGCAGGAGTTACACAGGCTCCCTTGCATTTGGCACAGCATACAGCCAGCAATTGTCCTTCATGCCTCGCTAGACACACACAGACTCTCTGTCCTGTGCTAATGCAACACTCTCCCTCCTCCCCGGTTGGATCAATCCACCTGTCCGTGCACTCTGATGCTGGCGTGCGCTCTGAGTTCAGAATGGTGGGTCTTGCTGTGTGGGCTCAGCTGTCCTGTTGGCTCCAAGCTGTGTGTCTGTAAGAGTCCCCTTTGGCAAACACCAGGAAAGCATCTGGCTCACTCAAAGCAGTTTTTGGTTCAGATTCTGTATCTCCCCAGCTCAGAGCTGCTGCTTCTGCTGCTGCTCAGGTATTTCTTTGTTCTCTCTTCAAATCTTCCCAGGCTTGCTCCCCATCCTACCCCCTGTGTGTTCATTGGCTCAAGTCCTCCCAGGTGGTCTGTAGTTAATTCTGTGTTCTTGTTTTGGAGTGGCACCCGGTCTCCAGCCAATCACGTTTGCACAGCATATCAGGGAGTGGCCGGGGGAAGGGGGGTGAAGGGACTCTCTACCCAGTCCCACAAGTGGCAGAGAGGTAAACACAGAGATAGAGCAGCAGAACTTCTCCCCACTGGATGGCATGGAGCCACCTGCCACATCTCCCTATCAGGTCACAGGAGTTGACCTGAGCAGAGGACGCCTCTGAATACATGGCTTTGCAAGCTTCCACCTGCACCAGGTCTCCCAGCTGCTTGCCACAAGGAGTATGTCATCAGCATCCCCCAACAGAACCATCTGTGGGCTCAGCTTGTGGAGGTGGAGAACGTCCTGGAGCAGCTAGAGGTTGCTGATGATGGTCTGTCCCTGCACAATGTAGGTCTGATCGGGATGGCTAACGTTCACCAGCTGGAATATCAGCTGCAGCGAGGTGGCCTTTGCTATGACTTTATATTCTGTGCTGAGCAGGAAAACTGGTCACCAATTCCTCAGATCGTGGAGGTCTCCATTCTTCTGCAATAGAGGAAGCAGGGCCTCCTGCATGACATGGGGAGCACCTTGCTCCCCAGGGACTTGGCCCAGACAATGGCAAGGTCCAGGCCAAGGTTGTCTCAGAACATTCAGTAGAACTCCAAGGTCAGCCTGTCGATGGTTGGAGTTTGGTTGGTCGGCATCAGAAGAAGCGTTTATGAGCACTTGGCCAGAGTAAGAGAAAGCTCCAGCTGATCCCAGTTACCCACGCTGACCAGAGGGAGTTCATCCAACAGGACCCTACATATGTGAGCGTTGGTTGGATCCAGGGAGAAGAGGTCGGTGTAGAAAGCCCTTGTCTTTTCCTGCATCTCCACCAGATCCATAAGAGGGGTGTTGTCCTCCTCCAGGAGACAGATGACTTGCTTTATGGCATCCCTGTTCTCCAGGCATAGATGAAGCAGGGGCTGCAATCCATCTCCCAGAGGAGCTAGAAACATGACCAAACAAAAGTGCTTTGGGCCTGATGGATGTCGACGGTCTGGAGCTTGACATGACACTCCCTCCAGAGGGATGGATCCCTGGGGCAAACAGCCATGCTCCGATCCAGCTCCAAAACCTTCCACTCCGACTGCTCTGTTATCAGATCTCTCCTTCAACAGGCCATGGGTGTAGACATGGTTGAAGAGCCCAATATGCACCTTCTCTATGTCCCACCACCGCAGCGCTGAGGGAAAGGTATGTCCCTGAGCCGCCAACCAGAACTCCCAGAAGGATGCTACAAAGCCCACTCCTCCAGCAGGCTCTTATTAAAATGCCAGTAGGCAGGTCCTGGCCACTCAGGTGTTAAAATGACCATCACAGCCACCATGTGATGATCTGAGAAGGGGACTGTCCATATGCTGGTGGAGTGGGCCTGCAAGATGGTAAAACAGGAGATGTAGATGTGTTCCAAGCAGGAGTGCCATGACTGAGACTCCTCCACGCAGACATAGGTGATGGTGGTGGAATCATCCAGGTGGTGATTGTGCCAGACTTCTACTAGGGAGTGATAGTCAATGATCTGCCTGAGGATGTCAATGAAGGCCTCGCTAATTTGTTTCCTGGCACAGCCTCACAATTGGAAAGCGTAGGGGACAATTTCCTGGTGCAAGTGCTAGGGGAGCCAACTAGGGGGAGCGCTTTTCTTGACCTGCTGCTCACAAACCGGGTAGAATTAGTGGGGGAAGCAAAAGTGGATGGGAATCTGGGAGGCAGTGACCATGAGTTGGTTGAGTTCAGGATCCTGACGCAGGGAAGAAAGGTAAGCAGCAGGATACGGACCCTGGACTTCAGGAAAGCAGACTTTGACTCCCTCAGGGAACAGATGGCCAGGATCCCCTGGGGGACTAACATGAAAGGGAAGGGAGTCCAGGAGAGCTGGCTGTATTTCAAGGAATCCCTGTTGAGGTTACAGGGACAAACCATCCCGATGAGTCGAAAGAATAGTAAATATGGCAGGCGACCAGCTTGGCTTAATGGTGAAATCCTAGCGGATCTTAAACATAAAAAAGAAGCTTACAAGAAGTGGAAGGTTGGACATATGACCAGGGAAGAGTATAAAAATATTGCTCGGGCATGTAGGAAAGATATCAGGAGGGCCAAATCGCACCTGGAGCTGCAGCTAGCAAGAGATGTCAAGAGTAACAAGAAGGGTTTCTTCAGGTATGTTGGCAACAAGAAGAAAGCCAAGGAAAGTGTGGGCCCCTTACTGAATGAGGGAGGCAAGCTAGTGACAGAGGATGTGGAAAAAGCTAATGTACTCAATGCTTTTTTTGCCTCTGTTTTCACTAACAAGGTCAGCTCCCAGACTGCTGTGCTGGGCAACACAAAATGGGGAAGAGATGGCCAGCCCTCTGTAGAGATAGAGGTGGTTAGGGACTATTTAGAAAAGCTGGACGTGCACAAGTCCATGGGGCCGGACGAATTGCATCCGAGAGTGCTGAAGGAATTGGCGGCTGTGATTGCAGAGCCCTTGGCCATTATCTTTGAAAACTCGTGGCGAACGGGGGAAGTCCCGGATGACTGGAAAAAGGCTAATGTAGTGCCCATCTTTAAAAAAGGGAAGAAGGAGGATCCTGGGAACTACAGGCCGGTCAGCCTCACCTCAGTCCCTGGAAAAATCATGGAGCAGGTCCTCAAAGAATCAATCCTGAAGCACTTAGAGGAGAGGAAAGTGATCAGGAACAGTCAGCATGGATTCACCAAGGGAAGGTCATGCCTGACTAATCTAATCGCCTTTTATGATGAGATTACTGGTTCTGTGGATGAAGGGAAAGCAGTGGATGTATTGTTTCTTGACTTTAGCAAAGCTTTTGACACGGTCTCCCACTGCATTCTTGTCAGCAAGTTAAGGAAGTATGGGCTGGATGAATGCACTATAAGGTGGGTAGAAAGCTGGCTAGATTGTCGGGCTCAACGGGTAGTGATCAATGGCTCCATGTCTAGTTGGCAGCCGGTGTCAAGTGGAGTGCCCCAGGGGTCGTCCTGGGGCCCGTTTTGTTCAATATCTTCATAAATGATCTGGAAGATGGTGTGGATTGCACTCTCAGCAAATTTGCGGATGATACTAAACTGGGAGGAGTGGTAGATACGCTGGAGGGGAGGGATAGGATACAGAAGGACCTAGACAAATTGGAGGATTGGGCCAAAAGAAATCTAATGAGGTTCAATAAGGATAAGTGCAGGGTCCTGCACTTAGGATGGAAGAATCCAATGCACCGCTACAGACTAGGGACCGAATGGCTCGGCAGCAGTTCCGCGGAAAAGGACCTAGGGGTGACAGTGGACGAGAAGCTGGATATGAGTCAGCAGTGTGCCCTTGTTGCCAAGAAGGCCAATGGCATTTTGGGATGTATAAGTAGGGGCATAGCGAGCAGATCGAGGGACGTGATCGTTCCCCTCTATTCGACACTGGTGAGGCCTCATCTGGAGTACTGTGTCCAGTTTTGGGCCCCACACTACAGGAAGGATGTGGATAAATTGGAAAGAGTACAACGAAGGGCAACGAAAATGATTAGGGGTCTAGAGCACATGACTTATGAGGAGAGGCTGAGGGAGCTGGGATTGTTTAGTCTGCAGAAGAGAAGAATGAGGGGGGATTTGATAGCTGCTTTCAACTACCTGAAAGGGGGTTTCAAAGAGGATGGCTCTAGACTGTTCTCAATGGTAGCAGATGACAGAACGAGGAGTAATGGTCTCAAGTTGCAATGGGGGAGGTTTAGATTGGATATTAGGAAAAACTTTTTCACTAAGAGGGTGGTGAAACACTGGAATGCGTTACCTAGGGAGGTGGTAGAATCTCCTTCCTTAGAGGTTTTTAAGGTCAGGCTTGACAAAGCCCTGGCTGGGATGATTTAACTGGGACTTGGTCCTGCTTTGAGCAGGGGGTTGGACTAGATGACCTTCTGGGGTCCCTTCCAACCCTGATATTCTATGATTCTATGATTCTATGAATTCCATGCCAGTGTTAAAATCCCTACCCGGGATCAGGCACTTGCAAGGATCCAAGGTGCCGAGGAAGGTGGATGCCTGCTGATAGAATCACACCCACTCTGCACCCAGTATCAGGACATAGATAACTATGAGACTGAGGATCAGCTGCTCCACCCGGATCCAATGATCCAGCAGGTGACCTGGCAAGACTGCGGTGAACCTCGGTTCGTCCAGGGAGAGCAGGGTCACCACCCCACCCAAAGACTCAGTGACATGGTTACAGTACACCCTGTCCCTCACTACAGCTACCAGCTGGCTTTAGTGGTGAGTTCAGATTAAGACTCTTGCAGAAGGATCACAAACACCCTGTGTGAAGGTAGGACAGTACCTGGCATCTGTGGAGACTCACTCTGTTGCTCCTGATGTTGAGAGGTGTGATGGTGTAGGTCTCATTGCGGGAGTTGAGGATCCTCGCAGCTGGTGGTGCTGCCTGTACCCACAGAACCACACAGCAACCTGTGCTCGATGGCAAATGTGACTAGGGAGTCGTGGAAGTTGCAGACCCACTGGTAGGCTGCAGAGCCCTGCCCTTTGCTCCCTTTATCCTCCCCAGTCAGGCCATCACACTCTGGAGGATAAGATCAAAATCTCCCCACTGCTGGAGAGCGAACGGCACCTTCCTCCTGGAGCCTTGTGAGTCTTCCAGGAACAAATACAGCTTGTCCCACAGCACGGTGGGAGCTGAGAAGTCTGCAGACTCACCAAGCCCACGGACACCCCTTTGCCCTCCAGCGGCCTTGGGGAAGGGATGGCAGGGGAGAGGGAGCTGCAACTGATAGCAGGGCCACAGCAACTGCAGCCAACACTGCTGTGGCAGGAGCCTTCTGGGCAGGGCTCTTGCTCTTTTTTCTGCCATGGACCTTCTTACTGACTGAGGGGCTCCCTTGGTGGTCATGGGTTTGGCAGCGGAGTCCCTGCCTCTGCCTTTTGCTGCTATTCCAGAGGGGACGATGATGGTACCAGCAGAGATGTCGGTGGTAGCCGTGGGGGCAGATGGAGGAGAAAGCCGAGGGGGTGTCAGCGATGGCCAGGGGTCCCCCCCAATTCAGTCTCCCCAGCTTCTGCCCCCCCCCAATGGACGAAGCCGCTAAAGCAGAAGCCTCGCCTGAGGCTGGGTCAGAGTCTGCCATGGAGGATAGGAACAGCCACTGCAGGGGGATATATGAGAAAGGACACAGAGGGATGCTAACGTCTTCTCCCCACTAGACTGCAGTGTGGTGAGGAGGGAGCAAATGTCAGATGGGGGATTAATCAGATAAACAGTATGGGTGTATGTGAAATCTGCTTCTCCAGCCGCACTGGGAGTGAAGGGGAGTGTGTGTGGGGAGGGTGAAGGTGAGTAGGACTCAAACAAAATGTGGAGAAACACCTACACAGGCACACATGGATGCACAGGACAAGTGGGGCTGGGTGGAGCAAAAGACAACAAGTAGTGAGGGGTCTGGTTGGGAAGGGCAGGGGAAACAGTCAACACATCATGGGGGAAAGTGGATCACCAGGGGAACCACGTGAGATGGGGGCAGCAAGGGGGGCATTATGTGGGGTGGGGGTAGAAGGGACTGCTGGACAGCCAGAGGAAGACAAGGAGGCCCACCAATCCACTAATGCAAATTGAGGGGAGAAAGGGGAGGGAAGTCTGAGGGGCAGTATGTGTACCCCAATGCACTTGCAAAGAAGAAAGGCAACAATTCTACAGCATCTCCAGGGGGAGGTAGGCCAGAAGGTGGATGGACAGCAGGAGCGGTAAGGGAAAAGGGAGAACTCCACACCACTTATCCCTACCCCACCCCAGCACTAGCAGCAACAAGAATTCCCTGCCCAGACTATATCAAAATGTACACGCAGAAAGGAGCTAAATTAAGGTTGCCTAGGCAGCCTAAAGCTTGACGGTTCCTAATGTTTGGGTGCTTGATCTTGCAGCCCTAATATTCTCTTAACATAGGGGGTTTTATATAATTAATTATATCATAAGGGTCTACAGCTTTCAATAGGCATCTTTTTTGGTTATTTCAATCAAAATAAATAGATAACATTATTCCTAGACACTGTCTTGAATTAAGAATCCCTGCGGAGATACACACGGGTATCAGTGAGGGGAAATGCAGAGAATGGGTCATACACAAGTCATTTTACTTTGTATGTATCTGTCTCCTGCAGGCTGTGCGATTGTGGTCTCAGTGCTGCATGTTGTGGGGATCTCTCCTCTGTTCTCATCACCAGCGAGACCCTGACATACCTAGATCTAGCGTTGAACAGTCTGAAGGATTCAGGAGTGCAGCGGCTGTATGAGGGGCTGAAACATCCAAAGTGCAAACTACACAAACTAAAGTAAGTAACAGCTGGCCAGGCTCCCTTTCATCAGTTCCTGGAAACACTGTGATGTTGTGAGTTAAACTCAGTGTACCAGGATCACAATGTCCTACAGTGCATGGAACCCAGCCATTGACCAGCCCCACTCTGCTCCCCAGGCAAAGAGCAGAGACCCACTGATGTATTCACTGCTTGTATTTTACTAGTTAAACAATTGAACAACGTAATGGGCTTAGGCCTCAGCTTCTGTTGAGCAGCTGGAAAGCAGCTGGGCAACTGCTCTAAAGGGGCAGCCAAGGTTTCCCCTGACTCAGGGTAATCCTCGGGTGGTAGAAAGCAGGTATAACGACTCTGTACCACCCATGGCCTGCATCCCACTACCCCCATGTACAGGGTATGGAGGAGCATGGAGGTGTATATCCGGGGCAGAGTGCATGGTGCTCCACCTCTCCTAGGCCAGCACAGCATCTGGAGTAACTTAAGGCAGCCCTCAGGTTCCTCTGTGTTAGATCAGAGGCCATTTTGT
The DNA here is from genome assembly GCF_009764565.3 of Dermochelys coriacea. NCBI lineage: Eukaryota > Metazoa > Chordata > Testudines > Dermochelyidae > Dermochelys > Dermochelys coriacea. The sequence continues at coordinate 12,813,203 of NC_050073.1, read as the reverse complement.
CCCCCACCTGGCCCAGGATCAGTGGAGTACAGAGGTGGCTTATAACCAGTTTCTTCAGTCTCCTCATAAGCACTGAGTGTGAACTTGGTGCAGTTGACATAGGCACCAACTCCGTGAGTGCTCTGGGGCTGGAGCATCCATGGGGAAAAATTGGTGGGTGCAGAGCACCCACCGGCAGCTCACCTCCACCTTTGCTCTGCTTCCGCCTCCTCCCCTGAGCAGGCCACCGCCTCCTGCTTCTCCCCCTCCCTCCCAGCGCTTGCGCCGCGAAACAGGTGTTTCGCGCAGCTAGCCTGGGAGGGAGGGGGCAGAACGCAGTGGGCTTGGGGAAGAGGCAGGGCCAGGGTGGGGATTTGGGGAGGGATCCAATAGCTGTAGGGAGGGGTGGAGTTGGGGTGTGGCCAGGGCCAGGGCTGGGTGGGGGGGCGCGAGCAGCCACCGGCGCCAACAAAAGTTCGCACCTGTGGCAATTGAGAATAGTGTCCAGTGGTTTTTAGCAAATTCCAGATGCAGCATGTTTTGATGTTACAAACACTATTATTTTAAGGCAATAAAAACTACAGCCCAGTATTGCCAACATCAAAAGAGCAAAAATCATGAGTTAGACCCCTGAAAATCATGAGATTACAAAAAAATCAAATTGTGGAGTTTTTTTTAGTGTCTTGATTTTTAAGTCCCTTCTACTTCTTTGTCAATTGTAGTCAGATGTTTGTCTGCATGTGTGTTCCCTCTCTGTGCTGTCTCAGCTCTGTGCAGATATTTGGCACAGCAGACCTCAATGGTACCACCCAATGAGACCCTACAAGACCCATTTCAGTTTTAAAGGCACCCAGCCAGGTTTATTGCCAACAAAGCCTGATCCTAGCTCCCCAGATCAATGTCTACAGTTACACTAGCACAAATATCCCTGTGATAATTTATGTAGCTCAGTGAATGGCAGGACTTTCCATTCTTCTCTTGGTGGGCCAAAGACACTCCCTCTGAGACTTCATTTTATACACCGATACAAACAACTTATGTATTGCCCTCTGACATGGCCAGGTGCCACCCATCTTGTACATGTTGGTTTGAGCCAAGCATCTCTGTTCATCATGCTGTCATCCTAATCCTATTTTTAAGATGGGTTAACATGTTCCTGTTATCTTTGGGGTCTGTGTTAGTATCGACGTGTTCTGGTATCACCCTTCTGGAATGTGGGTGTGTTCGGTGCCTAGCACTTCTTAGGAATGTGTATTTCTGCAACATCAGCCCTGTTCTTGCCAGATTCTGTGAGCAGGGTCTGCCTCCAGTTCACAGCCTGACTCTGTTTTATATTAGCAAAGCTTTGACCACTACTTTAGCCCAAGCCTCCGGCCTCTGATGCAAGGCTTATGTCTCAAGCTCTCTTCCTACTACACCAAGGAGAGTGAAATAACAGGTTGAAAAATCAACATTCAATGTACACAAAAATGCATGTCTCTCCCTGGTTGCTCATACGGAGCCTGCATTTAATCTCTCCTCACCCATAATGTAGAGGAATCTCTATCCTTTTCCTATCACTGTCTTGACTTTCTCCCCTCCACATTTATTTCCTCAGATAAAAGAAGGGCTGGACTGTGAATAGTTTGAGAACCACTGACCTAATTAATGATTCATGATTCACACTCGCACATGGAACTTATACTACTTTTTAGGATTGATGAGTTACAGATATGCGTATTAAAGAACTTGAAATGTATTCAAATAAGGGTAAAAGCAACAAAGTCCCAGTAAACATACCATGGGATTGGGTTAGCCTTTTCTAAGAAGCAGCACTACCCTGATCGCCCAACCACCACATCTCTGCCAGAGACTAGACAGCACCCCCCAAATACTTCTCCTCTTCCTCCAGATGCCCCCTGTAATCTGCTCCCTCCTGTCCCCCACATCGTCCTGCAACCCATTTTCCTGTACCCCCTAAATCTGCCTCCTTCTCTCCCCATTTCCCTGCTCCCCATCACTTGCTCCATCTACTTTTAGCCTTGTCCTTGGAGCACCTCACGGTCCTTATGTCCTGTCTAGCCCCCGGAACAGAGTGGCAGCCATTTTGCCTGTGGGCCTGGCTTCCATCTCATTGAAAACAGTGGGAGGTGGGCGCCAACTTTATCAAGGGCAGCCTCACTTCCATGTGCAGATGGACTGTAGGGAAATGGCAGCCATATTGCTGGCTTCAGCCTCATTGGCAGTAATAGGAGATGGTGGCCATTTTTAATAAGGGAAGAAGCACCACAGGGTCCACCCAGTCTCTCTGACCAGAGTGAACGAGGTTTCCAGTTCTGATGACATCAGCCCAGACCATCCTCTGGTGCATCAAGGGAGACTCCACTACCGAAGGTCTTCCCCCTTGGTGATTGCTATGTACCAGGTTGCTGAAAATAACTCTCAGGTCCTGCTTGGACCAGCAGCTAGGAGAAGTCTTGAGGGAGACTTCTTGGATGGATATAAAAGAGCTTCCAGTCATACCAGAGCCCCTCAGAGGCAGCGGAGGAACGCGTGCACCAGCACACTTCATGCCGGACTAGGAGCACTAAAAAGGAGTCTCTGCAGAGCCTAAAGGTGAAACATGTGGGCCTGCCAGTGGATGAAAACAAGGCCCTGCCTGTCCTCTCCCAATGGGAAGCTCAGACACCTACAGATTTCCTGGCCAGAAGAACTCCAGGATGTTGGAAGCTGGCCAGGGCTCTAGGGAAAGGCTCAGGTGTTGAACCAGTGCCAGAACAGGGATAGAAATAATTGCTTGCTCAGCAGTGACCTCTCCTGAAGTGAAAGGCTCTGGAGCAGTCCGACCCATCTCCACAGCTGGTCAGACATCCTGGCCTCCAGATTAATCCAGTTCTCCAGTGCAGAGTGATCTGTGTGTCAGGCGGGGGATTCCCAGAGTTGTGAAGGGGCTCCCAGCCATGTGCCTCTGCACAAACACCAGCCTTCCCTCCTAGGGGGTCAGAGTCAGCCCCTAGATCAAGCACCACACTTAAGAATGAAACACCTCTATTATCTTAGTCAGGAAAAGCCAGGAATACACCCTGGTCTGGTTCTGTAGCAGGAGTTACACAGGCTCCCTTGCCTTTGGCACAGCATACAGCACACAATTGTCCTTCATGCCTCGCTAGACACACACAGACTCTCTGTCCTGTGCTAATGCAACACTCTCCCTCCTCCCCGGTTGGATCAATCCACCTGTCCGTGCACTCTGATGCTGGCGTGCGCTCTGAGTTCAGAATGGTGGGTCTTGCTGTGTGGGCTCAGCTGTCCTGTTGGCTCCAAGCTGTGTGTCTGTAAGAGTCCCCTTTGGCAAACACCAGGAAAGCATCTGGCTCACTCAAAGCAGTTTTTGGTTCAGATTCTGTATCTCCCCAGCTCAGAGCTGCTGCTTCTGCTGCTGCTCAGGTATTTCTTTGTTCTCTCTTCAAATCTTCCCAGGCTTGCTCCCCATCCTACCCCCTGTGTGTTCATTGGCTCAAGTCCTCCCAGGTGGTCTGTAGTTAATTCTGTGTTCTTGTTTTGGAGTGGCACCCGGTCTCCAGCCAATCACGTTTGCACAGCATATCAGGGAGTGGCCGGGGGAAGGGGGGTGAAGGGACTCTCTACCCAGTCCCACAAGTGGCAGAGAGGTAAACACAGAGATAGAGCAGCAGAACTTCTCCCCACTGGATGGCATGGAGCCACCTGCCACATCTCCCTATCAGGTCACAGGAGTTGACCTGAGCAGAGGATGCCTCTGAATACATGGCTTTGCAAGCTTCCACCTGCACCAGGTCTCCCAGCTGCTGGCCACAAGGAGTATGTCATCAGCATCCCCCAACAGAACCATCTGTGGGCTCAGCTTGTGGAGGTGGAGAACGTCCTGGAGCAGCTAGAGGTTGCTGATGATGGTCTGTCACTGCACAATGTAGGTCTGATCGGGATGGCTAATGTTCACCAGCTGGAACTTCAGCTGCAACGAGGTGGCCTTTGCTATGACTTTATATTCTGTGCTGAGCAGGAAAACTGGTCACCAATTCCTCAGATCATGGAGGTCCCCATTCTTCTGCAATAGAGGAAGCAGGGCCTCCTGCATGACATGGGGAGCACCTTGCTCCCCAGGGACTTGGCCCAGACAATGGCAAGGTCCAGGCCAAGGATGTCTCAGAACATTCAGTAGAACTCCAAGGTCAACCTGTCGATGGCTGGAGATTGGTTGTTCGGCATCAGAGGGATGGTTTTTTGAAGCTCCAGCTGATCCCGGTTGCCCACCCTGACCACTTCAGGGCTGGTTACTGTCAGCGGACAAGAGTTACATTCAAGGAGTTTAATAGCAGCATTTCATATTTTGTCAGTCTGGAGTTGGTAAAGTGCTGAGTTTTACTTTTAAGGAGTAAGGCAGTCACAGCATGTAGGACAGCGATGCAGAGGGTGGAATCCAAGACGAGGGTAGCTGAAGTTTCTACAAAAGCAGCAGCTGCAGCCACCACACGGAGACAAAGAGGAAGTCCCTCTGCCACAGGGTCCAAAGGTGTACTGTACTATGCAATGTGTCGTTGCCTGTAGCCATGGGTCTGAGTAAGAATGCCCAAAGCCACACCCTCCTTCTCGTGGCAATACAGAGTGAAAGGCTTCTGATAATCTGGTAGGCCTAAAGCGGGAGCTTTGGTGAGGGCTTGTTTAATCTGAACAAAGGCTTCCTCAGCCTCAGTGGACCATGGAAGGGGCTCCCGCACCCTATCATGGGTAAGTTCTTGCAGGGGCTTGACAATGGCTGCACACCCGAAAATCCATTGTCGGCAATACCCAGCCACGCCTAGGAAGCCTCGCATTTGGTTTTTCGAAGTGGGCTTAGGGACCTGGAGAAGGGCCTGCACTCACAAAGAGGATAAGTGCCATTCTCCAGCTGAAATATTATGTCCCAAGTAATGGACCTTAGGCAGGCAGAGTTGCAGTTTAGACTTGGAGGCTTTGTGGCCCTTTTGGGCTAAAGCTTGCAATAAAACAAGGGAATCAGTCATAGAGGCCTCAAGTGAAGAGGATGCCAAAAGCAGGTCGTCGACATACTGGACCAGAGTAGACCCCACTGGGAATGTGACATCATCCAGATCCTTTTTGAGAATCTGGGAGAACAGGGTAGGTGACTCAGTATAACCCTGGGGAAGCCTAGTCCAAGTATATTGGAGGCCTTGATAGTTAAAGGCAAACAGATACTGGCTATCTCTATGAATGGGGATAGAGAAAAAAGCCGAACAAAGGTCTACAACAGTGAAATAAGTTGCAGAAGAGGGAATGTGGGAAAGGATCATGGGTTAGGGACAACAGGGAAGGTAGGAAGAACAGCAGCATTAATGGTGCGGAGATCCTGGACAAAATGCCAAGTTTGTTTCCCAGGTTTCTTTACAGGTAAAATGTGGGTCTTACATTCACTAACTGTCGGTACAATAACCCCCAGATCCCTGGTCTGATTCCTTTCTCAGCCTATTTTGAGAGAGGGTACTGATGTATTCTGGGAAGGGGTTTTGCTGGGTTCAGGTGAATTTTAACTGGTTGGGCAGTCCCAATGCGCCCAACCTTGTTGGCATGCGTAGACCATAAGGCTGGAGGGACCTTAGCCAGCAGTTCCCTCTGCAGGAGGGAAGGGCTGGGGTCAGGGTCCTCCGCTGGAACATCTGTCTGTAAAACTTCCAGGACCTCATTGTGGCTGAGATTGGGGATGTCGAAATGCACACCATCCAGGGTGCAATAGATTATACATTTCAATTTACACAGCAAGTCCTTTCCCAAAAGGTTAACCAGGGAACAGGGACTGAGGAGGAAAGCATGCTAGTCAGACAGAGAACTGATAGAAATGGTCAGAGGCGAAGAAATGGGATGGGAAAAAAGAGTATTGCCCACCCCTACTGCATTTACTATTTCAGAAGTCACAGGGACAGAAGGGAATCACTGGACCACTGGAGAGTGGATCGCGAAGCACCAGTATCCAATACGCAGGAGGTGGGATGCCATTAATGATACAGGTTACATAAGGGCCAGCTTGGTCCAAGGGAATAAGTGGGGCAATGATGTTACTAATCTCCTGGCTATCCTAGTGGCTTTGAGAAAGGAAAGGATCTGGGGGGGAGGAAGAGTTCGTGGACTGGGGTGTGGGCTGAAAGGCAGTACAAGCGGGTTGGATAGGACGGTAAGGACACTCACTTTTCCAGTGGCCCAGTTGTTTGCCATAGTGACAAGCACCCTCGTTTGGGCCCTGGGAAGGTGAATTCTGGAGCCCTTGGTTTGGCCTTCCCCCGCCTTCCACGGAATAGGCAGTTCTTGCGGGGTTCTTGAAAGTTCCGAATCTGGAGGGCCATCAATTTAGTTTCAGCATCGTCCTTTCTCTTCTCTAGCTGGCGATGGTAATGTTGAGCGGCTGCTAGAACCTCATTTAGATTTTTTGTTTCCCATCCCACGATGCCAAGTTTTAATTGATCCCCTACCTTTGGATGGAGTCCCTGAACAAAAGCAGCTACTATGGCTTGGGTAGCGCCTGCCTCCACATCGTCTATGCTGGAATGTCTTTCAAAAATTTGCTTGAGACGCTGCAGATAATCAGCAGGGTCCTCTCCTTTGTTTTGTTTACAAGTGTTAATTGTGAGAATGGCATTCAACAGCTTATTTCTATAGTTATTTAACCTCTCCATGTTCTCGTGGCCCAGGTTGTTGGTGGGTCACTGGGCCGCCAGACAAATACGTGTCAGTGTTTCCCTGGACAGGATGCCTCTGAGGAGCTGGTTTAAGTCTGTCCAAGTGGAGTTGTAACAGCTTATAACAGTCATAATTCCTCCTGAAATTTAACAGGGTCTTCCCTAATTTTCGGAAACTTTCTGATCAAGCTGTACAAATCTGATGGAGACCAGGGTACGTGTACAGTCATTAAAGATCCCCCTTCGGCCCCTATGCCTGGGAGTTGACGCAAAGGAGCAATTAACGGCTTAGGGGTGGATGACCCTAAGGGCTCCTTGAGCCAGGTATGTAGGAATGGTCCAGATTGATTTGCAAGGTCTTCTGTTTTTCCCACAAATTTATCTAGACGTTTAAGTGAAGTCCCCATGGATTCGTTTGGGCTTGCAGAATCTAAAAGTGAGGAATCAGAACCCTGTGGTGGAGTTTGTTCCCCAGGTGAGAGATCTCGGGTGGAGTCAGGCTCCTGGACATGGGCGTAGATTTGGTCTGACCTGAAAAATCCTTGGGCACCATCACCTAGCGCTAGCTCTGGACTAGGCTGGGCCCCAGCTTGGTCCTCACGCTCAGCATTTGCTGGCTGAAGTGGGGAAGGGGCAGCTAATTGTCTGTATTCCAAATAGAAGTCTATGAGGTCCTCGGATGGAGCCGATGGGGCAGTTGGAAGGGCTCTCGAGGGGTAGAGAGCTACTTTTTGGCCAGGAGGGGTATAATAAGGTGGGGAGAGGGTCAATTTTTCTCTAGCCTCTTTCACTTGTGTTTTAAGTTTCTCTTGGGAGTCCTTAAGATTCCTCAACTGAGATTCATGATGCTGTTTTTCCATTTCCTCATACCAATCAAAATATGCCTCAAACTGGCCTTGTCCGACCTTATTGGCCAAAAGTGCGTCTCTGAGGTGCACAGTCCTGTCAAAGTCAAAGCTTCCCTCTGAGGGAAACTGCAAATTTGGGTCATCCCTGGCATACCAATTCTATTTTTCCAGATACTTGCAGGACTTGTTAGGACTGTAATTTTTGTACATATAGTACGCAGGTGTGCCTTTTGGCGGGACGGGGATTGATTTGGAACCACCGCCCCCCATTTTTGCTTTTTATTCACTCACACAGGAAGGGTTTGTCAAGGATGTTTATGACCCTCCTACAACCCCCATCAGCAAAGAGCGTCAGCTAGTCTCAGAGAGAACGATGCTGCGTACTCTAATTGCTTCAGGCGAGATGTTTAGACTGGTCAGTGGCTCATGAACCGCCTCTTAGCGGGGAAGGGAGAAGGAAGAAGGTTACAGGGCCGTCGGAGGACGGAGAAAGGGTGGGATCACACATTCCTAGACCCAGGCAGGCCCCTCGCTGGTCATGCCATGCAGAGTCAGCCTGCCTCGGTCAGGGCCTTTTACCGGCCCCACTAAGGTTTTGTTTACAGGGCTTGCATTAGAGACACTTCTGGTCACGAGCTGGTGTGCTTTGCAGAGGGCTCTGGGCATCTTCCTGTGACCCCCACTCACACAGGCACACACAAGCAGGCAGAGTCCTACCCAGCCACACTTGTGGTTCTTCCCGAGGCAACCAGAAGGGCGTCAGGTCTGTCTGGTAGAAAAAGGCCGAATCCAGCACGTAACTGACCCAAATCCAGAGCCTACAGGCAGTCCTCCACCAGTAACCAAATAGAGATTTAAAAGGTCTCTTACCATTCAGATGGGCCCTAGGTCCGTGGGAGACGATCTGGTCAAGGCGGTACGTCGAGGATCCAAGTCACACAGCACCAGAATTGTCATGGAAAAGAACCACTTATGTGCTGTGTTTTAAATCAGATCAGCCTGAGTCCCTTTATTGTGAAACAAGCATATACAAGGAGAGTCAGCCGCATGCGTGATACTGCTCTGCCTTTCACAATTTCACACAAGCCTTATATAGGATTTTGTTAGCATTCAAACCAATATACTTCCTTGTTAGTAATTTTCCAAAAAAACCCAAGCTTCAGCAGTTATACCTTATAAGGAATATAGAAAAACAGATTTCTGCAATAATGACATTTTCTATTTACAGCCAGTTCTGTGGTCAACAGTAGTCTAAAGGTCGGGCATTGCAATATTGCAGTTAGGGGCTTTTTTGTTTTGCAAGGCCGGCTGGCACAGGTCATCTCTTGACCTAACCACTGTCCTCTTCCTTTGCTGACACATACACTTAGTCTGGTCAAAGGTATAGGCCTACTTAGTTTGCTTCTACACCATCTTTGTACCTGATAACTCAAACCAAACATTCTCATCCATTCTCCTGTCATTCTCTCCTTATTTCACAAGGGGTCTCTGGGTTCCTGTACCATCCTCGCAGGTCAGGAATCAGCTTACTTGGTTATCTGATACCTAGTGTTACTATTTTGACATGGCTTATTTTGGTCCACAATCTTGCTTTGGTCCATACTTTCAGCCATTTCTAGGCCTCCAGCATGGCTTTCAGATGATACCAGGCGGTGAGCCAATTGGAACTGGCTGTTATGTTGTGCAGAGGCTCATGTTAAGCAATACAGATCAGTTAGAATTCAGACACTGAATGAAGCAGACCTTTGTCAGACTGCCTGGCTCTGTGTGATCATTGAGCAGCACAGGAGGTTGCTTGTAAGGTGAGTTGCATCAATCAGTGGATTCTTAAGAATAGCCAGATAGATTTCCCTCCTCAGAAGCAGGTGTTGAGAGTACTAGTTAGTAGGGGTCCTAGATGCTCTTACTGTCTTTCACCACCCAAGAAGATCAAGAATCATAATAATTGGTCAAGGATCAGATATCTGATTCCTGTTTTGTGAATAGTCAGAATTGTGAGAAGGAGGCTGTCATTTTATCCTTGACGGCCACAGCAGCCATCTCGGAAGTGGGTACCCAATTCCTTTCAGTAAGAGGTGTTGCGCTCTGAAGATGAGAGGACACAGCTAGATTGATACAGTTATTGACAGTGAGGTGTAACTTAATGGTTGCTATGGCAGAGAAGAAGGAAGGATCTCTTGGCCTCTTCATGGCCAAGGAGAGAGCATGCAAAATTTATTTGTACATATGTTTATTTCTTCTTGGTTTTCCCAACACTGACACTTGGGTTTAATTGCTTCTGCTTCATCTGGCACGTGTGGGAGAAACCAAAGAGCTCTGTGAAGGCTAAAGAGGGGAGGAGGTACTTAGACCCCAGTGTTGAGGGCTGTGGTCAATCAGTGATTGTCATGCCTCACTGGCTCGTCTAGTCCTTTTCTGCTGGGCTAGGGTACCAGTTTTTTGTAACTGCAACTCGCTCCTTGACCACTCTGAGGCAGACCATGAAAGTAAGGCGTAGACTAGGTTGAAAGTCAGAGTTTCCATTTTGCAGCACATTCTGAAAAAAAATCCATTTTCAGACTGAAAAGTAGGAATTCTGAAGTTTCCATCTGGAATGGAAAAAAATGAAAGAACCATTTTTTAAATAATGAAAACCTTTTGTTTCAACAACTTGTAAACGAAATTAAGACTCGGGGACCAAGCGCCGTGTCTCCCAGCTCAGCCAGGGCTCCCAGAGCTTCTAGGCTCCCAGCTCCCCATCAGTCCGCTCGAAGCCCTGGAGGCTCTGTGGCAGGGAGTCAGGAGCTGAAGCCCTGCTCAAACTGAATTTTTTAGGGCTCGCAAGGCTCCCTACAGCAGAGCCTGAAGCCAAGCCCCAGCTAGAGCCAGCATTCCCAGGGCTTGCTGATGCTTAGCCAGTGACTTACACCAATTCAGTGGTTTCACTTTCTGTTAAAATGTCAGCAGCAAACACATACTGCTTGGATCTTGTCTTTTAATTTCATGTAAATGACGTATGTAGATTATAGTAAATTTAGGCCTTAACATAAGATGTCTTAATTTCAAATTTAATTTTAAATGCATTTTTCTTTTTAAATATAAACATATAATTTATATACCACTCTGATTTGAATGAAATCTGACTAAAGGAATATTATTTTATAAACTACTTTTTTTTCTACACCCTACTTACTTGCAGTATCAAGTTTGAGGCAAAAGCAGAACATGACAATAGGTTATTTCACCCATGAGCCCTTTGGGGGAAATCAAATTAAAACATTATTTCAGAAAGAGTTTACATTACCGCTTTGAAGTCAAGACTAAAAACATTTAAGTTTGTGGAAAGGGGGATTTTTTTTAGCTAACATTATAAAATATTTGCTTGAGTGGATCTTGTTTCATCAACTCTGACTGGAAGCCAAACACTCTGGCTACTGAGCTACCAAATTTGGCCCTTTTACAGAAACTCTTCCGCAATTTTAGGCTCACTTTACCTGTTATTGGCTCCCTGCATCTCACGGTTCACCACCAGATACAGCATTGATTTGTTCAGCAGGACTTCCATTTGTTTGTCCTTTAATCATGGTTTGTGGCCCAACAGTTCAATGTGTGGTGGAGAGCTGTCTTCTTTGGGTTCCAGTATTTCAACCAAAAGTGTCTCCAATGAGCTTCTCTTGTCACCAAGTGAATTATCACCAATTTATTCTTTCCTGTGCAGACACTGGACCTCAGGTTGTAGTCAAATAAATTCCACATTTTGTTTAGGATAGTTGTATTTTATATTACAGTAAAGCGACAGCTCTGCTATAGTTAAGGTTCACACCCGCCTCCTGTTTAAAGCTAGACGCCTGAGAGGTCTAAAATCTACACGGACAGTCAGAGTGCCTTGAATTTGGCATACCTCACGAGTGCAAGGATTCCGTTAGTGACCCAACTTCGGGGTCATTTGACCAAGGGGTTCCTGCTATAAAGCCACCCCCCTCCCCCAACAAAAAACCCAGCTTTTTTTCAAGTTGACAAATTCCAGCAACCTATTTATGCTCATAGATAAAGATCAATCTAGGGCTCAACTCATCACAACAGGGTCTCAAATGCTTGAGGGTTCCCCAACAAGCCCTTTAGGGGAAATCAAATTAAAATATTTTTTCAGAAAGAGTTTGCATCTCCAGTTAGGCACTTCAGAAGTCTTGCACACCTATTTAGGTGCCTAATGGATTAAACTGAGCATGTGCAGAGAGAGAGGCTACTATCTGGAAAACCACCTATCACAGGATCTGGGTGGCTCTGTGGATGTGTTATGATAATTGCATCTGAGTACCACCCTAGCACTGTGAGTTCAAGTCCAATACAGAGCAGAAATCTGAAGTAAAAGAAGCGGGCATATTGCTCCAATCTGCCTCTATTACAGGCGGATTTTAATTTGGGGGAAATAGAATCTGAGTATGGCAGAATATGCAGAAGGTGCTGAAACTATTGTTTGAAAAAAACCTACACAAGCCAATACTCTCTGGGAGGGGAGGGTGATTGGGGTGAAAGAGTCGGTGGGAAGAAGGGTTAAGGCTGAGGTATTGGGGGTCTAGGGGCATGGGGAGAATGGCTTGTGTGTGCCAAAATCTGGGTTTCTCCCAATCCATCTACAGGGGCATGACCTCCTGCTTCGCTGTGCCCCTCATGTGAGCCAGGTTCTGGTGGGTGCTTGCCTTTCTGCTGTCTGAGCCCTTCTCCCTAACCCCTCCATGTAATCTGGAAGTCACTGCCACTTTGGGGGTGTCTGAGCCCCGCTACATCCCCCACCTCCCTGTGTGTACTTGGTTCTGGGAGCACTTGCCCATCCTTTGGAGTCTGACCCCATCCCTTCCCCCGCATCATGTGGTGACGCTCCTCAAACTAATCCCTAGATCTCCTCGTATCACAATAACAGCTCTTCCAAGCTGCCTCAACTTATTCCTCCACCATTCAATACAGTTACACCTAACACAGTGAATGCATCTGTAGGGCATGCACTTAATTCCAAGTGGCTATTGGCAGATCCAGGGGCCAGAGTTAAAGTTCTTTGGGTGTTTACCTTCACTCTGTATTTCCTGGTTTTCTGAAGTGTGAGAAGGGCATAAGCTATCACCAGGCAACCTTAACTCTGAATTAAACAAGAATTTTGTCATTTAATTATTAGTGTATGTCATAAATATAAAGGGAAGTGTAACCACCATTCTGTATACAGTGCAATAAAATTCCTCCTGGCCAGAGGCAAAATCCTTTCACCTGTAAAGGGTTAAGAAGTTAAGGTAACCTTGCTGGCACCTGACCCAAAATGACCAATGAGGGGACAAGATACTTTCAAATCTGGAGCGGGGGGACAAAGGGTTTTGTCTGTCTGTGTGATACCTTTGCTGGGAACAGATCAAGGATGCAAGCCTTCCAACTCCTGTAAAGTTAGTAAGTAATCTAGCTAGAAAATGCATTAGATTTTCTTTTGTTTTTTGGCTTGTGAAATTCGCTGTGCTGAATAGAATGTATATTCCTGTTTTTGTGGGTTTTTTGTAACTTAAGGTTTTGCCTAGAAGGATTCTCTAAGTTGTGAATCTGGTTACCCTGTAAGGTATTTACCATCCTGATTTTACAGAGGTGATTCTTTTACTTTTTCTTTAAATAAAATTCTTCTTTTAAGAGCCTGATTGATTTTTCATTGTTCTTAAGATCCAAGGGTTTGGGTCTGTGTTCACCTGTGCAAATTGGGGAGGATATTATTATCAAGCCTTCCCCAGGAAAGGGGATGTAGGGTTTGGGGGGATATTTTGAGGGAAGATGTCTCCAAGTGGGCTCTTTCCCTGGTCTTTGTTTACATGCTTGGTGGTGGCAGTGTACCAGGTTTTTAACCTAAGCTGGTTCCCAAGGCAAGAAAGAAATCTGTGCCTTGGGGAAGTTTTTAACCTAAGCTGGTAAAAATAAGCTTAGGGGTTTTTTCATGCAGGTCCCCACCTCTGTACCCTAGAGTTCAGAGTGGGGAAGGAACCTTGACAGTGTATTACAGTTTTGCTTAAGTGCCCCAGCTGCGTTCAGGGCCTCAGTGTGTTCGGCACTGGACATGTTGTAATGGCAGGTGTCACCAGGTGGTTCTGTTATAGTCTTCCAAGTTCTTTTTTAGCATGTAAGCAAGATTTTAGTCTTGGGACAACATGTGCTGTGTTAGTTTTACTGCGTTTTGCAAGATTTGATGGAGATGCAGTTTTGGGAAGGAGGGAGCTGTGCAAGCAGCCAGAGAGTTTGCTGTCTGCCTTGTGCTATGACTACAGTCTCTTCTGGGCATGTTTCTGCTTGGGAGTTTGGTGTTAGGCTGAGATCCCTGAAAGATGAGACAGCTCTTTATGCTGTGTGACTGTCTCATTGCAGGACAGACAAAGGGGAGGGGAAGGAAATATTACAATTCCCATTTTTCAGATGAAAAAGTCGCACAGGTGGTGTATGGTAGAGCCAGGAACTGAACACAGATCTCCAGAGTTCTGATCCAGGGCTTTAACTGCACAACCAAGCTCTCTCGTACAGAGAGCTGTGCTCATTCTTGTGTTTCTCAGTTTCAGAAATGTGCTTTTTTAAAATGGATATTGTCTCTCTTTCATATGGTTAAGGTTTTAAGGCAGAGCTACTTAGTAATCAGAGTGTCTCTTGGGCTTTGCTTTGGACTACCGCCGCCAGAAGCCCTCATTCAGGGAAGAAACCAAGGGTAGTCTACACTATGAAATTAGCTCGAATTTGTAGCGGTCGATTTTTTAGAAATCGATTTTATATAGTCGATTGTGTGTGTCTCCCCTTAAAACCATTACGTCTGCAGAGTGCGTCCGCAGTACTGAGGCTAGCGTCGACTTCCAGAGTGTTGCGCTATGGGTAGCTATTCCACAATTCCCGCAGTGTCTGTCACCCATTGGAATTCTGGGTTGAGATCCCAATGCCTGATGGGGCAAAAAACATTGTCGTGGGTGGTTCTGGGTACATGTCATCAGGCCCCTCCACCCCTCCGTGAAAGCAACGGCAGACAATCGTCTCGCGCCTTTTTTTCCTGTGTTACCTGTGCAGACGCCATACCATGGCAAGCATGGAGCCCGCTCAGCTCACCGTCACCGTACATCTCCTGGGTGCTGGCAGACGTGGGACTGCATTGCTACACAGCAGCAGCTTATTGCCTTGTGGCAGCAGATGGTGCATTACGACTGGTAGCCGTCCTCATCGTCTCCTGGGTGCTCTTGGCCAGCCTCGGTGAGGTCGGTCGGGGTGCCTGGGCAGACATGGGTGCTCCTGGCAGACCTCGGTGAGGTCTGTCAGGGGCGCCTGGACATAAATGGGAGTGACTCAAGTCATTCGCTTCTTTAAGTTTTGTCTAATGGAGATTCAGTCCTGCCTAGAATATTGGCAGAGGGATAGCTCAGTGGTTTGAGCATTGACCTGCTAGACCCAAGATTGTAAGTTCAACCCTTGAGGGAGCTATTCTGCCTCAGGCTCCTCTCCCAGCCAGCAGCACCACGAGCACCCAAGAGACAATGAGAGTAGCAGTCGTACTGCACCGTCTGCTGCCAGCCTATCACTTGCTCCCCACTCTCTCCCTCTGTGAAAGCAACGGCCAACAATCATTTTGCACCTTTTTCCATGTGGGCACCATATTGCTGTCAGCATCGTCATCCACCCACCGCTTCCGCTGCCACTCTGCTCTCCTGCTCCCCTGCAAACGCCATACCACAGCAAGCATGGAGCCCACTCAGCTCATCGCGGCAGTTATGATCGTTCTAAACACCACGCGCATTATCCAGCTGTATATGAAGAACCAGAACCTGCAAAAGCAGGCGAGTAGGCGACGGCAGCGCGGTGATGAGGACACGGACACAGACTTCTCTCAAAGCACAGGCCCTGGCAATTTTTCAGCCGGAGCCTCGCGAACCAGCTGAGCGGCAGCGAACCAGCGGAGCAGCGGGGACAGCAGAGCAGCTCACAGCAGGAGTTTGCCTGGGACTGGTAAGTATCCGAGTGTGTGTGTTTGCTTGCTGAGGAAGTATCCGAGCGTGTGTTTGCTGGGAGGGAGCCTGAGTGAGTGTCTGATTGGCTGCTAGCCTGCAGGGGGCGGGCATTAGGGTGTCTGTGTGTTTGCGTCAGGGAAGCCTGGCTGTTTAAAAATAGCCGGAGCCTCGCGAACCAGCTGAGCGGCAGCGAACCAGCGGAGCAGCGGGGACAGCAGAGCAGCTCACAGCAGGAGTTTGCCTGGGAGTTCGCCTGGAGTGAGCCCAGTGAGGCTTACATCTTGCCAACGTCTCTGAGGAAGCTCCGTAGTAGGTAGGTGATATGGAAGGGGGGAATTCAGCTGTTGTGACCTGCACTGGATGTGCCATGTTTGTCTTTCTTCCACAGGACAGAAGCGACTTTGTCTGTACGAAGTGCAAGCTGGTCTCCATATTGGAAGAGAAGATTGAAGGTCTGGAGCAACAGGTAACGACCCTGCGTTGTATACGAGAGACTGAGGATTTTCTGGACCAAACTCAGGATAGCCTTCTAGGGGCACAAAGCTCTAAAGATGTAGAGCAGGTTGCACAGAGGAGCCAAGAGGCCAGTGAAGAAGCTTGGCAACATGTGACCTCCAGAAGAGGTAAGCGGAATGTCCGGGTTCCAGTAACACAGACACAGGTAACTAACCGCTTTCATGTTCTCTCCACAGGTACCAATGCGGAGAGTGGACCAGATGATATGTCTGGGGGGAGAAAGCGGAAGGAGACTCCGCTGGTTGGGAGGCATGAGATGCGATGTCCTGAGGTTGGGGGTTCCACGACCACCACTCCCAAGAGGAGAAGGCGGGTGGTGGTGGTCGGGGACTCTCTCCTCCGGGGGACTGAGTCATCTATCTGCCGCCCTGACCGGGAAAACCGAGAAGTCTGCTGCTTGCCAGGGGCTAAGATTCGTGATGTGACGGAGAGACTGCCGAGACTCATCAAGCCCTCGGATCGCTACCCCTTCCTGCTTCTCCACGTGGGCACCAATGATACTGCCAAGAATGACCTTGAGCGGATCACTGCGGACTACGTGGCTCTGGGAAGAAGGATAAAGGAGTTGGAGGCGCAAGTGGTGTTCTCGTCCATCCTCCCCGTGGAAGGAAAAGGCCTGGGTAGGGACCGTCGAATCGTGGAGGTCAACGAATGGCTACGCAGGTGGTGTCGGAGAGAAGGCTTTGGATTCTTTGACCATGGGATGGTGTTCCATGAAGGAGGAGTGCTGGGCAGAGACGGGCTCCATCTTACGAAGAGAGGGAAGAACATCTTTGCCAGCAGGCTGGCTAACCTAGTGAGGAGGGCTTTAAACTAGGTTCACCGGGGGAAGGAGACCAAAGCCCTGAGGTAAGTGGGAAAGCGGGATACCGGGAGGAAGCACAGGCAGGAAGGTCTGTGAGGGGAGGGCTCCTGCCTCATACTGGGAATGAGGGGCGATCAACAGGTTATCTCAAGTGCTTATATACAAATGCACAAAGCCTTGGAAACAAGCAGGGAGAACTGGAGGTCCTGGTGATGTCAAGGAATTATGACGTGATTGGAATAACAGAGACTTGGTGGGATAACTCACATGACTGGAGTACAGTCATGGATGGTTATAAACTGTTCAGGAAGGACAGGCAGGGCAGAAAAGGTGGGGGAGTAGCACTGTATGTAAGGGAGCAGTATGACTGCTCAGAGCTCCGGTACGAAACTGTGGAAAAACCTGAGTGTCTCTGGATTAAGTTTAGAAGTGTGTGCAACAAGAGTGATGTCATGGTGGGAGTCTGCTATAGACCACCGGACCAGGGGGATGAGGTGGATGAGGCTTTCTTCCGGCAACTCACGGAAGCTACTAGATCGCATGCCCTGATTCTCATGGGTGACTTTAATTTTCCTGATATCTGCTGGGAGAGCAATACAGCGGTGCATAGACAATCCAGGAAGTTTTTGGAAAGCGTAGGGGACAATTTCCTGGTGCAAGTGCTAGGGGAGCCAACTAGGGGGAGCGCTTTTCTTGACCTGCTGCTCACAAACCGGGTAGAATTAGTGGGGGAAGCAAAAGTGGATGGGAATCTGGGAGGCAGTGACCATGAGTTGGTTGAGTTCAGGATCCTGACGCAGGGAAGAAAGGTAAGCAGCAGGATACGGACCCTGGACTTCAGGAAAGCAGACTTTGACTCCCTCAGGGAACAGATGGCCAGGATCCCCTGGGGGACTAACATGAAAGGGAAGGGAGTCCAGGAGAGCTGGCTGTATTTCAAGGAATCCCTGTTGAGGTTACAGGGACAAACCATCCCGATGACTCGAAAGAATAGTAAATATGGCAGGCGACCAGCTTGGCTTAATGGTGAAATCCTAGCGGATCTTAAACATAAAAAAGAAGCTTACAAGAAGTGGAAGCTTGGACATATGACCAGGGAAGAGTATAAAAATATTGCTCGGGCATGTAGGAAAGATATCAGGAGGGCCAAATCGCACCTGGAGCTGCAGCTAGCAAGAGATGTCAAGAGTAACAAGAAGGGTTTCTTCAGGTATGTTGGCAACAAGAAGAAAGCCAAGGAAAGTGTGGGCCCCTTACTGAATGAGGGAGGCAAGCTAGTGACAGAGGATGTGGAAAAAGCTAATGTACTCAATGCTTTTTTTTGCCTCTGTTTTCACTAACAAGGTCAGCTCCCAGACTGCTGTGCTGGGCAACACAAAATGGGGAAGAGATGGCCAGCCCTCTGTAGAGATAGAGGTGGTTAGGGACTATTTAGAAAAGCTGGACGTGCACAAGTCCATGGGGCCGGACGAATTGCATCCGAGAGTGCTGAAGGAATTGGCGGCTGTGATTGCAGAGCCCTTGGCCATTATCTTTGAAAACTCGTGGCGAACGGGGGAAGTCCCGGATG
Source organism: Dermochelys coriacea (assembly GCF_009764565.3). Lineage (NCBI taxonomy): Eukaryota > Metazoa > Chordata > Testudines > Dermochelyidae > Dermochelys > Dermochelys coriacea. The sequence goes on along the minus strand of NC_050073.1, from coordinate 12,794,820 downwards.
ACTGGAAAAAGGCTAATGTAGTGCCCATCTTTAAAAAAGGGAAGAAGGAGGATCCTGGGAACTACAGGCCGGTCAGCCTAACCTCAGTCCCTGGAAAAATCATGGAGCAGGTCCTCAAAGAATCAATCCTGAAGCACTTAGAGGAGAGGAAAGTGATCAGGAACAGTCAGCATGGATTCACCAAGGGAAGGTCATGCCTGACTAATCTAATCGCCTTTTATGATGAGATTACTGGTTCTGTGGATGAAGGGAAAGCAGTGGATGTATTGTTTCTTGACTTTAGCAAAGCTTTTGACACGGTCTCCCACAGCATTCTTGTCAGCAAGTTAAGGAAGTATGGGCTGGATGAATGCACTATAAGGTGGGTAGAAAGCTGGCTAGATTGTCGGGCTCAACGGGTAGTGATCAATGGCTCCATGTCTAGTTGGCAGCCGGTGTCAAGTGGAGTGCCCCAGGGGTCGGTCCTGGGGCCCGTTTTGTTCAATATCTTCATAAATGATCTGGAGGATGGTGTGGATTGCACTCTCAGCAAATTTGCGGATGATACCAAACTGGGAGGAGTGGTAGATACGCTGGAGGGGAGGGATAGGATACAGAAGGACCTAGACAAATTGGAGGATTGGGCCAAAAGAAATCTAATGAGGTTCAATAAGGATAAATGCAGGGTCCTGCACTTAGGATGGAAGAATCCAATGCACCGCTACAGACTAGGGACCGAATGGCTCGGCAGCAGTTCTGCGGAAAAGGACCTAGGGGTGACAGTGGACGAGAAGCTGGATATGAGTCAGCAGTGTGCCCTTGTTGCCAAGAAGGCCAATGGCATTTTGGGTTGTATAAGTAGGGGCATAGCGAGCAGATCGAGGGACGTGATCGTTCCCCTCTATTCGACACTGGTGAGGCCTCATCTGGAGTACTGTGTCCAGTTTTGGGCCCCACACTACAGGAAGGATGTGGATAAATTGGAAAGAGTACAACGAAGGGCAACGAAAATGATTAGGGGTCTAGAGCACATGACTTATGAGGAGAGGCTGAGGGAGCTGGGATTGTTTAGTCTGCAGAAGAGAAGAATGAGGGGGGATTTGATAGCTGCTTTCAACTACCTGAAAGGGGGTTTCAAAGAGGATGGCTCTAGACTGTTCTCAATGGTAGCAGATGACAGAACGAGGAGTAATGGTCTCAAGTTGCAATGGGGAAGGTTTAGATTGGATATTAGGAAAAACTTTTTCACTAAGAGGGTGGTGAAACACTGGAATGCGTTACCTAGGGAGGTGGTAGAATCTCCTTCCTTAGAGGTTTTTAAGGTCAGGCTTGACAAAGCCCTAGCTGGGATGATTTAACTGGGACTTGGTCCTGCTTTGAGCAGGGGGTTGGACTAGATGACCTTCTGGGGTCCCTTCCAACCCTGATATTCTATGATTCTATGATTCTATGATTCTATGAATTTGGCCATCCTGGTGGCAATGGGGCAGGTTCATGCCTTGGAACACTGATTCAGGACCCAGGAAACAAGCACAGACTGGTGGGACCGCATAGTGTTGCAGGTCTGGGACAATTCCCAATGGTTGCGAAACTTTCGCATGCGTAAGGGCACTTTCATGGAACTTTGTGACTTGCTTTCCCCTGCCCTGAAGCGCCAGAATACCAAGATGAGAGCAGCCCTCATAGTTCACAAGTGAGTGGTGATAGCCATGTGGAAGCTTGCAACGCCAGACAGCTACCGGTCAATCGGGAATCAATTTGGAGTGGGCAAACCTACTGTGGGGGCTGCTGTGATGCAAGTAGCCAACGCAATCACTGAGCTGCTGCTACCAAGGGTAGTAACTCTGGGAAATGTGCAGGTCATAGTGGATGGCTTTGCTGCAATGGGATTCCCTAACTGTAGTGGGGCGATAGACAGAACCCATATCCCTATCTTGGCACCCGAGCACCAAGGCAGCGAGTACATAAACCGAAAGGTGTACTATTCAGTGGTGCTGTAAGCACTGGTGGATCACAAGGGATGTTTCACCAATATCAATGTGGGATGGCTGGGAAAGGTACATGACGCTCGCATTTTCAGGAACTCTGGACAGTTTCAACAGCTGCAGCAAGGGACTTTCTTCCCAGACCAGAAAATAACCGTTGGGGATGTTGAAATGCCTATAGTTGTCCTTGGGGATCCATCCTATCCCTTAATGGCATGGCTCATGAAGCCATACACAGGCAGCCTGGACAGTAGTCAGGAGCTGTTCAACTACAAGCTGAGCAAGTGCAGAATGGTGGTAGAATGTGCCTTTGGACGTTTAAAAGCACACTGGCACAGTTTACTGACTTGGTTAAACCTCAGCGAAACCAATATTCCCATTGTTAATATTGCTTGCTGTATGCTCAACAATATCTGTGAGAGTAAGGGGGAGACATTTATGGCGGGGTGGGAGGTTGAGGTAAATTGTCTGGCCGCTGATTATGCGCAGCCAGACACCAGGGTGGTTAGAAAAGTACGGGAGGGTGTGGTGCACATCAGAGAAGCTTTGAAAACCAGTTTCATGACTGGCCAGGCTATGGTGTGAAAGTTCTGTTTGTGTCTCCTTGATGAAACCCCCCGCCCCTTGGTTCACTCTACTTCCCTATAAGCTAACCACCCTCCCGTCCCCCCTTCGATCACCTCTTGCAGGGGCAATAAAGTCATTGTTGCTTCAAATTCATGCATTCTTTATTAATTCATCAAATGGGGGATAACTGCCAAGGTAGCCCAGGAGGGGTGAGGGAGGAGAGAAGCACTGGGTAGGGTGGGGGAAGAGGGAAGGACAAGGCCACACTGCACTTTAAAACTTATTGAATGCCAGCTTTCTGTTGCTTGGGCAGTCCTCTGGGATGGAGTGGTTGGGTGCCCAGAGGCCCCCCCACTGCGTTTTGGGCATCTGGGTGAGGAGGCTATGGAACTTGGCGAGGAGGGCAGTTGGTTACACAGGGGCTGTATCAGCGGTCTGTGCCTTTCATGCACCTCAACCATACGCCGGAGCATATCAGTTTGATCCTCCAGTAGCCTCAGCATTGCCTCCTGCCTTCTGTCAGCAAGCTGACGCCACCTATCATCTTCAACCCCACCACTTATTATCTTCAACCCGCCACCTGTCCTCGCATTCATATTGTGCTTTCCTGGACTCTAACATTGTGTGCCTCCACACATTCTCCTTGGCTTCTTCAGTGTGGGAGGACTGCATGAGCTCAGAGAACATTTAATCGCGAGTGCGTTTTTTTCACCTTCTAATCTTCGCTAGTCTCTGGGAAGGAGATGATAGTGTGAGTGTTGAAACATTTGCAGCTGTGAGAGGGAAAAAAGGGAAAGTAGTAGTTAAAAAGACACATTTTAGAGAACAATGGGTAGACTCTTTCACAGTGAACCTTGCTGTTAACATTACATAGCACATGTGCATTCGGTACAAGGTCGCATTTTGCCTCTTATATTGAGGGCCTGCTCGTTTGGTGTGAGAGATCACACACGCAGGGCCGGTGGGCAACAGAATTCGGCTTGTAGGCAGCCATGGTAAGCCACAGTCTTTTGGCTTCTTTAACCTTCATAACATGTGGGAATGGTTTCAAACAGCAGCGCCCTCATTTCCCATACCAAACAGCCGTAGGGTTGGCCATTTAAAATGGGTTGGCCATTTAAAAGGACGGGCTGCCATTTTTGGGTTAATGTGCAGCACAAACCCAACTAAGCCACCCCCACACATCCAATTTTCTGGGATGATCGCTTCACCCCTCCCCCTAATGCGTGGCTAACAGCGGGGAAGATTTTTGTTCAGCCACAAGCAAACAGCCCAGCAGGAACAGCCACCTCTGAATGTCCCCATAATAAAATTCCCCTATTTCATCCAGGTGACCATGAATGATATCAGTCTCCTGAGGATAACACAGAGAGATAAAGAACGGATGTTGCTTGAATGCCAGCAAACACCTGGACCATACGCTTTCCTGCTTTTTTATGCAATGACTCCAGACTACGTGCTACTGGCCTGGCATGGTAAAGTGTCCTACCATGGAGGACGGAATAAGGCTGCCCTCCCCAGAAACCTTTTGCAAAGGCTTTGGGAGTACCTCCAGGAGAGCTTTATGCAGATGTCCCTGGAGGATTTCTGCTCCATCCCCAGACACGTTAACAGACTTTTCCAGTAGCTATACTGGCTGCAAATTAATCATTAAACACGCTTGCTTTTAAACTATGGATTATATTTACAAAGGTACACTCACCAGAGGTCCCTTCTCTGCCTTCAAGGTCCAGAAGCACATCTTGGATGGGTTTGGGGGGTATTGGCTCCACGGTTTAAAATAGTTCCAGGCTGTCGGGGAAAACGGTTTCTCCGCTTGCTTGCTATGCACTATCTTCAACCTCCTCCTCCTCCTCATAATCTTCCTTGTCCCCAAAATGTGCATCCCTGTTTCATGATAATCCATTGATGGAGTCAAAGCACAGGGGTGGGGTAGTGGTGGCTGCACCCCCTAGAATGGCATCATGGAAGCGGCCTGTCTGGGACTCTGACCCGGAGCGGCCGTTTGCTTCTCTGGTTTTTTGGTAGGATTGCCTGAGCTCCTTAAGTTTCACATGGCACTGCTGCAGGTCCCTGTTTTAGCCTCTGTCGTTCATGCCCTTGGAAATTTTTTCAAATGTTTGGGCATTTTGTCTTTTGGAATAGAGTTCTGATAGCATGGATTCGTCTCCTCATATAGCGATCAGATCCCACACCTCCAGTTCGGTCCATGCTGGAGTTCTTTTGTGATTCTGGGACTCCATCATGGTCACCTCTGCTGATGAGATCTGCACTCACCTGCAGCTTGCCACGCTGGCCAAACAGGAAATGAGATTCAAAAGTTCGCGGGCTTTTTCCTGTCTACCTGGCCAGTGCATCTGAGTTGAGAGCACTGTCCAGAGTGGTCAAAATGGAGCACTCTGGGATAGCTCCTGGAGGCCAATAGCGTCAAATTGCGACCACACGACCCCAAATTCAACCCGGCAAGGTTGATTTCAGCGCTAATCCCCTCGTCGGGGGAGGAGGACAGAAATCGATTTTAAGAGCCCTTTACATCGAAGTAAATGGCTTCGTTGTGTGGACGGGTGCAGGGTTAAATCAATATAATGCTGCTAAATTCGACCTAAACTCATAGTGTAGACCAGGGCCAAGACCACAGAGCTGGACCTGGCAGCTCCTCTGAAGGGACAGTGCCCTCTGTGACAGCATGTTAACATGTCTCAGGAAATCCACCCTTAACTTGTCACAACTGGGTGTTCTACGAAGAATGCTGTTTGAGGGTACTAGAAGATCTCACTGGGATGACAGACAAGAGAAAAGATTTAGGGAATTTTAAAAAATGTTGTCATGGGGCATTGGTACTGAATTGCTTTGAGATTAAGAAAGAGCCTAAAATTGCAGTTGCTTGGTTGTGGATGGGGGTTCTCCTCATGAACATTTGCTTCAAAACGACTGAGTAAAACACGACACAACTCTGCCCATTGAGAGACAAATTTTGGCTCTTCTGTCTGGTGGTGTATTCTAGCTCTATTCATTTTTGACCATAACATGTTCATGAAATTTAAGAGCTGTAAGCCATATTACTGAATCCACTGTGCAAAGAACCACCTAGCATTGCTAATTCTTGCCATTTTAATGCTAGGTTTACAATACTTGATGGGATTTTTATTCAGCCTCAGTTCCAGGAGTCATGTGACTATTTGAGAATTCAGCTTAAATTTTTATTTATAATTATGTTTCTAGACCCTTGTGATTGTGGAGAAAAGATTAAAAAGGTGACCCATGTGCAACCTACACACTCAGGAACTAGAAGGCTAAGAAAATGAAGCACAAAAGCATAATCTTTAATCATGATTTTGGGGACATTTTGAACATCTGGAATTGGCAATACTGCCTATATGTCAGAAAATAACTATGACTTTGCAAAGGTTTTTATTAATGTCAGAGAAAGGCCCAGAAAGGAGCTTCTTAAAGCAGCCATGCTTTGAAGAGCATCTATAATTAGTGAAATCAGGGAACTGCACGAGGAAGAGTTTGACTCCAATACTATGCATTTCCAAAACAAACTTTAACAAGGTCAAACAAGAAACAAAAAATGACCAACCTTACAGGAACATGACAAAATAATTGTACACGGTCGGCCAAAGGAAAAATCCCTGGTGTCCCCACTATAGAACCATATTGGTACAACATATATCGTAACATCAGGCATATCGGAAAGAATGAGGTGAGATCACATTATCTATAATCTAAAAAACTGTAATATCATGAGAGGCCTAACACAGCACTGCTTGCTTCCCTTGGAGCGGGTGATGGGCAGTATCACTCACCATGAGCATTTGTTTCAATTTCCCATTCCCTCAGGCTCTGTCTCTCGCCACAACCCCCTGGAGCCCAGGCACTGTGGGATAGGAAGCCCATTAAAATTTAATTGATAATAATAGAGATGAAATTGCTGCATGTGGTGGGATTCTATACAAAGGACACTGGCCTAATATCACACACTATGAGGTCAGAAATGCCAAGCATAACCCACAGCTGGAAGTGTAAATATGGGGCTATTTTATGAATTTACCAGGAGACTAATTAGATTTTAAAGCTGAAATCTAACAAATAGATTAGCTAATTTGATAAGTGTTGTAGCCAATGTTGGAATGGAATTTAAACAGAAGAACCTCTTTTTTATTTTTAGTCTAAGATGTGTTAGCACACTAATTTTAATGCTAGATGCTTTTCAGGTCAGTTTTTACCTTGGACAGTTTTTCTCAGATCAGGACATATGGGGCTCTTATCTGACCAACAGTTTATTAATTCTCCCTGAACTACTTATGTATATACTCAACTCTTCATCAGTCAGGTATAGATACACAAATACTCTAGGCATGTACTGAAAACAAAATACACATGCAGCCTTGCAAGTGGTTAACGCAGACCAGCATTGGGGTCCAGCAACTATACCAAGGAACAAAACAAATCTCTAACATTTCTTATTACATCTACTTATAACGATTAGTTATCAATTCTTTATTCCCACTAACACATTTATCCCACTTTAAGTAATTCCAGTAATTCTCAAAGGAATAAACATTCAGTTGTCTTAAGGGACTTTTACTAATATGGTGCCTGCTAGTGCTATTTAAAGTGTATTTAAAGTATGATAGGGAAATGTTTAAAATTTCAAAATCAGTTGCTTAAAGCTATATTTTGATGTTCTCTTTGGCCAGTATACCTGGGCTTTAAAAGGAGAAACATGCAGATAACATTACTTAGTAAAAATCGATAAATTGGTCACTTGAGGTCTTACTAAAAAGAGTGTACATGCAGCACGATAACATTCAGTTTATATATATATATATATAAAAAATCTCAGGCATTGGCACCCTGGCAGCAGGATTGTCTGGCTATGTAGACTCCCTCCTCAGGCCCTACGCTACCAGCACTCTCAGCTATCTTCGAGACACCACTGACTTCCTGAGGAAACTACAATCCATTGGTGATCTTCCTGAAAACAGCATTCTAGCCACTATGGATGTAGAAGTCCTCTAAACCAACATTCCACACAAAGATGGATTACAAGCCATCAGGAACAATATCCCCGATAACGTCATGGCAAACCTGGTGGCTGAACTTTGTGACTTTGTCCTCACCCACAACTATTTCACATTTGGGGATGATTTATACCTTCAAGTCAGCGGCACTGCTATGGGTACCCGCATGGCGCCACAGTATGCCAACATTTCTATGGCTGACTTAGAACAACGCTTCCTCAGCTCTCATCCCCTAATACCTGTACTCTACTTGCGCTCCACTGATGACATCTTCATCATCTGGACCCATGGAAAAGAAGCCCTTGAGGAATTCCTCCATGATTTCAACAATTTCCATCCCACCATCAACCTCAGCCTTGACCAATCCACACTAGAGATCCACTTCCTGGACACTTCGGTGCTAATAAGCGATGGTCACATAAACACTACCCTATACCGGAAACCTACTGACCGCTATGCCTACCTAAATGCCTCCAGCTTTCATCCAGACCACACCACACGATCCATTGTCTACAGCCAAGCTCTAAGATACAACCGCATTTGCTCCAACCCCTCAGACAGAGACAAACACCTACAAGATTTCTATCAAGCGTTCTTACAACTACAGTACCCACCTGCTGAAGTGAAGAAACAGATTGACAGAACCAGAAGAGTACCCAGAAGTTATCTACGACAGGACATGCCCAACAAAGAAAGTAACAGAACGCCACTAGCCATCACCTTCAGCCCCCAACTAAAGCCTCTCCAACGCATCATCAAGGATCTACAACCTATCCTAAAGGATGACCCATCACTTTCACAGATCTTGGGAGACAGGCCAGTCCTTGCTTACAGACAGCCCCCCAAACTGAAGCAAATACTCACCAGCAACCACATACCACACAACAAAACCATTAACCCCGGAACCTATCCTTGCAACAAAGCCCGTTGTGTCCACATATCTATTCAGGGGACACCATCATAGGGCCTAATCACATCAGCCACACTATCAAAGGCTCGTTCACCTGCACAGCTACCAATGTGATATATGCCATCATGTGCCAGCAGTGCCACTCTGACATGTATCTTCTTTTCACTGAAGATAAAGTATCCAAGCAAGGAATCTGCAATAAATACTGTGAACAAAAGGAAAAATAAAGAAAGAACTTTGTTTAGAAAAATCACTGAGACCACCACAGGCAGGAGGAGCTAGAAAAAGGAAGAAACATCAATAGCTTCTGAAATAAAAATATAGATCATTGTTTTAATCATAAGTTAATTTGAGCATAAGTTTTTGTGAGCTACAGCTCACTTCATCGGATGCATCCAATGAAGTGAGCTGTAGCTCACAAAAGCTTATGCTCAAATAAATTTGTTAGTCTCTAAGGTGCCACAAGTACTCCTTTTCTTTTTGCGAATACAGTCTAACACGGCTACTACTCTGAAACCTGTGATAATCATGTGAGGCTTTTTGGTTTTGTTCACTACATAAGCTTTTCGATTAGTAAATTTTTTTTGAGTGGAGACAAAACTAAGATAAATTCCTTACCCAGTTGCAGAGGTAGGTGGGAGCTGGGCTGTAATGTAACTACACACTTTTTTAAAAAATGGCTCTTACATGGATTCTAAGACTTTAACTGCAGGTGCTGGCACTTGAAGGAACTCTCCTGTGAGAAACCAAGATCTTCAAAGTTACATAAAGCTGCTGACCTCTGGTGCAGGACTGGGTTTATTTAGAATACAAGGTACCTTTGGTGTTGACCAAACATGTCAGTCATGTTTCATGTCTATAAAATACTGGTGTGGGTTGACCTTTGGATTCCTGGCCTTTAGGCAGAGAGGCGCAGTTTGTGCTCTATTGTTCACTGGCTGCCTCTGGCCCAGAGGGGCTCCTCCAAATGCTGGTGAGTGCCAGAGTTTAAGGATTCCCGAGCTACAGCCCATCCCTCTGGCCACTGTCCCTGTGCTGGCATGTGGGAATGGGGACATGGTGCAGGAACCACTATTGGGTAGAGCTGCCATCAGAGGCTTCTGTACAGAGAGAATCCTGTGGCCATAGAAGCATAGTTTAGGATTGCTGTGCACTGATGATCAATCAGATATTATTTTCTTTCATCTACTCACTTTTGACCTTCTAAGAAAACCTTTCATACCATAGGAAGTGTAATAACTTCCCTACAAAAAGGCATCATTAGATTTAAAGTCATAAATGCCTCTCTATGAACTTGAAAATGCTATTAGAACACCAGCAGTATGTTGTTATACTGGAAGGTGTTAATGGTGCCAGCACTTGCAGGATGGGTTAAAGATGATTGGTCTGCCAACCAGCCTTCATTCAGGCTAAATAGGAGGATCAATTAAATATCCTTTTGTATAGCGATAGCAGAAACAATAGGAACCACCTCTTGAAACAATAGGCCACATGGAAAGGCGGATGAGAAGCTTAGCCATGCAGCCTGAGCAGTTTTTCTGAAGTCTGGTTGCAAATACAGGGGTAGGAGATTTGCTTGGTGGCAGCTCTGTCTGTGCGCTATAGCCAGTAGGGGACGTAAGCCATGAGAAAGTGATCAGAAGATGAGAGAAGCAGTGGGGAACTTTGACCCTGAGAAGGAGCCCTGAGAGACAGAGATCCTTGAGCACTGCAGTTGCTGGAAAGGCAGAATTAGGGATTTCTGAGTCCAGACATTTATAAAAAAGGAGTTAAATTTTTTCTTTCCTTTATGTCTGGCAGATAAATCATCAGACTGTCAACATTTAAATCTCCATTGAGCCCACTATTCATATTATTTCATTATTATTCATAACCCAGTTGTTGTGCCCTTTGAAAAAATAAACTCTTCCTCCTTTTCCATCAATTGATCTTTAATTTGAAAGGGCATGTGTTCAGCGAATATTACGGCCCCCTCCTCTTTTTGTTTCTTTGGCTAAAGAAAAACAAATCTGCAGAAACAAATTACTTCTAATGCCCATAATACCTCCTCCCCCTGAAAATCAGTCTCTTGAAGTAGAATGTTCTGGAAGTGGGGACTTTTTTTTTCTTTTCTTTGATTTCTGCCCATTCCTTTGACATCCAAGATGTTGTTTTAAAGAGAAGAACTATTGATAATAATAATTTAGTTTTCTGAAGATTTTAAAAAGTGTGTGTGTGTGTGACACCACTGTATCATCCAGACTCATGAGCAGCTGTATCACCCCTGCCCTGCATCCTTTGGTGCCTTACAATGCCTTGCTGAAGTAGCTCTCACCTAGACCATTCACAATCCACCTTTTGGCATGCAAGCCACACCCTGAGTGTCTTTGTGTAACTGCAGCCTGCCAGCCACACTTGGGTCACCCTCTTCTTCTCACCAGTCTGGGTTATATTTCAGGGTGGACCCCAACACACACCCAGTCCCAGATTTCCTCCCCCCGCAAAACGTATGTTCTGTACTTCACAGCCCTCTCCTGTATAGTACATATTATTAATACAGAGTCCATCATTTCTTTAATAGAAATAATATGTCAGTTTACTATTTCAAAACCTAAAATTTAAACACAATGAATTAGATAAAACTGTAAAACAAGTTTATTAACTACAAAGAGATAGATTTTAAGTAAGTACAAGTAATGAGGCATAAAGGTAAAAAATGGTTACAAGAAAAATACAGATAAAATATTTACTAATGCCAATTTAACAAGCTACATTAGATTGAAAGGAATGATTCCCACCACAGGCTTCAGCTGATTACCCACCAAATTCATGGGTCAGAACCCCTCCACCAGTCCAGTGCTGCTTCCTTTGTCTTCTAGGTGCCATGAATTCAGTGGACAGAGAGAGAGAGAGAGGTGTATCCCTGAAGTGTCTGCCACTTCTTTTATAGTCCTGTCCCCCTTTGAGAAACATTTACAGTTGGGATTCAGGAGACAAAACGTCTATGCAAAAGTAATTTATTATTAGTTTCTACCTCTGCAGTGTCTTCTTTTGTGTCTGAGATTAGGATTGTATTATCCCAAGCTATTGGAGTGTCATTTTTTCCTTGTTTAAAGTCTCTCATTGTATAATTCTGATTTTAAAAGTAAATGTGGACTTTCCAATTTGCTCACAAACTTCACACATTCTGCCCAGACAACCACCTACCCATATTGTTCAATCCACTTTTCCTCTCCAGACTGGATGACACTATTTCACTGCAACTAAATGTGAATGTAAAAACAATGCCTACATTCCAGATAGTACAAGAAGAACTGTCCACCCCTTCCATGGTTTATGTCACTATGAAAATATCAAGCCAATGCTCCAGTCCCCCTAACTGGCTCCGCACAAGCTCTACTACCACTTTAATTCCATGGTCTTAATCCTCCATGAAATTCCAAGGAGGAGCTAGGCCAGGGCCCAGAGAGACTCCCAGCCACTAGGAGCAGACACAGAAGCAGCCTCAGCATGGACCAATGGACACTGATGTTATCAGATTGCATGCTGCATAGGGTTGCCAACTCTCTGCTCGCTCAAACCCGAAAACACTTGCACTGCCCCTGCCCTGCCCCTCCTCTGAGGCCCCACCCCCGATCACTCCATCCCCCCTCCCTCTGTTGCTCGATCTCCCCACTCCCACTGGCTCATTTTCATCTGACTGGCTAAGGGGGCTGGGATGTGGGAGGGGGTGAGGGCTCTGGCAGGGGTGTGGGCTCTGCTGTGGGGCAGGGGATGAGGGGGTTGGGGTGCAGGAGGGTTATCTGGGCTGGGACTGAGGGGTTAGAGGGTGGGAGGGGGATCAGGGCTGGGGCAGGGGTTATGGGCGCAGGAGGGGTTCAGGAGTGCAGGCTCCAGGTTGCATTTACCTCAAGCAGTTCCCAGACACAGCAGCATGTTCCCCCTCTGGCTCCTATGCAGAGGCATGACCAGGCTGCCCCATCTGCAAACACTGGCCTCGCAGTTCCCATTGGCTGCGGTTCCTGGCCAATGGGAACTGCAAAGCCAGTACTTGGGGCAGAAGCAGCATGTGGAGCCCCATGGCTGCCCCTACACCTAGGAGCTGGAAGGGGGACATGCCTCTACTTCTGGGAGCCATGCGGAGTCACAACAGGCAGGGAGCCTGCCATAGCTCCGCTGCGCTGCCGACTGGACTTTTAACGGTCCGTTCATTGGTGCTGACTGGAACTGCCAGTGTCCCCTTTTGAAAACCAGACACCTGGAAACCCTACTGCTGCACAGTGTTACTCTTGACATTCTCCCCCTGTGCCAATTGGTTGTTTGTTGCAATCCCCTCCCTCCCTCTGCCTCACAGTCTCTTCACCTTGGTTTTCCTCCACATGCCCTGCATTCTTCCCTCTTTCCTTCCCTCCCTCCCTTCCTTGTCCCCTTGCCCTTCCTCTTTCTATTAAGCCAATCCCCACCTAAGAAACCCCACCTAGAATTAAAAAAAAAGAAATGTCCCCCCACAGCAAAATAATAAACAAAGTGACACTTACAAACAATTGTGCTGTTCATTCTGCTTGTGTGTTCCATCTCTGTCTCCTGCATTTGTCTGTCTTGCCTAATTACACTGTAAACTCCTCAGGGGAGGGACTAGCTACTACTCTGTACAGCTCCTAGCACAATGGGGCCCTGTTCTTGGTTGCTCCGCAGGCACCACTGGAATCCAGAGAATAAAAACTTAGTGGCTCTTGCCCCAGTGATGAAAGAGATCACATTTCGATCAGTGAACTGCTGAGGTGCTGCTCTGCGACAAAGCAGATCACAAAGCCTAGGATGAAACATGTGAGAGCTGGAAGCGAAGCACTCTCAGCCTCAGCAAGCCATTTCTATTCTGTGTCCAGGCCTGAAACCCATTTGGATATGGCCAACGGACGGGTGACACTGGATGCAGTTATTCAGTAGCTTCTTTATTAAGTTGCTCAGAAGTGGGAGGCTAGATGATACCAGGTGGTGAGCCGGTTGGAACTGGTGGTTATGTTGTGCAGAGGCTCACGTTAAGCAATGCAGATCAGTTAGACAGTGAATGTAGCAGAGCTCTGTCAGACTCCCTGGCTCTGCATGATCACTGAACAGCACAGGAGGTAGCTTGTAAGTCTGGCTGCATCAAGCAATTAAGTACTGGCCAGAGTGCTGCATGCTCAAAAGTTTGGCAGGTTACATTTCCCTTCTCAATAGCTAGGGTGGCCAACTTTTTACTTGCAGAAAACCAAACACCCTTGTCCCTCTCCCCTACCCCACCCGTCCTCTGAGGCCTGCCCATGCCCCACCCTTTCTCTGAGGCCACACCCCCGGTCACTCCATCCCACCCATCACTTCCTCTCCCCACCCCCACTCACTTGCTCATTTTCACCAGGCTGGCTCAGGGGGCTGGGTTGCGGTAGGGGCTCAGGGCTCCAGCTGGGGTGCAGGCTCTGGGGTGGGGCTGGGGATGAGGGGTTCAGAGTGCTGGAGGGGGTCCAGACTGAGGCAGTGGGTTTGGATGTGGGAGGCAGTGAAGGCTCAGGCTGGGGATGTGGGCACTGGGGTGCAAGAGGAGGCTCTGTACTGGGGCTGAGGGGTTCAGAGTGCGGGAGGCGACTCCGAGCTGGGGTAATGGGTTCGGTTGTGGGGAACTGAGGGCTCTGGCTGGGAGTGCAGACTCTGGGATGGGTTTGTGGATGAGGTGTTTGGGTACAGGAGGAGTATGGGATGCAGGAGGGTGCACTGGGCTGGGATCGAGTGTTTGGAGGGTGGAAGGAAGATCAGGGCTGGTGCAGGGGGTTGGGGCCCAGGAGGGAGGCTGGGTGCAGGCTCCCAGTGGTGCTTACCTCAAGCAGCTCAGGAAGGAGCGGCATGTCCCCCTCCTACATGTAGAAGCCAGAGTGGGAACATGCCAATTGCTTCCTGGGAGCCACACAGTGTGGAGGCTAGCCCTGCTGCATGGTGGCACCAACTGGACAGTCAATGGCCCGCTCAGTGGTGCTGACCGGAGCTGCCAGGCAAGTTGCTCATAATGAAAGCAAGGCTGCTGTCAGTGGATTTGTTTTTCATGTTTCAAACACAACTAGAGAGTCTCATGAACTGTGAAAACAGATCTAAACAAGAAGCTAACACTATGGGCCTCCGAACCAGACTCACTGCTTCTCCTTAGCACTCTCCGGTAGCTTCATTTTTATTTGATATATTGCAATATTTCCAGCCTCTAGGAAATTTTAAGAGTATGAGATCCAGCTCCCAGTGCTCTTTACTGTTTCTAAATCACAGAAGGGGAAGTTAAAAAAGGTGAGAAGAGATGGAGCAGAGAAATTGCATAGAGCAGCTTGCAGTCATGGGGATATCTTTCCATCTGCCCGTGGATACAAATGGCACATCCTACATTGCCTTTTACCCTAGTTCTGATTTTAAACACCACTAAGGAGCTTTAACAGTGGCCCTGAATTAATTTGCCAATAGCTTTGTATTAATTTGCCAATGGCCCTGTATTAATTTGTCAGTGTCAAAGACGATCCCTGTATCTGGTCAAGAGTGTGGGGTTTTAATTTTTCCCCATATGCTCATGTCAAGAAGCTACCAACCTTTCCTTTCAGATGCAGAACTAACCACAATTCTGGAGCTCTTTATCCCCTTGAGATTGACTTACTGCAGTGTGCTCTGTTTGGCATCATACAAGACAATTCAGAAACTTCAGCTAGGGTAGACTGTAGATGCCTATTTATAAAGTGGTACATTGACACATTTGTGCTGTATTATCTGCACTGGCTTCCTACTGATTTTATGCAAAATGTTAGAGGTCCCATTTTCATCTATAAAACCTTAGACGGAATGGGTGATGGCTGCCTGAGAAACCACATCTCGTCTGATGCAATATGGCAGCAGATGCCATCAGTTAGCTGAACTAACTCAGTCGTCTGCCCAGCCCACATCCCAAATACCTCATCCCCACCCCACCGCACCCCAGAGCCCTCACCCCAGCCAGAGCCATCATCCCCCCATACCCCAATCCTCTGCCCTCCCCGAAACACTCCGAACCCGTCGGCCCCACCCCATTAATTTTGTTCTGTGCACCAATATGGAGATGATTTGTCACACATCTCTATATTGGCACACATACCAAAATTCTTCCCAAGAGTGGGAAAAATTAGAGGGAACACTGGTGGTGACAGTCGTTGTTTGTAGGTGTTCTATGTGCTCTTACTCTCCTTCATCAGCTTGCAAGATTAAGGATGTAAGTGGAGGCTTAGATTTCCTCTAGTATTTCTAGGATTCCTCTTTTGCGAAGGGGCAGAATTCTGAGGAGGAGGGGGTCATGTTATCCCTCATGGCCACAGAGCTGAAGAGGTAATAATGAAAACATTTTATAAATAGGTGGTAGGACTCTTCTTGTTTACATGACTTCATAAAAACTGCAGACAGAAAAACTGTTCTCAAGTCAGTCCCATCTATAAATGATGACATTTATTTTTTGCATTTCATGGTACAAGCTTACATTGTTCTATGATTACAGACTTTTGTATTTCATGGTACAAGATCACATGGTTGTATGAAAACAGATTTTTGCTTTAACCAAAGGGGGAAAAAAGGTATGGGAAAATGCACATAATATATTACCTGGGTCTAAGTATTTCCCACTCTTTCAAAAACAGAACTATTTTGAGTACATAGTTGTATTATCAATCATATTTAGAAGATTTCTGCCACTTGTGGTGAAAATTAAACATTGTTTCTAATGAGTTGTCACTATTTTTGTGATTTTCTAGTTTTTTTCAGATGGGATAACCAATAATGTTTAATCATTAGAGAAAAAACACATCACTTCCCACTTCTCTGTGTTCCTCTCTCCTGCAGCTTGCGGTGTTGTAATCTCACAGCCGCTGGCTGCGAGGATCTCGCCGCTGTTCTCAGCACCAACCAGAGCCTGACAGAGCTGAATCTGAGCGCTAATAAACTGGGAGATGCCGGAGTGTGGCTGCTGTGTGAGGGACTGAAACACCCGAACTGCAAACTGCCGACACTGAAGTAAGTAACATTTGGCCTCCTCTGTGTATTTGCAGGTGTCCTCTCTGTAAAGTGCTTGACACAGTGAGAGACGTTGGAGGGGAAGAGAAGAATTTTTTCTCTCTGTTCCACTCTGATGTTTCTTGGGGACTGAAAGTCATCTCATTATGCCCTGTCTGCAGCCAGAGGGGTCTTACTAGTGGTAGCTGGGTTCAGTTTCCTAACATCACCAGCCTTTCACTCATTCAAGCACTTTCCTCTGGGTTTATTCAGCCCCGGCTTTTCCTTGCAGGCTGACAAGAGCGGCACCCCAATCACTGAAACCCTGATTCATTTTCCTGTGATACCCAGCCCCTGACTCTGGCTACTCACAGAAGTACCAGAATCTCTGCACCCACACATGTAGTGTACCCCAGTTAATCAAAGTTACCTTAACTACTGCTCCTGTAAGCCACACAGAGGCTTTATCAAAGAGGTGATCTTGCATTTTGCTCTAACCATGACCAGGCCAGAGCTCAAGTCTGATCCCCTCTCAAGTCTGATCCCCTCTCAGAAGGAGTTCTACAGCTGAGTTCTAGCTGTTGAGGACACTTGGTTCCAAAGCCCAAGAGTCTGAACTTGGGCATCTCCAGTGGGATTGTCCCTGTGGAGCACAGTTGAGACTGTCTGCAACAGGCCGTTGGCCTTGGCAGCAACAACACAACTCTGCACCATACCTGTCACACTGCACAGCCTCACACAAACATGCGCACAGCAGTGCACAAGGGATCCCATCACCTCTGGTGTTTAACCTGCTCAGAGGAAATACAATCACGTTTTCCACCACCGCATCCCTATGCACAAGCACTGGCAAAGCAGCTGCAGTCATGCAATGAGTATTCTCCTAGTGGAATTCCACATTGCCCCTGCCCATCCTTCCACGAGCCCTTTGATATCTCAGAATCACTGCGATCAACACAGGGGACTTTAGGGGAAATGTAATGGCCTGTGATGTGCAGGAGGGCAGACTAGATGAGGTAATGGTCTCTTGTGGCCTTAAACTCTATGAAGCTGATTCTGTTACCTGACAAGCCATTCACTGGAATTAGTTGGAAAAATTAATAATTTTGGTTCAAAATGGATGAAGTATTAAGCAAACTATTCCAAAGAGAATTGTTTCCATTATTCAGCAAGTGGTGCCACTTGTATCCCTGCTGCATGCTAGCCCCAGAGCAGGTGAGGGGAGACTCACTGGTATCTGCTCGGCCTGGCCCCAGACACCCACCCCGCAGATTAGCAAAAGCACAATGATGAAAAATACAATGTTATAGCATTCAAACTTCAAACACATGTCAACATAAAAAAATTGTTTGGTTAATTGGGAATTCTTGTGCAGAAATATAAAATGCTACACCATGGACATGCTGACTAACCCCTGATTTATGTGCATGAACACAGACACCCCACAATGCACAGCAGCTGCTTGTTGACAGCATCCGCAACAATTTCCACACCCCTGAGATGTGCTAAAGAGAACACAGAGCACGGGAATCAGTTAAAAAATCAACATTTGGATGAACCCTACCCTCTGCACTCCCCCGCTCCAACTAAATCCTCTTTTCCATGGTTCTCCATCAGCCACTGATTGTTCCCATCCTTCCAGCCCCACGGGACTCCACTATAGCAGCTGAGGAAGAACTTTGGGGAGCATTCTCAGGGCTGCATGGAGGACCACTTCAGTTCAGAGCACTTTCCTCTCTAGCTCCTAAAGAAAAACACAGGGTAGAGGGGAACTGAGTTCAGCTAATACACACAAAAAAAACTGAAAAATTAACAAATTTAAACAAACAAGCAAACTCTGTCTAAAAAACTAACAAAAATGATTGAATACATGAATTAAAAGACAAATAATCCAGCTCCTCACTGCCATGAGCATCAACATCCAAAGCTGCTGGTGTTCTTCATGATCCACTCTGGGCCTCCAGGCCCAGAACCTGTATTGGGGTGGGGGGAGTGGCAGTAGGAGCTCTTGATTCTCTGTCATGGTGTCTACAAGTGTCATGTTGTTGCTCACAACACATGCGCAGATCTTTGTGCAGCACACAACCATTTAAAGCAGGTAATGCAGCAAACCAAAAAGCGTCATTAAGTGCACAGAAACACAATAATAAGCCGTACACTTTATGCACCTGCTCCAGGAAGCAGCATGAGGAAACATAGGGTAGGTGCAACAACCCACAGGCCCTGCAACATTTACAGAGTTCACTCATAGTGAATGTAGTATATTGTGTGCATCCAAGATAAAATGGCTTGTGTGGATGCACTGCATCATTGCAGCTTCCAGTTAGTCGCACTGATGCAAGTTGCAATGTGGAGTTCTCTAGTGTACACGTCAGCTCATACCCTATTTAGGACCTTGATAGTTAGTACAAGGACTTTGAATTCAGTCTGAAAGGGAAGGGGTTACCAGTTGAGTTTGTGGAGCATCAGAGAGAGGGGATCACATCAGCCATTGCCGCTTAAAAAAGGAGCTACTGCTATCCGAATGTGATACTTATTTCCCCCACAAGCAGAGTGATTTGTCAGTCTAACACCATTCACTGAGGTACAGCCAATTGCTTGGCAACACTTGTGGTTCAATATTAAAAGTATTTAAGAGACCAAATACTCCATCTTATCTTAGTTTATTAATAAGGGACAAAGCAGTACAATATGAAAAGGAGGTGTACATACCACTTCTTCTGGGAAGCAATTAATGTCACAACACGTTCACCTAATACAGAAGTTGTTGTGCTTTAAACGTATGAACCTAAGATAGCACAGCATGGTTATTTAACAAGTTAGAAAGCACTGAATATATTCTATATTGGAATGATGCCAACTGGAACCTCATGGTTCACATGATCCTCTTTCTTTTGAGAATACACACAGAGGAGACTCAGACCCAGATTCCCTCATATCACAGTCACAGCTCTATGATGATGCTCCTCAGTCTAATCCCTAGATCTGCTCCTATCACAACCACAGCTCTTCTGAGCTGCTTCAACATATTCCTCCTCCATTTAGTACAGTTACACCTAACACACTGAATGTATCCGGAGGGCATGCACTTAATTCCAAGTGGCTATTACCAGCTCCAGGGGTCAGAGTTAAAGTTGTTTGGGTGTTTACCTTCACTCTGTATTTCCTGGTTTTCTGAAGTGTGAGAAGGTCATAAGCTACCACCTATTAAGCATAAGCTATTCACCTTAACTGTGAATTAAACAAGGTTATTGTCATTTAATTATTAGTGTATTATAGTATTGCTGAAGTGCCCCAGCTGTGATCAGGATCTCAGTGTGTTAGGCACTGGACATGTTGTAATAGCAGGTGCCACCAGGCAGTTCTGTTATAGTCTTGCAAGTTCTTTTTTAGCACGTAAGCAAGGTTTTAGTCTTAGGGTGACGTGTTATTTTTATTGGGTTTTGCAAGATTTGGTGGAGATGCAGTTTTGGGAAGGAGGGAGCTGTGCAAGCAGCCAGAGAGTTTGCTGTCTGCCTTGCGCTCTCATTACAATCTATTCTGCAGGTCGGTTTCTGTTTGGGAGTTAGGGGCTGGGCTGAGATCCCTGAAAGAGGAGAAAGCTCTTTATAATGCATGACCATCTAATTCCAGGACAGACAAAGGGAAGGGGATGGAAATATTACAATTCCCATTTTTCAGATGAAAAAGGTCGCACAGGTAGTGTATGGTAGAGCCAGTAATTGAACTCAGATCTCCCAAGTTCTGATCCAGGGCTTTAACCGCACAACCAGGCTGTCTCATGCAGAGAGCTGTGCTCATTCTTGTGTTTCTTGGTTTCAGAAATGTGCTTTTTTAAAATGGATATTGTCTCTCTTTCATATAGTTAAAGTTTTTAAAGCATGGCTACTTAATAATCAGAGTGCCTCTTGGGCTTTGCATTGGACCACAGCCGCCACAAGCTCTCATTCACGGAAGAAACCAAGACCACAGAGCTGGACGTGGCAGCTCCTCTGAAGGGACATTGCCCCTGTGACAGCATGTTAACATATCTCAGCAAATTCACCCTTAACTTGTTACAACTGAGCGTCCTACTCAGATTGTTACTTGAGGGCACTAGAGGATGTCACGGGGATGACAGACAAGAGAAAAGCTTTAGGGAATTTTAAAAAATGTTGTCTGGGGCATTGGTACTGAAGTTCTTTGAGATTAAGAAAGAGCCTAAAATTGCAGTTGCTTGGTTATGGGTGGGGGTTCTCCTCATGGACATTTGCTTCGAAAGGACTGAGTAAAACATGACACAACTCTGCCCACTGAGAGACAAATTTTGGCTCTTGTGTCTGGTGGTGTATTCTAGCTCTACTCATTTCTGACCAAAACATGTTCATGAAATTTAAGAGCTGTAAGCCATATTACTGAATCCACTGTGCAAAGAACCACCTAGCATTGCTAATTGTTCCCATTTTATTGCAAGGTTTATAATACTTGGTGTTTTTTTCAGCCTCAGCTCCTGGAGTATGTAAATATTTGAGAATTTCAGTTTAAATTTTTATTTATAATTATTTTATAATTATATAAGATTAAAAAGGTGACCCATGTGTAACCTACGCACTAAGGAACAAGAAGGCTAAGAAAATGTAGCACAAAAGCATTCATTTTAATCATGGTTTTGCGGACTTTTTGAACATCTGGAATTGGCAATACTGCCTATATGTCAGAAAATAACTATAACTTGCAAAAGTTTTTATTAATGTGAAAGAAAGGCCCAGAAAGGAGCTTCTTAAAGCAGCCATGCTTTGAAGAGCAATTATAATTAGAGAAATCAGGGAACTGCACGAGGAGGAGTTTGGCGCCAATACTATGTATTTCCAAAACAAATTTTAACAAGATCAGACAAGAAACAAAATGACCAACCTTACTGCAGCGTGACAAAGTAATTGTAGACAGCCGGCCAAAGGAAAAATCCCTGGTGTCCCCACTATAGAACCGTATTGATGCAACATATATTGTAAAATCAGGGGTATTGGAAAGAATGTGGTGAGGCCACGTTATCTAAAATCTAAAAACCTGTAATATCATGAGAGGCCTAATACCTGCTTCCCCTAGAGCGGGTTATGGGCAGCACCACCAACCATGAGCACACTTTGTTTCAATTTCCCATTCCCTCGGGCTCTGTGTCTCGCCACAACCCCCTGTAGACCAGGCACTGGGGGAGAAGAAACCCATTACAATTTAATTAATAATAATAGGGATGAAATTGCTGCACGTGATGGGATGCTGTACAAAGGACACTGGCCTAATACCACACATTATGTCATCAGAAATGCCAAGCATAACCCACAGCTGTACATGTAAATGTGGGGCTATTTTATGAATTTGCCAGGAGTCCGATTAGATTTTAAAGTTGAAATCTAACAAATAGATTAGCCAATTTGATAAGTGGTGTAGCCAATGTTGGAATGGAATTTAAACAGGAGAGGCTCTTCCTTTTAAGTCTAGGGAATGTTAGCACACTAATTTTAATGGTAGATTCTTTTCAGGTCAGCTTTTACCTTGGACAGTATTTCTCAGATCGGGATATTGGGGCTCTTAACTGACAAACAGTTTATTAATTCTGTCTGAACCACTTATGTATCTATGCAATACTTCATCGGTCAGGTAAAGATACACAAATACTCTAGGCATGTACTGAACACAAAGAACACATGCAGTCTTGCAAGTGGTTAACATAGACCAGCACTGGGGTCCAGAAACTATACCAAAGAACAAAACAAATCACCAACATTTCTTATTACATCTACTTGTAATCATTAGCTATCAGTTCTTTATTGCCAGTCACACATTTATCCCACATTAAGTAATTCTAGTAATTCTCCAAGGAATAAGCATTCAATTGTCTTAAGACATATATCTATATCTATATCTATATCTATATCTATATATCTATAAAGACCACAGTGTAATAGAATCTATGAAATTAAAGCTCACAGGTTCTTCTCAGTTCTGGTAACCTTATTAGGGGGAGAGTTGGTCTATGGGGCTGGTCAGATGCCCGTAGTTCTTTTCAGTCCTGCAACTTCTTAGTCCTACAGCTTCTTCAGTGAATTCAGCAACTCTGGGGTCCCACACAGTGACCTCAGTCTTAATACCCTGATTGCAGGGCTTGTTGGCCAGGGCTACTCTCTGATTTTCTATTGGACACTTGACCCATCTATGCAAAGAGATAATGGCAAGTGTGGATCTCCACTTGGTGGTGTCAAAGTACAACAAATCTCTCAGAAGCTTTTTTTTCATTCATTTCAAAGAAGCCTTGTGAAATGCTAATTTCAAAGCAAGTGGCCATTGTATATAATGACCGGTAGTCAGAGACTCTAAAGGCATTCCTCATTTACTGTCATCAGCGTAAAAGCCCATGTGGGCAGAAGCTATCAGCCTCTTTACTGACTGATTTCAGAGTAGCAGCCGTGTTAGTCTGTATTCGCAAAAAGAAAAGGAGTACTTGTGGCACCTTAGAGACTAACAAATTTATTAGAGCATAAGCTTTCGTGAGCTACAGCTCACTTCATCGGATGCATTTGGTGGAAAAAACAGAGGGGAGATTTATATACACACACAGAGAACATTGAAACAATGGGTTTATCATACACACTGTAAGGAGAGTGATCACTTAAGATAAGCCATCACCAGCAGCAGGGGGGGGAAAGGAGGAAAACCTTTCATGGTGACAAGCAAGGTAGGCTAATTCCAGCAGTTAACAAGAATATCTGAGGAACAGTGGGGGGTGGGGTGGGGGGAGAAATAACATGGGGAAATAGTTTTGCTTTGTGTAATGACTCATCCATTCCCAGTCTCTATTCAAGCCTAAGTTAATTGTATCCAGTTTGCAAATTAATTCCAATTCAGCAGTCTCTCGTTGGAGTCTGTTTTTGAAACTTTTTTGTTGAAGGATAGCTACTCTTAGGTCTGCAATCGAGTGACCAGAGAGATTGAAGTGTTCTCCAACTGGTTTTTGAATGTTATAATTCTTGACGTCTAATTTGTGTCCATTCATTCTTTTACGTAGAGACTGTCCAGTTTGGCCAATGTACATGGCAGAGGGGCATTGCTGGCACATGATGGCATATATCACATTGGTAGATGCGCAGGTGAACGAGCCTCTGGTAGTGTGGCTGATGTGATTAGGCCCTATGATGGTATCCCCTGAATAGATATGTGGACAGAGTTGGCAACGGGCTTTGTTGTAAGGATAGGTTCCTGGGTTAGTGGCTCTGTTGTGTGGTTGCTGGTGAGTATTTGCTTCAGATTGGGGGGCTGTCTGTAAGCAAGGACTGGTCTGTCTCCCAAGATCTGTGAGAGTGATGGATAGGTTGTAGATCCTTGATGATGTGTTGGAGAGGTTTTAGTTGGGGGCTGAAGGTGATGGCTAGGGGCGTTCTGTTGTTTTCTTTGTTGGGCCTGTCCTGTAGTAGGTGACTTCTGGGTACTCTTCTGGCTCTGTCAATCTGTTTCTTCACTTCAGCAGGTGGGTATTGTAGTTGTAGGAATGCATGATAGAGATCTTGTAGGTGTTTGTCTCTGTCTGAGGGGTTGGAGCAAATGCGGTTATATCGTAGCGCTTGGCTGTAGACAATGGATCGAGTGGTATGATCTGGATGAAAGCTAGAGGCATATAGGTAGGAATAGCGGTCAGTAGGTTTCCGATATAGGGTGGTGTTTATGTGACCATCGCTTATTAGCACCGAAGTGTCCAGGAAGTGGATCTCTTGTGTGGACTGGTCCAGGATGAGGTTGATGGTGGGATGGAAATTGTTGAAATCATTGTGGAATTCCTCAAGGGCTTCTTTTCCATGGGTCCAGATGATGAAGATGTCATCAATGTAGCTCAAGTAGAGTAGGGGCATTAGGGGACGAGAGCTGAGGAAGCGTTGTTCTAAGTCAGCCATAAAAATGTTGGCATACTGTGGCGCCATGCGGGTACCCATCGCAGTGCCGCTGATTTGAAGGTATACATTGTCCCCAAATGTGAAATAGTTATGGATGAGGTCAAAGTCACAAAGTTCAGCCACGAGGTTAGCCGTGACAGTATCGGGGATACTGTTCCTGACGGCTTGTACCTGCTGAAGTGAAGAAACAGACTGACAGAGCCAGAAGAGTACCCAGAAGTCACCTACTACAGGACAGGCCCAACAAAGAAAATAACAGAACGCCACTAGCCATCACCTTCCGCCCCCAACTAAAACCTCTCCAACGCATCATCAAGGATCTACAACCTATCCTGAAGGACGACCCATCACTCTCACAGATCTTGGGAGACAGGCCAGTCCTTGCTTACAGACAGCCCCCCAATCTGAAGCAAATACTCACCAGCAACCACACACCACACAACAGAACCACTAAGCCAGGAACCTATCCTTGCAACAAAGCCCGTTGCCAACTCTGTCCACATATCTATTCAGGGGATACCATCATAGGGCCTAATCACATCAGCCACACTATCAGAGGCTCGTTCACCTGCGATCTACCAATGTGATATATGCCATCATGTGCCAGCAATGCCCCTCTGCCATGTACATTGGCCAAACTGGACAGTCTCTACGTAAAAGAATGAATGGACACAAATCAGACGTCAAGAATTATAACATTCAAAAACCAGTTGGAGAACACTTCAATCTCTCTGGTCACTTGATTGCAGACCTAAGAGTAGCTATCCTTCAATAAAAAAGCTTCAAAAACAGACTCCAACGAGAGACTGCTGAATTGGAATTAATTTGCAAATTGGATACAATTAACTTGGGCTTGAATAGAGACTGGGAATGGATGAGTCATTACACAAAGTAAAACTATTTCCCCATGTTATTTCTCCCCCCACCCCACCCCCCACTGTTCCTCTGATATTCTTGTTAACTGCTGGAATTAGCCTACCTTGTTTGTCACCATGAAAGGTTTTCCTCCTTTCCCCCCCCTGCTGCTGGTGATGGCTTATCTTAAGTGATCACTCTCCTTACAGTGTGTATGATAAACCCATTGTTTCATATTCTCTGTGTGTGTATATAAATCTCCCCTCTGTTTTTTCCACCAAATGCATCCGATGAAGTGAGCTGTAGCTCACGAAAGCTTATGCTCTAATAAATTTGTTAATCTCTAAGGTGCCACAAGTTCTCCTTTTCTTTTTACTGACTGAAGAATCTATAAATGTGGATTTAGGGAATGATCCTTCATCTCTGACTGTTTGGACTCTTACAGGGACGTATACCAGATGAAAAGCCGAGATCCCCAGAGACAACTTGGGGATTCTGAAAAGACTTTTAGGAAACTGGCAGTTTATTAAATCATGGCCACAATCTGGAGATGGGAAATCACTAAAAACTGGGACTCACCTGTTAATATATTCTGCTTTAACCTCTCAATTGCTCTCCTTTCCTTTTCTTAGCCAATAAACTAACACCTAATGCAGGTTCCCCTTTTCTCTCCCAGGAACATCAAATCCATGGCCTGGAGGGCTGAGGTGCTTCTGTCACCATCTACCCCACCAAGCCTCTATCAAGGTATCAGAGCTCCCCCTGTCAGTTTGTATGTGGAGAAGACTCATCTCAGCACTGCTTGTTTTATCCTCTTATTCCCACCATACATGTTGTTTAGCCTCTTCCGTCTCTTTCCTCTTGATGATCAGGAGGTGCCACTCTCCATTACCCGCCCCCACTGGTATTGAAAAATTAATCAATCTGTCAGTGATTTCCCATCTCAGAGTATTTACCACTACATCCATTTTCCTTCTCTCCCACTGGCTGTTGGAGTCACTACTCAGCTACAGATCCCCCCCCAGTCAGTGCATCTGCAATGTCCTGTTCCCTCCTGAGGAGCGAGACCCACAGGTCTGTAGCAGCAACTGAATTTGTTACTTACTCATATATTTTATGCTCCAATACTTAAGCGAGAAGAATTTGCTCTGGCAGCAAATGGCATGTGCAGAGACTGTTGGCTAGAGATGGTCAAGAACTTACCACTGGAATGATTTCCTGAAGGAAAATGCAGTTTCCATAAAATAGAAACTTTTTGTGAGAATATTTTGATTTTGCATAAATATTTTGATTTTTCATCAGAAAAATCAAAATTATATATTTTTTGTTTTGGGTTGGTTCAACCCAAATCGGAATTTTTTTTGTTGAACTGACCCAAAATATTTCATTAAACTTTATGTCCCTATTAGAATATTGCCTTATGGAAGTTGTACCTTTGGTCGTCATTCACCTATGAGCCAGACTCCGTGGAGGTCTACATCTCCCAAAGTGCAATGTGGGCTCTCCTCTGACCAACATGTATGATGCATCATGGGTGGATGGAAGCTGCATCATGGGAGACATAGTCCATGCAGGAACCCTGGGCACAGGGGAGAATGGATGCCTCAGGTTCCAATACTACAATTACAGGAGGTAATGCACAATAATTGGAAAATGTTTCTTAATGCAAAATATTTCATTTGAGTTGAGAGAGCTGGGACAAAAAAGTTTCTTCGTTTCTAAATTGATTTTTTTTTAAATTTCTGTTCCATAAAAATTGATACCTCATCTTTTTGTCATGCATTGGGATGAAAACAAATGTTGAAATATCAGAATTTCCTTGCTGGATGGAAAATCTGACTTTTGCTCAGCTCTGTTGTTGAATGAGTTTGATCATTGAGTTCATTGCTTTCAAAATATTTTGGACCTAACTCTTAAATGAGGACTCAGTCCCTGTGAGTCACTTTCAAAAACATAGAAACCAGCATGAAAGGCCTTTTCTTCTTTTACTTCAGGCTGTGACTAAAGTGACTTTTACTTTACATGATCACCGAAGATTCCACTTTGATCCCTGAAAAACTGAACAAAACAACTTTTAGCTACATTATTTTTCTTTTAACTTTCCTTCAGGTTTTCTTTTAAACATGTCTCTGAGTTTTAAAACTTGTTTTTATTATTATAATAGTATCTCCTCCTCCCTTTCCTCTCCCAGGAGCTTGCTATCACCAATATTTGGGGTATTTTCTCTCCACTCCTCGCACGGGTCAGGTTCTGGATTCTTTTTCTTTTTTGGCTCCTGGTGTCTCCACTCAAAGAGACTCTGCACTTTGCCCAGTGCACAGGGCGGCTGTCCTTTGATAAATCCATGATAATACTTCACTCGAAAGAAGCATAAAGCCCAATACACAGGAGACAATAAAATAGAGTAAATAAAATAAACTTCAGCAAATGAATGACACACCAAAAATAACACTATAATAGAAAGAAGAACTGTATTGGTCACAGGAAAATAGGATCGGGGCGGAAGGGTTAAGATGATCTAATAATTAAGAAACATTATTAACCCAATTTCCTGCATCCTCATGCTCACAAACTCCTCTAACCCCACCTCCCACCCACCTTCCCAAGGTGGATGGTACTGCTGAGGTCGCCTGTCCTGAGATGGAGTGTTACAGCGCTATGGTGGTGGCTGACTAAAACAAAAGTCACCTTTTAATTCATGCCTCGGTAGGGCAGGCTCCTGTCCTGATTCCATCCAGGTTCACTAGAATCCCTTGGGATCTCGGCTGGCTCCTGGTAACCTGTGCTGGGTAAGAGCTCTCTCTCTCTCTCTTTGGATTCTGGTAACTTTACTGCTAGAGCTCCCATATCCCTGAAGCCACAGTCTCAGAGTAATACTCCTTCTGGCGGGAGTGGGAATTTAGCAGGGACTGCCTGATCTGCACAGTCTCTCTTCCAGCTTCCAACTTTAAGCCCTCTCTCTTTGTCAGGCTGCCCTTTTCCCTGTAAACTTACTGTTGGGGGCTGTGCACCAGGACTGGTGGATAGCCTGTCCAGATCACCCCATGAAGAAGCCTCTCAAACTAGGCCCAGCCAGAGCTCCGTGTTTCTTTTGTTTTTAGTACTGACTCCAAGCATGCTGAGCATTGGGTCCAAGGGCACTGGTAACCATTTTAGCTGTAGTGCTTTTTGGTAGGGCCCCTTTGAGGTTGAGATTGGAGTTTCAGGAGCTGGGAAACCCCACATGAGTATTACAAGTATATTGACCAATAGTTTCAAATAAATTTAAGGGAGGAGATTTGTGATCATGACAGGGAGTAACCAGGCCAAACCTGAGCAGTGCTGCAGGAATCAGACATCCATGGAGATTTCTCTCTCTCTCTCTCTTTCTCTCTCACACACACAAACGGGGTGGGTGGAGGTGCATCAAGATCCCTCACACACGCACACACAGAGCGGGGAATACAGGAGGATCTCTCTCGCTGAGGATTGTGAGATTATTTGGGGTGGAGGTTGAGAGTGAGTGTGCTTTTCAGTTCTCTGTGTTTTGGGGGGATCTTTTTTGTGTGTTTATTAATTTTTTGGTAGTTGTATGTTTATTTTAGGATTTCTTCTGTCTTAGCAGGCTTTTGTGTGTTCTCTGGACTGGGATGGCCAGCCCAAGGCCCAGGGGACAAAGACTACAGTTTGTTGCAGAGTCTGAGGGTTTAACGTGTGGCTATGGGGTTTGGATTTTGCCTCCAGACTCTGCCTCTGTGGAAGAGCATGTTCTAACTGTGGGGAAGGTCACTCAGTTTAAGAATGTGAGATATTGCCTCCTGCATAAGCAAGGCTGTGGTGTTTGTTGCTTCACGTAGCCTCCTTGAGCAGGTGGCTGTGGAGGGGATTAGGGTGTTTTTTTCTCTGTTGTGCCCCTCTCAACACCTGCTGTTAAAATTGCTGTTTCTAATGTCCCTTCATTTTTAGGAAATGAGCAGCTGGCCAAAGGCCTGGCAAGTTATGGTAAGATCACTTGCCCTATTCGGAGGATTCCTTTAGACCGTAAAGCCCAGGAGTTCAGCATGTCTTGTCCTTTCATAGGCAGCTCTATATGATATTAAACTGTGATTCCAAAGTATTTAAAGTGTCCCTGAAGTATAGCATCGGGGAGTGTGACATCATGTTTGTTGCCACTGAGGACGTGGCCTGTTTTTGTTGTGGGAGTCTGACACTTTGAGTCAATCAGTGCCCTAAGAAGAGGCAGGCAGCCCCTGGTGACCCTCTGCCTGGCAATATGGGTGGTTCCAAGAGTAAAGCACAGGGTGGGGTGGCTGCGGCAGGGACTGAGAGCCAGCAGGCTCCAGATATCTCTGGGAATGTTGGTTCTGGAGGGGAGAGGGTTAGTTGGCCCTTTACACCCCAGGGGAGATGATATTACTGGTCCTGTGGCTCCTGATTCAGTGGACTCTCAGCCTGTCGCTGTGGTTTCCACGGCTTTGGTTGTGGATTCTAACTTGTTGGCAAAACTCCAGATCAAAAACCAGCCATTGAAGGCCCCAGTGGATTAGTTTGGTCAGTGCAGTCGGGGAGCACATGGCTGCGGGTGCTGCTGAGGGTCATTCTTTGGTTGGAGGCATGGGGAATTTTTGGGTATAAGTTTTGTCCCCTTGGTCCCGGCAGGCCCCTCCCTTTGGTCTCTCTGAGGTTCCCCACCCCCCCGAGATCACTAGTGACTCTGAGTCTGAGAGATTTCTTTGGGACCTGAACTCCCTGTGGTGGGGACACCCCGAACACTACTGGTAGGTTTCTGGATGAGACTAAGGGGAAATGTGGTATAGAAATGGCAGGTTGGTTTCCTGATCTTAATCTGTTTTTGTTGT
This sequence comes from Dermochelys coriacea, assembly GCF_009764565.3. Taxonomy (NCBI): domain Eukaryota; kingdom Metazoa; phylum Chordata; order Testudines; family Dermochelyidae; genus Dermochelys; species Dermochelys coriacea. Next base: position 12,764,739 of record NC_050073.1, on the reverse strand, counting down.
CTGCTCAGTGTACTATGAGATGTGTCTCTGTGTCTGAGGTTGACCAACAGAAGCGGCATAAACTGAATAAAGTGATGACCAAAGCATGTGTCTATTTGACCAATGGAAATGTTGGGCATTAATGGATAGAAGAACACTTGGTGGCTTTGTTTGAGGTTTGGCTGTTGTTGTTTTTTCTGTTTCTGTCTTTTTCTTATTTCTTCTGATGAGTCTGAAGGATAATTTTGTATGTGGCTCTCTGAATGTGAATGGGCGCAGGAATGTGAAAAAACGTAGGGCTCTTTTTGAGTTCCTGTCCCAGAAAAGGGTAGATCTTTCGTTTTTGCAAGAGATGCACACAGATGCAGGCAACCAGACTGATCAGCTAGCTGATTGCAGAGGGGAGGTTTTCTGAGTTGGATTCCACTGCAAGCACAGGGTTTGCCATTCTTTTTGCGGACAGGGTGAAGCCTGATTCAGTGATCTCTCTCTGACACACATGGAAAGGGGAAGTGCAGGGGGACCTCTCTCTCATTCACCACCTCCTATAGTACTGATTATCAGTTACTTTCTAAACCGTTGTCCCTGAAGACTTGATTTTGCTCCTTCCTTAAAACAGTCAAAGTTTTACCACTGGTTTGGCCCAACTGCCTTTCTGTCATGACAGGGAACTCACTCAAATTTGAGCGGTGGCACTGTGACCCCACACACCAGGTTGCAACACCCAGATCAGAGAGCTAGCCAGCCCTGCAGGACTGAAGGTGCAGGAGCCACTGTTGCGGGATGAGTGCATGGTGGCTCTACACCCCCCCCAGCGCTTCTGACCCCTGCCTCCCCTCCCCTCCCCCGGGCCAGGACATGATCCCCCACCCCCCCAGGTTAGGGCTTCCCATGCGACCCTTTGACACATTCTGACAGGTTGCAATGCTCAGAACGTAGGATTTATACAACAAATACTTAAGTGCTGTATTTAGTACTTATTATATTAATGTGGCTATTCTATATCATGGGTTAGAAATATTTCATAAGCCAGACATTTTTGCACTAAAGCTATTTACTGGGTTGCGACAGGCCATCAAGGTTTACAAATGGGTCCTGAGATCAAAAAGGTTGAAAACTACTCTTTTAGCTCAGCCATGGCTCCCATGGCTTCTAGACTCCTGGCTCCCCATCAGCCCTAGTGGATTGATGACAAGCCAGAAATCTAGAAGCCTTGAGAACTTAGAAGCCCTGGGAACAGTGACTGAGCCAGGAGCCTAAGAGGTAGAGAGCTGCAGCTTCCAGAGTTTCCCGCTCTGCAGCAGGGAGCCAGAAGCCGATCCCTATCTCGAGCCAGTGTTCTCAGGGCTTCCAGGTGCTCAGCCAGTGACTTCCATCAGTTTATCAGCAAACACATACTTCTTGCATATCATTTTTATTTAATTTAAATTATTTATATACAGATTATAGTAAATTTATGCTTTAACACGATATAATTTCTAATTTAATTTTAAATGTTTATTTTTAAAAGCAAAACATATTTAATTTAAATAAAAATCCAATTTAAATTAGTCTGACTTAATTAAAAAAAAATCAGACAATGTCTGTGATTCTTTTATTAAAAGAAACGTCAATTTTTCTCCACCCTGCTTATTTTCAATATCAAGTTTGAGACATCAGCCAAAGCAGAACATGACCATAGGCGTATTTCTGTAGAAATTGCTTGTTTATGTGACCACTTTCAAGTAAAGACTAAAAACAAGGATTTAAGTTTGTGTGACAGTGATTTTCTTAATTACAATAGAAAAAAATGTGCATGAGGAGGTCTTTCATCAAATCTTCGATTGGAAGCCAAACACTCTGGCCATTGAGCTACCAACTTTCGCCCTTTTACAGAACCTCTTTCACAATTTACCCATGAACAGGCTCTGCGCATCTCACTGTTGAGCACTAAATACAGTATTGATTTGGTAAACAGATGTTCCAGGTGTTTGTTCCTTAGTCATGGTTCATGACCCACGAGTTTGATTGTCCAGGTGATGCTCATTAGCCATCATTATGCTTGGGAGGGTCTCCTGTTTGGGTTCCAATATCTCAATGAAAAGTTGCTCCAATGAGCTCCTATGTTCAGCCAGTCAACCACCGACAACTCAGGTGGTGGCAGAATAAATTCCACATTTTATTTACAGTGGTTGCTGTATTATTTATTAGTGAATTGCAGTAGTGGAAAAATGCCTTGGCTGAGATCAGGACCTGTGCTAGGCACTGAACATGTTATGGCAGGTGCCCCCAGGTGGCACTGTTACAGGTGTCCAAGGTCATTTTGTTTAAGATATAAACAAGCTTTCATGTAATTTATTCCTTTTACAAAAATACTTTGATTACATTTCTCCAAAATAACACTCTCCCCAGACACACCTTTTAGCAATCTGCTATCCTGCCTTTGCCAAGTGTCTGTCCAAGTGGGGGTCAAACTGATTTGGGGTCAGGATCAAAGGACAACTGACTATTCCTTTTAGCTATCCAGCTGCTAACAATTCTGTTAACTCTTCTGTCCACACACAATCAGTTTAATTAATTTAAAGTGTCATTTGGAAGCGGAGGCTTCTGATACTGTAACATAGAGAAGCAAAATACGTTTCAAATAAAGTTTTAATTTGATTTTCTCCAAAGGGCTGGTAGGTCCCAGACTCTGTTGGAGGAACCCTCGAGCGCTGGACACCCTGGTGCAATGTTCTTAGCCCTGGTTTGATCACTCTATTTGGGTGTGTCCACACTGCAATTAAAAGCTCATGGCTGGCCTGTGCCAGCTGTGCCAGCTGACTTGGGCTGCGGGACTGTTTAATTGCAGTGTAGATTTCTGGGATTGGGCTGGAACCTGATCTCTAGGACTTTTGAGGGTAGAGGATCCCAGAGCTCGGATCGGGAGCCAGAGCCTGGAAGTCTACACTACAGTTAAACAGCCTCAGAAACTGATCCCCGGAGCCCAAATCAGCTGGCACAGGCCAATCATGGGTGTCTAACTGCAGTGTAGACATACCTTGTGAGCACAAATAGGCTGCTTAAATCTGTCACCTTTAAGAAAAGCTATTTTCCCCCCCCCCCCGAGACTATACCTTGGGAACAACTTGGTCAAACATCTAAAAGTTTGGAACACGTATAGAATCCCAAGCACCCATGAGGCTCACCAACTTTCAAGGCAATCTGAGTAACCATGTGGATTTTAGAACAAATAGTAGAGTTGGATTTTAAACAGAAACCTGGTCTAAATCTTAATTATAGCATCACCCTGCTATAAGACAACTGGAAAGACAAAGGATGGGGGAAGGAAATATAATTATTCCCATTTTTAGGATGGAAAATTGAGGCTCATAAAGATAGAATGACTTGCCCGAAGTCACATGGGGGCATGGATGGTAGAGCCAGGCACTGAGCCACAGGTCTCTGAGTTCTAATCCAGGGCTTTAACTACAAGAGCGTCCTTTCTCTTGCAGAAAGCTCTGCTCATTCGCTTGTGGTTTTGGGTCTCAGAAATGTGCTTTTTGGATTGGACACAACCTCTCTTTTATAGGGTTGTAATTTTTAAAGTGGGGCTACTTAACAATCAGTATGTAAAAATTAGGGCCAGTTCTCCTGCTCTGAGCCTGGCTCAGCTGCCTGGGGTGGAGGCTCCCCCTACAGCCTCCCTGTAGCGATGGGGCTGCTTTGATTGGGTCGCACCATCCTGGGTCTGATCAGTGTGGAGTGGGCAGGACTTAAAGGGAAACTTTTTACCCTTTCTGAATTGTAGTTGGTTAATGGAAAGGGTGAGGGGCGGTACTTAGGAAGGAAGTCTTGCCCCAAACCTTGTTCCTTATTGGTCAGCGGCAGACATTTGAAGTGTCTAGGCCAGTCTCACTTTTGACTGCTGAAGAGCAAAGGGCAAGGGGTGGAGTTTAGACAGGAAGTCCCACCCACTGCTGGTTTCTCATTGGACAAGAGGTGGGACTTGGGACAGAATCTGTAGCAGGACTTCTGGCTCATTCTTGATGCTGATTGGTCAGGCAGAGGGGCTCGTGGGTGGGGCCACCTGTCAAACCAGCTGTGATGAACCCCATTCATGCATTGATCCCCTCCTGTGCCTTTCTCTCTCCTGCAGCTTGGGGACCTCTGCTATGTGGGAGTGCGATGTCACAGCCGTTGGCTGCAGGGATCTCGCTGCTGTTCTCAGAACCAGCCAGAGCCTGACAGAGCTGAACCTGTATGGTGATCATCTGGGCAATGCCGGAGTGTGGCTGCTGTGTGAGGAACTGATACACCTGAACTGCAAACTGAAGAGACTGATGTAAGTAACAGCCGGCTCCCTTTAGTCTGTGCCTGGTAACACTGATGCTGTGAGTTAAACTCAGGGTACCAGTAAGGATCACAACACCCTACAGTGCACGTAGTGGGCTCAGGCTTCAGCCCCTGTTGAGCAGGGAAAGCAGCTGGGCAACTACCCTAAAGGGGCAGCTAAGGATCCCCCTGACTCATAGTAATCCGCTGGTGGTAGAAAGCAGGTACAGCCCACTATGTACCACCCACTCCCTGCATCGCCATGCCTCTGTGTAGCATGGAGGTGTATTTCCGGGGCAGAGTGCATGGTGCTCCACCTCTCCTAGGCCGGCACAGCATCTGGGGTAACTTAGGGCAGCCCTGAGGTTCCTCTGTGTTAGACCAGAGGCGATTTTGTCCCCTACCTGGCCCAGGATCAGGGAAGTGCAGAGGTGGCTTATAACCAGTTTCTTTAGTCTCCTCATCAGCGCTGAGTGTGAAGTTGGTGCAGTTGAGGAGAGAGTCCAGTGGTTTTTAGCAAATCCCAGATGCAGCATGTTTTGCTGTTACAGACACAATTATTTTAAGACCAAAAAAACCCAACAACCCAGTACTGCCAACATTAAGACATCAAAAATCATGAGTTAGACTCCTGAAAATAATGAGACCTAAAAAAAAAATCTAATTGTGGTGGGTTTTTTAGTCTACCTTTTGAGTTTTAAACTCCCCTCTACTCCTTTGCCAATGTGTGCGAGATGATTTCAGGTTGAAAAATCAAACTTTAATGTACGTAAAAATTCATGCCTCTCTCTAGTTGCTCAGATGGAGACTGCATTTAATTTATCCTCATCCATCATGTAGAGGAATTTCTATCCCTTTCCAATCACCATCTTGACTTTCTCCCCTCCAAATTTATTTCCTTGGATAAAAGAAAGGCTGGATTGTAAATAGTTCAAGGACCACTGACCTCACACTTGCACATACAACTTACACTATTTGTTAGGGTTGATGAGTTACAGAAATATGTATTAAAGAACTTGAAACTTATTCATATAAATATGTAAGCCAGGGGTGCGGAACCTATGGGTTGCGGACCAGATCTGGCCTCTTGCTCATTTTCATTTGGCCCTCGGGCCACACATGTTCAACTTACCCGCTGCGGGGGTCACTGAGTTTTGGGGCTCCCCCCCCCCCACAGCGGGGCAAGCCAGCGTTCACAGCTCCAGCCCTGCGGGGGGCACCAAAACTCAGGGCTTCCTGCCTGCAGGACTGGAGCTGCAAGCGCTGGCTCATCCCACTGCAGGTGGGAAGCCCCAAGCCTCGGCACCTCCCACCCCCGTGGGGCTGGAGCCGCGAGCGCTAGCTTGTCCCACCGTGTGTCAGGGGAGAAGCCCTGAATCTCAGCACCCCTCAAGGGGCTGGAGCTGCCAGCACTGGCTCATCCCACTGTGTGGGGAAGCCCGGAACCTCTGTGCCCCCTCAGGCAGGTAAGTTGAATGTGTGTGGCCCACCATTAATTTTTTCAATGGGTCAATGGCCCCTGATAGAAAAATGGTTCCCCGACCCTGGAATAAATGAGAAAGTCACAGTCAACATACTATGGGATTGTTTTAACCTTTTCCAAGAAGCAGCATTTCCCTGATTTCCCCCAACCACCACATCTCTGCCAGAGACTAGACGGTGTTCCACCCCGCAAATACTCCTCCTCTTCCTCCAGACCCCCCTTCAATATGCTCCCTTCTGTCCCCCACATCGCTCTGCAGCCCATTTTCCTGCACCCCTAAATCTGCCTCCTTCTCCCCCGTTACCAGATTTGCCCATTACTTTGGGGTATGCTCATTTATTAGGGTTACTCTTCTGGGGGTGGGGTTCTGTAATTCTATCAATGTACTACTTGTGTCCTTGTGTTTTCATATGGAGCTCTAGTTCTCCCTTCTGCAAGTCCCTTCCCAATGGAGCTATCCTGCAAGACCTAGGTCCCCAGGGCTGGGTTCCTCCAGCCCCAGAATCAGATGAACACACACACACACACACACACACACACACACACAAATTAACAGAGCAAGTATTAGTGGACCGGTTAAATCAGCACTCCCAAGCTGAGCCCTTATATGTTCCTGGACTCAGAAGTCTGGGTTGAGCAGCACTTCCAAACTACCACCCTTGTATGTCACAGATTCAGCACGTCCCTATCCCCACTTTCATGTTACAATTGTTCTGGTAGGAACCCAATTGATGAGCAAACCCCACAGTATTTTTGGGTGCTACACGGATCTTTAGCTTAGGTAAGAAGAGCATTGCTGCAGAGTAAATAGGGAAGCCAAAAACACAAAAGAGTAAAGTTCAGAGAGAGAGGGAGGGAAGCAACCAGCTTAACCATAAAAGTTATTTATTGAATAATAGTGATAACCACACAAGGAGAGCCTAAACAGACATAACAGTTACATTATTAAAGATTATAAAAACTGATCAAACAAGTCACGGTTAAAAAGTTATACCTGAAGTAGAAAAGAAAACAGAGAGAGAGAGAGAGAGAGAGAGAGAGATGGAGTCTCACCACTCCATGAAGCTTGAACTAGTCGGGGTTCCCAGGTGATGGTGGTAGCTCAGGGTCCTAAGTGCTGGAGATAGGTAGAGCCCCCAGCACGGTCAGGAGAAGATGGAGTCCCAGTGGAACTGATGCGGAGTTTGGATCCAGGCATCAGAACACTTACTTGAGCGAGGGTAGGGTTTTTTGTAGAGAAACAACAGTGGTTCAAGGGAAAACACTATATTTGTTTATGGGTAAACTGATGACTATGGTGTTTTCTTTAGGCTAGACAATAGGAACTGGTCATTCCTTGCTATGGGTGGTGTTCCTTCAAGGGAGCTCACAATGCAATTAGTCAGTTTCAGTATTTTGGATATCAGTCAAGGATTTATTACTAGAATTGGTCTGATAACTGCTGAGCTGGCTGTGTGCAGGCATAGGTTCATTAACATCTGGAGCAGAGGTCCCCCAGGATGCAGTGCTTCCCTGGTCCCAGAGTTCAGTGCAGTTCTTGCCTTGGAATCTCTGTTCTCCATTCTATATGCTAATGGAGATGCCTCCCTGTCCCATCTTTGATGCAGATGAGGCTAGGGGAGTTGCCTTAATCCTATCACCCTTGTCAGGAGGGGTTTAGGTGTGTCTCCCACCGCCTTTTCATTGCTTTCTGTAAGTCCTTCTTCTGATCGGTTATGGTTCAAACAGAGGCTGGGGCGGGGGGTCCTTCATGAGTCAGACAGGCTGGATACTGCGCCCTGGTTCCCCAAGAACACAGAGCTGACTGGTATCACCCCCCATTGCCCTGATCCCCCTCACTCTCTCCATCTACTTTTAGCACTGTCCTTGGAGCACCTCACAGTCCCCTGTGCCCTGTATAGCCCCCAAACCAGAATGGCAGCCATTTTGCCTGTGGGCATGGCTTCCATCTCATTGAAAACAGTGGGAGGTGGCAGCCAACTTTATCAAGGGCAGCCTCACTTCCACGAGCAGATGGATTATAAGGAAATGGCAGCCATATTGCTGGCTTCAAGCACATTGGCAGTAATAGGAGATGGCAGCCATTTTGAATAAGGGAAAATTTGCAAGTTTTTGCCTTTCATCATGTTTTCAGGTCAGGATGGGGAATTGCCAGTATTGCAAACTAGTGATTTTAGCACAACTGTTTTATGTGGTCCAGCCACTAGAGGGGGACAGAGCCATGCTGGGTAAGGTGGGTTACACTAGTACATCCCTTTCCGTAGAACCGGACTGTCAAGCTGTCTGAGGCGGGACTTAGGAGCATGGACACTCACCAAGGGCGATTTGCATCCTAGATCTCACACCAAAGACACTGGCATCCAATCCTATAGTAGCTATTGAGAGATTAATTACTAAGGGTATATCTACACAGGAATATAAGCCTATGCTCAAGCCTAACTGCCCTTGTGTCCACACATCAATTGTGTTAATCTAGGACTCAAACCTAGGGTCCAGGACCCTGCAGGACTGGAGCGTCCGAGCCTGTGTTAAGCTGAGACCTAGGGTCCAAGCCCAATTTCTTTCCTCTGTTCACATGGCCCAAACTTGACTCTGGTCCCTCCAGATGTATCCCAGAGTTCCTTGGGGCAACTTCCTTAGTCCTGTCTATGCGGACAATTGGTGGTGCAGTCTCTTCTACTCTATTGGAAACAGAAGCCATATCATCCTTTGCAAACTGCAGCAGCTCAGATAAGCATTAACCCATTTTCTGCTGAACAGTGGTCTGCCAGCACACTGTCAGCAAGCCTGCAGGGTTTTCAGTGGAGACTGATCAGAAAAAGCTTTTTGCAAAGAGAGCTGCTTCCTGGTCCCAAGAACACAGCCAGATTTTGGTGCACACTGACCAGGTGCCCCTGCACACACAGCCGCAGGGACGGCAGAGCTCCCGGCTCAGCATGGCTGGGGGAGGATGACCCCTGACACCCTGGCTGTTCCCCCTCTCTACAGATCACCCACTTGGTTCCCTCTCCTCTCTCTGCCACCCCCTTCCCTCCCTTGGGCTCTATATGCAGGGTGCCTGGGCATCATTCATTGTCAGGGCAGCGAGTGGGAGCCAGCCCCAAAACCTCCCTGTAGTCTCCTACGGTGGAAGCTCTGTCTATGGCTCCTCCTCGCTGCTCTGCAGAACTTGTCTGAAACACAGAGCAATGCTGACAGGTGGGAGGCAGCTCCCAGCTGCCAGCATAGGCATTGGCTCCATGGGTGCTCCGTGGCTCAAGCACCCACAGAAAAAAAAATAGTAGGTGCTCAGCACCCACCAGCCATAGTGATTCCGTGCCCTGGTGGCTTGCCAGGGTGGGCCCCATTGCAGGTGGGGTGGAGCATCCACTGGGAGAAATAAAGTCAGTGCCTGTGGCTGCCAGCATGTTGGGGGTCATCCCTCCCCCAGCCATGCTGAGCTGAGAGCCCTGCTGCTTCTTCCCCCTTTCAAAGGCAGCCTCACGGTCCGCTCTCTGTCCCTTTCTCATGGGCTCCCCCTGCCCTCCCTGGGCTGTGTGTGCAGAGTTGTCCAGGCAGTGTGTACTGTGAGGGCGGTGAGTGGGAGCCAGCCTCTAAACTTCCCCACAGACTCCCGGGGATCCCTTATCCCTGCCTTCAGGGCTGTGGCGGGATGGTGGAGCACACTGCACACCAAGCCCTGGGGATGCACTTCACCACTCTATAGCCAACAGCAGCCAGGCTAGGGTCAGGGGGTGTTTTTCCTCTGAAACTTACATTTTATGTCAACCTTCAGAACAAAAACATATAAAAAGCCAACCAGACAAAATCACCTTCATTGAACAGCCCACTTTAAAAATTGAAAATTGCAAAGTTTCATTTGAATAGTTTGACAGCCCTGAAGACTGACGTCCTAATTGTCCTCAGAACAGGGACACATGGACATTTTCCTGCCAGTGTGACTCAGGCTAGAGTGCAGAGCCCAACTCTCAGATTAGCTGGCAGTTCAAGATCTTCACAAGCTGCCGTCATTCTACTGAGACAGCCGCCAAAGGAGCTAATTATGCCATTTCTGTACTCGTGTGTCCTTATGGGCACCTGAATCCCATCAACAGCACCGTCACCGTTAGGAAATAGGGTGGGCAGTAAGTAGAGTGTAACACATTCCTCGCATGGGAGTGCTGACACTTGAGGGGGCATGGGCGCTAGGCACTCTGGGATAGGGTTACTTTGACTGGGGTCTGTGCACTGCAGTGTGGGTGCCAGAGTCCTAGGTTCAAGCACAGGTCAGAAAATTCTTAACCAAGGGTTAAAATGCAGAATCAATGCTCAAGCTCCGGGTTTCCAGACACAGGTCAGGTGACTCCAGTCCCACTAACCCTAGGCTTCCATTCCTGTGTAGACATACCCCCAGAAAAAGAAATGAGAGTTATTGAGAGGTTAAAGCAGGTAAAAATGTATGTACAGGTGAGTTACAGTCTATAATTTCAAAAGGTAGCAGAGGTGGGGGTGATCAAATCACAGAACAGGGAACCATTTGGATCACGTTACAATTCAGCACAAATGGAGCAAAACTTCAGAAGATATACAGAGCAGGAAGGAGGCATATGTGGGAGTGGACCACTTACGAGTGGTAACTAAAATGAGGAAAAAAAATAAGAATTCAAACAGTCAAAAGAAGAAGAATGTTTACTTGTGTCCATATTTATAGCTTCTTCTCACAAAAACCAAGTGGTCAGGATGGCCGTACATGGGTTCTTTCTTCATGGCGGGAAAAGAGGGATGCACTTAGACACTCTGGCAGTCTACTTTTGACTTAACTAGCTTGAATAATTTTGTATTATCTGGAAACTTTGTCGCTTTACTGTTCATCTCCTTTTCCAGATTATTAATTAATATGCTGAACAGCACAATTCTTAGTACAGATCCTTGAGAGACCTTGCTGTTTGCCTCTCTCCATTGTGAAAACTGATCATTTATTTCTACCCTTTGTTTCCTATCTTTCAACCAGTTACTGATTTATGAAAGCACCTTCACTCTTAGCCCAGGACTATTTAGTTTCCTTAAGAGCATGTGGTGAGGGACCTTGTCAAAGGGTTTCTGAAAATCCAAATACATTATATCGACTGGATCCCCCTTATCCACATGCTTGTTGACTCCCTCAGAGAATTTTAATACATTGGTTAGGCCTGACTTCCATTTACAAAAGCCACGCTGACTCTTCCTGTTTATCTATATGTCTGATAATTCTGTTCTTTACTATTGTTTCTACTTAATTTGCCTATGATTGCCTCTAAAGCCCTTTTAAAAAATTAGCTTTACATTAGCTACCTGACACAGAGTAGTCCTCAGGAGGTAGAAAGCAAGTATAGCCAACACTGTACCACCTATCACCTGCATCTCCCTGCCTCCATGTAGGAGGAGCATGGAGGTGTATGTCAGTGCATGGTGCTCCACCTCTCCTAGGCCAGCACAGCATCTGGGGTATCTTAGGGCAGCCCTGAGGTTCCTCTGTGTTAGACCACAGGCCATTTTGTCCCGCACCTGGCCCAGGATCAGGGCAGTGCGGAGGTGGCTTATAACCAGTTTCTTCAGTCTCCTCATCAGCGCGGAGTGTGAACTTGGTGCAGCTGAGGATGGAGTCTGGTAGCTTTTACCAAATCCCAGGCCAGATGCTGCATGTTTTGATGTTACAGACACAATTACTTTCAGACAATTAAAAAAACCAGTATTGCTAACATCAAGAGATCAATAATCATGACTTAGACACCTCACAAATTACGAGAATTTAAAAAAAATATAATTGTGGAATTTTCTTAGTTTGTCTTCTGAGTTTTTAACTCCCCTCTACTCCTTTGCCAATATGTGTGAGATGTTATCAGGTTGAAAAGTCGATCTTTAATTAACACAAAAATGCATGTGTACACCCTGGCTGCTCACAAGGAGACTCCACTTACTCTCTCCCACCCGTAATATAGAGGTGCTTCTTTCCTATTACTGTCTTGACTCTCACGTATTACTGTCTTTTCTTTCTCTCTTTTATCATTTGATAAAAGAAGGGCTGGATTGTAAATAGTTTGAGAACCGCTGACCTAATTAATCTATCGTGATTCACATGCACACATAGAACTTATACTTGGTTTCAGGATGGATGAGTTACAGATATACGTATTAAATGCTAAACACATTCTTATACATTTAACATCTCTTTTGAACTATACTAAAATATCAGCTGATCTGGCTCCTAGCTATGAGTTTGTCAGTTCTTAGCTGATGCCTATGGCTTTGGCCAGAGCTGGCCCTTGATTTACCAGTGTCAAAAGTACCATGCTCTGAACTGGAGTACTGGCTCCTATTCTCCCAAACTCGCTGCAGAGAGACAAACCCCATTTTTCTGAACTGGCTGTACTAGTAAATACAAGAGTAAGTGAAATAGTCCTGTCTTCCTGCAGCTGGGATGGAGTTTGAGCACCCACCTGCACTGCAGCAGAGTCAGGCCAAGGCTGCAGCCCCACAACAGCTGCTAAAAACTCACCCCCTTCAAGAGCTGTGTTACTAAAGCCCTGTGGGGAGGGGGCGTAAGGAGCCCCTGCAGCACTGAGAGCTGAGATCACGCTGCTTCCATGGAGAGAGTCTCTGAGCTGGATTTTGCAGCCCCTGCTCCCTGTGAGCGCTGAGTATCCCCACAGTGATCAATGGGACTGTCCGTGTCAGTAAGTGCTCCCCGCCCTGAGCAAGGGCTGCACAATCCAGCCCTTTATGTACAGAAAGGACATTGCTGTCCCTGCCCAGAGCTCACAGGGTGAGTGGGGTGTGGTGGTGCAGACCAGGCTACAGACTGCACCAGCGCTTTTCCTCCCCTTCCCCAAGGGAAAGGCACCTGCTGGCAGTGAGATCAGCAGGCAGAGCCGTGACAGTGACATGGATCCTGTGGGCTCTGACAGCAGCTGGGAAAGACCTCAGTGGTGGGCAGCCCAGTGACAGGGACTGTGGGCTCAGGCATCATGTCTGCAGAGAGAATTAGCACGTCCTTTTCTCTCATTTCCCCCACAGGTTGGGCGATGGCCACTTAACTCCAGAAATGCAGGCAGAGCTGGATGCTGTGGAAAAGATAAAACCTGATTTGAACAAAAAGATATGGCCTGAGGACTGAGTGGGAACCCCTGCACCAACATGGCTCTGGCCTGGCTGCCCTGCCACTAGCTACATCAGCAGCCAGGAACAGCTGAGGACCTGGCTCACTTAAGAGGGATTCCACCATCCCCAGGGACTCCAGCAGCATATTTCAGCATCTGTGACAGGGTGCTGGATAGATATTGTCAGGCCCAACCCTCCTGCCTGAGGCAAAATACTCAGGAGTAGGAGCTGGTTTTGCTCCATGCTTGGTCTGATCTTGTAGGGGGTAGTTGGTTTGGCGGAAGGAAGGTGGAGCAGAAGGGAGGAAGAGCTTAGTTTCCAAGGAAGGGAGAGATGTGGGATTGTGAGATGGAAGGGTCTGGTAACCCCCCGTTTCAGGCTCTCAGTGCAGGGTAGATCCAAGAACCATGCTTGGATCCAGTGGGGAATTTTCATTCAGTCCCAATAGCTCAGTCACTCTTCATTGTATGTTTCTTCCCCCTTCCTGCCTCCAGTTTTACACAATTCCACAGCTATTAAGGCAACATTCTGTGTCCATCTCCAACATTTGTTCATGCCAGGTGTATGTTTCTGTGTCAGTTTTGCTAGAGTCCAATAAAGATCATGAATCAAGAACTAATGTTGCACTTCAGAGTTTGTATTTCTTGCCATGGTTTGTGCTGCTTTTGTGCACAAGAATTCTCCCATTCTCCAAGGCAACTTTATCTTCAGTAATATTTTTTAATTAAAGACAAATTCAGTGAAATATAGTCAAATAGCCTGCAAACCTGGAGAGCTGCAGTTCCAAAGGCCCCAGCTTGCCTTTCAGTGTCTCATAGGAGCGTAAAAGCCAGTGCCAATGGGGATCTACTCTTTCGTGCTGTGGTTCTCAACTAGGGGTTCAGGGCCTCCTGGGGGGCTGTGAGCAGGTTTCAGGGGGGCTGCCAAGCAGGGCTGGCATTAGACTTGCTGGGGGGCCAGGACAGAATCCATTCACGGCCTCCTGGTGCCACTCCCTCAGTGGCTGGCAGGGGAACCCGAGCCAGACCTCTACTGCAAGTTCCAGCTCAGAGAGCCTCTAGCCAGCAGTAAAGTTCTGTTCCCTTCTAGACCTTACTGCCTTCCCCTGAGCTATGTATGTCTGTCCGTCCGTCCGTCCGTCCGTCCGTCCTTTCTATCCACCTGGCTGGCTCTTCCCCCCAGGTTTGCCAGCCCACCCACATCTCCTTCCTCCCAGAGAGTGACTGAAGACTTCCCTAGCAACTCCCCCTTCTGCTTCCAATTTCCTCTCTTTATAGTCCCAGCACAGCTACTTCCTCTCCAGCTGGGCTCCCTCACTCAGTCAGGGGATTACTTGGCCACTGATTCCTCTCAGCTGTGACTTGTTGGGTTAATTGGCCCTGTTCTCACTGCACTAACCCTTTCAGCGCAGGTGTGGGGTGAACACCCCCTCACAGTCAGACAAATAGAACGTCCTTTACTATATTTCACAAACTGCACTGAGTAAAATGACTGCTGGTAGCCGTGCTTTCCTCAGTGATTACATTTAGCGTGAGATGCAATGGTATCATTCTGTCCTTGGGTATGTCTATATAGAATATGAATGCACTTGTATTGAATGCACAAAACATTCCTACTGTGTTATTTACAAGTACTTTCCCTTTCAAATTGGCGTCCAAATAAAAAACCATCAGAGTTGTCAGCTAAAGGTATGTGATACCTGCGTGGGAAGTTACCCCAGTATGGTGGCCTTCTGCTTATTCAGTTGGATGCTTTCCTGGAACTGTCCCTGTGAAACACAGAAACCGACCTGTCTTAACACAGCCTTTACAAACGCCTTTCCAGATATACCACACTAATGTTACCGGTTCCCAAAAGCAACATTGTGAAGTTTGTAATGGTGACAATGGCAATAGCACTCCAGCCAAAGAGAATGCCCTAGTTTGTAGTGGGCAGCAGCTGGCATCAGTCCCCAGGAAATGCCCTTATGGTGGTGCTGCTGTTATTGCTGATCTCCAGACTTGTTTCCACTCAGACCAAGGGAGAGAAAAGCAGAGCAAAGAGAAAATGCAATCTCTCTCTCTGGTGCTGACTTTCCCTGGCAGACTCTCTGCTGGGGATCACAGGTCCAGCACATGGTCTGATTACCCACTCTGAGACCCAGAAAACTCTTACCAGTGTCTGGCTGTTTAAGACATTGTGTTTAGCTTCTTCTGTGGTCTCAGAGAGTGTGTCTATACTGGCACATATCAGCTGACTCGGGCTTGTGGGTCTCAGGGTGCAGGACTAAAAATTGCAGTGTAGGAGTTCGGGCTTGGGCTGGACCCGGGCTCTGAAATCCTGTGGGGGGAGGGGTCTCAGAGCCCTGCTTCCAGCCCTGGAACATCTACCCTGCTATTTTTAGCCAGTAGCCTAAGCCCGCATCTGAGAGTCAGTGCCACTGTTTTTTTATGCATTGTAGACATAGCCAGACTCACAGCAGTGTTGTGAAAGAGGGAGTTGTCTTGGCTGACTAACTAAGACTCTGATTAGATGAAAAGAAAAGGAGTACTTGTGGCACCTTAGAGACTAACAAATTTATGTGAGCATAAGCTCAAACTTATGCTCACATAAATTTGTTAGTCTCTAAGGTGCCACAAGTACTCCTTTTCTTTTTGCAGATACAGACTAACATGGCTGCTACTCTGAAATCTGATTAGATAGAAAGCAGAAAGCAAAAGACAGAAATAAGAAGAAGGAGCAAAATGTTGGGTAGTAGGAAACTGACACATGAAGGAGAGCTGGCAGCAGGAATCTCAGTTTACATCCCAGGTGAAGTTCATGAATTGGCGAAAGCTGGTGGAGATGGTGATGTCATTTGGGTACCTCTCTAGGACTCGTTCTGGTCAGAACGTCTTTCAGGATCAGGATGATGAAGGCCCAGCAGTGTCATGGTGGATCCCAGGTGATGGTGGGGATGGCGGCCATGATGGTAAAGCTCACTACTTACAATCTACACGTCCCACTGTCCTGTTGAGTGACCCCTACCACACAATTTGTGTCCAAACAGACCGGCTACCTCATTCCATCAGCATTAACCGATCGAAACACATTTTGGTGTTTTTGACTATAAACATTTCCTCCCATTTTTAGAATCTCTCAGCCCATTGTCACGCCAACCCATGACTTTACCATGAGCCTTGTAGACCCCTTGTACCAGTCACTCTGTTTTACATCTTGGTGACTTTTATAAACAATTTTATATAATGGGCCGAGTAGGACTTTTTTTTACCTTGGGCAACTTTTAACACATGTGTGTGCACATCTCTCTGGGTCAGTCCTGAGCCAATGCACCAGCACAGTGCTGGAGGACACTGCTACTAGGAGCATTATTTCAGCTCAGAATTAAATAGGAAGATAATTAGAAATACTCAACTGTGATCATTAAGAATCCTATGACAGTTTCTCTTTCCAACTTAAATCCCCTAGGCACATTCTAGTTTGTGAAGTTATATTCTTTCCACCTAAATTCTCAGAATTGTTTCAGTTGCATATGACTTCCACTTTCTGCCATAACTTGTATAGTGTTGCTGGGAACTGATTAATGGTTGCCAGGTTTCCCCCAAGAGGTGGCTGCATTTTTGTGAGTGGTGAAGTGATGCCTACAGTCTATGCACATGAATAATTTTAGCGGGATGAATTATTTGAGTAAGTGAGGGGTGGGGAACCTAAGGTCTACAAGCCAGATCCAGGCCACTGGTTCATTTCATCTGGCCCATGGCAAGTCTCCACATCATGGGCCAGAAGCCACCAGGTTGTCAGAAGTCTGGTCAGCTTCACGCAGCTCCCGGCAGTGACCGGCATGTTCCTGCGGCCCCATTGTGATCAGGGAAGCTCTGTGCGCTGCCCCCACCCCGAGTGCCAGCTCCGCAACTCCCATTGACTGAGAACTGCGGCCAATGGGAGCTGCAGGGGTGGCACCTGTGGGCATGGACAGCAAGCACTGCACAGAGTCCCCAGCCCCTCTGCCTAAGGGCCGGACATGGTGGCCACTTCTGGGAGCAGCGCAGAGCCCTGGCCGGCAGGGAGCCTGCCTTAGCCCCGCTGCCCCACCAATTGGGAGCCACCTGAGGTAAAAGCCCAGAGTCCAAACCCCCTGCCCTAGGTCAGAACCCCCTCCCACACCCTAACTCCCTCTCAGACCCCGCATCCCCACCCGTACTCCAACCCCCTGCTCCATATCAGAAACCCCCCCACACCTAACTCCCTCCAGACTTTGCACCCCCATCCACATCCCAACCCCCTGCCCAAGGTCAGAAGCTCCTCCCACACCCTAACCAGACCCTGCATCCCAACCCCTTGCCACAGCCCTGACCCCTCTCCTGCACCCAAACTCATTCCTGGAGCCCACATCTCAAACCTCCTCCCAAACCCCTGCCCCAGTCCTGACCCCCGTCATGCACTCCAAACCCCTCATCCCCAGCCCCACATCAGAGCCCTCAGCCGGAGGCCTCACCTCCTCCCACACCCCAACCCTCTGCCCCAGCCCAGAGCCCTCTCCCATACCCTGAACCCCTCATTTCTGGCCCCACCCCAGAGCCTAGGGGAAGCCCCAAGCCTTCATGCCCCCTCCCTCCCGCTGCAGGGCTGTGGGTTGCCTGTGGCTGATTCTTTCTGTGGATCACTGTCCCCTGATGAAAAAAAGGTTCCCCACCCCTGGAGTAAGGGTTCAGGGTTAGGCACATAGTCAAGTGATTTCAGAATCCAGTCTATAGGTAAAGGTGCAACATCAGTGTCGGGTACCTTTACTATTGTAGTAATTTTATTGTTACAGATTAATAAACCTTTTTTCTGAACTTTCAGTTCAACATTTCTAATGTCCCATGTCACTAATTCAGGTTATTGGAAGAAGTATAAAGAAGATGTTTTTAAGAAGTACAGAGTAATAAAAGACATGAACAGTCGTCTTGGTGAGAGTGTGATTCTAAACACAAGATACACAAAGCTGACTATTCTAATCAAACCTCGTCATGAAAATGAGAAGGAACATGAAATAATGGCCATGGGGCGGATTCATGCAAAAATCATGACTAAACAAGCTAGTTCTGTAATTACTATAGATATCCTATTTAAACCTGATGAAGATGGACCAATGCCACATGTTGTTGTGCTGCTGGGAGCTGCAGAGATTGGAAAAACACTGACAGAAAGAAAGATCATGTGCGATTGGGCAGCTGGAGAAAAGGAAAAGTTTCCTTTTCTATAAGGAAAAGTTTGACTTTGTTTTCTACATAAATTGTCAGGAAATGAACCTACTTACTGAGCAGGGAAGTGTGGCTGACCTGATTTTTAAAAATTGTTCTAAGACAAATGCACCGGTTAGAAAGATTTTGGTGAAGCCAGAGAAACTCCTGTTCTTAATTGATGGTTTTGATGAACTGAGATTTCTCTTTGACCAGCCAGGAAATAACCTTTGCTCTGACCCCTGGGAGAAGAAGCCAGTGGAAATCATACTGAGCAGTTTATTTAGGAAAATAGTTCTTCCTGAAAGTTATTTGATAATCACCACAAGGCCCTGGAGAAACTGGGGCAGTGTTTGGAGTGGTCACTGTATGCAGAGATCCTGGGATTTTCTGAAGCTGAAAGGAGAGAATATTTCCACAAGTTCTTTATAAATGAAAACCAAGCAAGAGAAGCTTTATGATTTCTGAGAGGAAATGAAATTTTCTTCACCATGTGCTTTGTCCCCATCGTGTGTTGGATCATCTGCACTGTTGTGAAACAACAGCTTGAAAAAGGTGAGGATCTTGCACAAACTTCAAAAACAACTACTGGAGTGTATATGCTCTACCTTTCCAGTTTAGTAAAGCCTCTAAAAAGCAATACGAAGCAACAGATGCAAGTTAATCTGAGGGGACTTTGCTTCTTGGCTGCCAATGGAATCTGGAAACAAGATACTGTTTGAGGAAGAAGAAATCAAGAAATATGGCTTAGATCAGAGAGACTCTCTTCCCCTCTTTTTGAATGAGAACATATTTCAAAAAGACATTGATTGTGTGAGTGTCTACAGCTTCATTCACTTCAGTTTTCAGGAGTTTTTTGCAGCTTTATTTTATGTCTTGGAGAAAGATGAAGAAACAAGAAATGATTCAGGGACTCCCAAGAAAGATGTGAAAATATTATTAGAAAACTATGGAAACTCGGGAAATTATTTAATATTAACAGTGTGATTCCTGTTTGGGCTTGTAAATGAAGAAAGAATGAAGGACATGGAGAAAATAATTGGCTGTAAAATTTCACCTAAAATTAAACCAGATTTACTGAAGTGGGTTCAAGCAAAACAACAAATAGATTTATTCCTTTTTAGTCCCGCTGAGTATGATGTGGAGATGTATGAGCATGAGGTGTTTTACTGTTTGTATGAGACCCGAGAACAAAAGTTTGTGAAAAGTGCACTGGATTTCACTGAAGTAAAGTTAAATCGAAATAAATTTACCCAAATGGATCAAATGGTTCTTTTATTTTGTATAAAGAATTGTCATAGGCTGGAGTCACTTTATGTGAATTACTGTAAATTTATGTTTGAAGACCATGAGGAAGATCTTCCAACACCAACAAATGGATTATATCCATAAGTATTATCAGAGCTCAATTTTTTTCAATTTCTTTCTTTAATAGAATAAATGTTATTTTCCCATACATCTTGATAACTAATATATGCTTGAATCATCCACCATAAAGCAATTCTAATATTTCAGCAAGCTAATGAAATAATTATAGAGCTTTCTCGGGTTCAAACTACCAAAAGGTAATCTCTTATAATAATTATAATGATTGCTTGGTCTTCTCTGTCCTCTCAGTTACTGGAATGTTTTCGGTCATTTTATTGTATGAGACAGGAACAGGGATGCAGCTGAGAATAAAGAATTGAGGGAAGTGCTTTGTGTCAGCAATTGAAAAAGGAAGTTAGAGAGTTCCTCACTGAGACCTTGCTTGACTGTTCAAAGCCCTTCATCAGGGAGCCAGCAAATCACAAGGAAACAGAACCTGCTTTCACATCCTCAATGTAAAAACTTCTCAATAAAGCAAGCAAAAATAACTCATGGGCTTTTTCACGTTCTCTTTAGCCTAACTCAAACTATCTTCTCATTCTTAATTTCACTGAACTCACTGAATGTAAAAGATAGTAAGTGCCACCTATACTCAGTGAATGTAAGAGCTGTATGCCTCTCGTGGAGGCGGTTTTCTTTTTGAAGTGAAATTTCTGAGTTTCACTGCAAAAAGTCATTGGCAAGCGTAGACACTCCCACAGTTTTTGCACAATAAAGGGATTTTTTCCACTTTAAATGGCAAGTGTAGACATGCCCTGAGACTGTGTCTCTGGATTTCAGTAGCCCTGTTTTTTACCATGGCTCCTTTAGCAGGTCCAAATGGGCTTAGGCTCCCTGCCTCCAGAGACTTACCCTCTTGGGAGCTTTGTTAACCAGAAGGTGAATACAGTGACATGGGGTAGCCTTTTAAAACCACATTAATATTTACTAGTCATCAGGAATACAGTATGCAGAGAAACTGGATTAAAATAACAAAGCAGGCCTATATGCGTGATTCTTAGCTAACCTTTTCACTTCCACTTGCTTGGTTAAGTGAGCCCCTGCTTAGCACAGGTGAGTTTCAGTCTTGGGTTGGGAGACAGCCTGAATGCCTCAGTATAACTGCTGTGGATACAGCATCAAAGGCATTATAACTGGCATGAAGGGTAATAAGTAATGCCCTTTTGGCCACTTCATTTCACTGGGAGCTTATGTTCAACTGATTATTCAACATGATGCCAAAGTCCTTCTCAGTGTCACTGCTTCCCAGGATAGAGCCCCCCCTTGCCTCTTAGCCTTGGAAAGAGGACTTACCACATCCTTCCATCCCAATGATGAGTCATCTGACAGGCAGGCAGCTGTTCTATTAATTTAGATGAAATATATGGACCAAAAGTATTAACACAACCCTGTCATTGTCCAACACTAAACAGAGTTGAACGAAGTCTGGGATTTGGTATATGGGCACCTCAACCTGCGTAGTACCATGGCAACCCACCATTAAATTAGAGATAAAGAAAAAGAGGAAAAATAGCTAAAACATTTGAAATGTAAAGTATTAAATCAGGCTTTTATTTTAGCAACATCCCTTTTTCCCTTTCCCTTTAATTGGAGAGTTTTTAGAAGGAAAAGAACCCTTGTTCGACAGTCTCTTAGGTGATATCAAAGATGGTAATAACTCTCTGGGGAAAAGAGAAGAAGTTAGTTGAGATGGGCTGGAACTGTTGTTAAAGTCCGATCCCATTTTATTACAAGTGGTATCTGGCATTTAGCTGGAGCTGGTCTGGCTGGTGATGTCATTGGGATCCCTCTGTCTGGCCCAGGCTGATCAGAATATCCCTTGGGATTAGGACAAAGAAGGTCCAGAGTTCCAGGAGATGGTGGTCATGTCAGCCACGATGGTGAAACTCACTCCTGTAGCCTCCATCTGTTCTTCTATTCATTACTTTTCCCCCAAAGTCTCTTTCTTTAAGGACCCAAAAAGTGAGTGATGAGTGGAATAGCCCATTCCCTCTTTATTTTGTCCACCATTTATGCCTAATACCTGACACACCAATTTTGATGCACTAATTTCTGGTTCCAAATCTTCTGTCTTTACCAAGCATGATGTGGCTCATTAAGGTAGAACTTCAAGACCCTACTCTGGAGGAATCTCAGAGTAGCATGTATTGTCACCATAGCTTTGCAATTCGTCGTAAGGTGAGTCAGTCACTACAGCCTGAAGCTAATGCAGGGAGCTACTTAATGGGAGGGTTCAAAAGTGTCAAACCCCATGTTAGCTGGATGATAAGAGGCTCTGGATACACTTTGATCAGGTCATCACAGGCAGAAATAGTTGCTGAATTATCCTGGATGGAGTTAGTCTTTAGGATAGACTCAGGTGAAGAAAGTAGTCAGGCTGTTTTTGTGGGGGACAAATAAAGTGTCCATGTGAACCTGTTTGCACATACTCCAGAAACCCTTTCCACTGGACATTACAGGTATTTCTGATCTGTCATTCCCTGGTCACAGACCACTCGTGAGGATTTATCAAGTATTGACTTGCTCAGTCTATGATTGTGTTCTCCTTCCCTGCCATGTATGTAATGGCTAACAATGCCTAGTGGGGCAGAGCCTGCTTTCACTCCTTCAGGGCTTCCCAGTGCATGACTCACTGTCAGGTGCCTCCTGCTTGTTTGTCCATTGGAATCAGGACCCCCTTTGGGAATACTAAGGGATTAAACCCAGGATTCACTGAAGTCAATGAAAGTTTTGCCACTGACTTCAATGGGGCCAGGATTTCAGCCCAGGTCTTTGAAGGTCCTTAGTGTTTAGAGGACTGTCTGCATCTTGAGAACATCTATGAGCAGTTGTTCTTGGACAAACCAAGTTTCCTGGGTTTGGAGTCCTTCTATATGGGCTCCCTGTCTCAGACTGGATGTTTCTCTGGTCACTATGATTTGGAACAGGAGGGTTTTGGAAATCCATTCCCAATTGTGGATTGTCCCCTTTGTCCCTAGATAGGCACCAAGCTAGAGAAGCCCAGAGTTTGTCTGTTTCCTGGATGTGATGAGAGAGTGCCTGAATCACTTGCTTGCACAAGGATTTGAAGAGCTAGTGAGGTTATCTCATGTGGAGATATGCCATGGGTACTATAGTTTCCATTGCAGGCATCAGACCCAACACTTCTAGCATGTCATCTGTTGGCTTTTTTTCATCCTCTCTTCCAGACGGGTGGTGTCTTGGATATTCGCATGTAACAGGAGGGCTTTGAGTTGAGCCATGTCTTGCAAAGTTCCTACCTACTCTAATTGTCTTCTGGGGACAAGTGGAGATTTGGGGCAATTTAGTATGAACCCAAGTGATTTTGACACCCTCCACAACTATGTCCTTGACCAGCCAAGTGTCCAAGTAAGTTGACATGTGCAGATAGTCCATAATTATCACCAATCGTTTTGTGAAAATGAACTATATTGGCCTAGATAGCAAGACACAAAATAGATAGTGCTGTTCCCCTTCAAATAATCAGAAGTACTTCCAGTCTTTTGGAATTGTTCCTGTATACATTTAAGCATTGGCAAGGTCCTGATTGCTTGGTAGAATTCTGTCCTGTCCAAGACGGTTTAAGTTGTTTTTTTTTAAATTCCTCTCTCCTAATTCCTTTTTAAATTCATTTTTGCAAAAGACTTCTGAAACTTTTGGGAATTCTTTTTAATCCAAAACAGATGTTTACTTTGGGAGTAAAATACAGCATATGTGTATGCCAGGACTGGTGGGACAGGATAGGGCTTCAGGCCCAGGGTGACCAGCAGTGGCTTCAGAACTTCAGGATTCAGAAGACCACTTTGCAGTAAGTCTGTGCAGACTGGAGCTGCAGCATCAGAGACAATATGACTGTCCTCTCTAGTGTGGAGAAGCACGTGAAAATCACCATCTGGAAGCCTACCACCTCCAATTGCTACCAGTGTGTGGCTAACCAATGTGATGCTGGGAAATGCACAGCTGGAGCTGTTATAATTGATGTGTACATGGCTATTGGAACGGTTTTTGCTGCCTGGGTCATAAAGTTGGTCTACGTGCAGGAAGTAACTGATAGATTTGAACACTTAGGCTTCCCAAATTGTACTGGGGCCATGGATAGAATTTAGGTGTCTATTTAATTTGCTCCCCATCACCGAATTTTTGAGTTTATCTTCACAATCCTGCACGGCCTGGTGGTCCAGTGTAGCTGGTTCACTAACATTAATATGGGATGTCGGGGCAAGGTCCATGATGCTCAGATCTTTAGAAACTCACCCCTTTTTCATGTAATGAGAAATACTTGTTGAGCTTTTCACATTTGAGAACCTTGCTGCTGGGTGGGAGGCAGAGTAGACAGACTTTCAGCTTGTTTTGAACAACCAGAGAAGATGCTTCTGGCAAGACTCTCTGTCATCCAAGGACCCAGGATCAAGAAGGTCTTGTGCTCATATTTTGGAAGCAGAGTGTAAGGCAAATAATTGTGCCATATTAACTCTTACAGGCGTGTTTGCAGTGTCCCTGTGCCAGGGTATGAAGTGTAAGCCTTTTTTATGTGCTGTTTATAAAATGCGTTCCTTTTCCTTGGGGAAATGTATGGGCTTTTTGACATTTGAGGGTTGCCTGTCCAGTTCCAGATGGGGCAGAGGAACCTTAGCTGAGTAGTTCCTGGTTTTCTGAATTGAGTATGAGCTTGTGCCCCTCCAAATGCTCAAAGGCTACATAGTGTGCAACAATCAGAGCCACCTGAACGCAGGTTATTGTTAGAGATCAGAAAGGTTGGTCTGGCATATAGATCCGATCCTATGATCTTATATAGATCCTTCCTAGGATTCGATATCCGACCCAGAATGAGGAGAGTGGAAAGGTGACTCAGAGCCAGTTTCTTCACCTACAAATCTATTCAGTTGTGTTGGGGGTGAACTGGGTGCAGCTGAGAACGCAGTCCCATGGTTTTTAGCAAACCCTAAATGCAGCATATTTTGATATTAGAAACCCAATAACAACACTCCCCCTCCCCCAGCCTGGAGCCACCACTCCAGCTTTCCCAAAAGGGCTGGAAAGAGAAGAAAATTAAACACTTATCTGTTCTCCCAAACTAGCTGTAAACAATGCGTAGGAATAAATAACATCAGTATTCATGAGTTACCACAAAGAGGCTGGGATTCCTCCTGCTTATGACCCGTCATTTCACGCCACAACTGCAGTGTCACCCCAGCTACTGATAATGCAGCTCAGCCAGCAGGTGTGTCACTGAGAGCCAGCTGTGGGCTGGCCCCGGTGCCCTTCCGGCCCATCCTTCTCATGGCAGATAATTAAGGGCTGGTCTGTGGCCCCACTGGCCAGAGCTCAGTCCTGTCATCTCTGATCTCCTCGGGTCCCTCTGCATTGTCCTCCTGTGTCACACAGCTTTAGCAATTTCCTCTTGTCCCCTGCTTGCAGGCTGCTCCTCATGTGTCCTGCTGATGCTCCCAGTCCCTGCCAGCCACAGCCTGCTTCCCTGATCAGCTCTCACCTTCCCACCTGCCTCCTTGCCCTGGCTCTCAGGATGCTGCTACCTGGCCTTCTCCCCTTGCTGCCTGCAACTTGCTGCTCACCCTCACACACACACTGGCCAGCTCTATCTCTGATCCGCTCTGTGCCCAGGATGTCACTTCTCTTCCCTTGTCATTCTGGTTAACACAGCACCCCCTACTGGGGTGATGCTGATCTGGGTCCCTGCCTCTCCCAGGTTAACCTGGGGCCCAGTCATAGAATAATAGAATATCAGGGTTGGAAGGGACCTCAGGAGGTCAACTAGTCCAACCCCCTGCTCAAAGCAGGACCAACCCCAAAGCAATCCTTTCCTTTCACCCCATTCTGGGTGCTGGAGTGCCCAGAACAGAACCAGCAGTTTGTTATAAGATATTGTTAGGACTCCCCAAATGATTAGAAATGGCCCTTCAGTATACTTTTCCCTTCAGCTGTGCAGCTGATTCCTTTGTGAAGTGCACACTATACTCCTGGGTGAGTTCTGCACCAAAAAAATAAAAATTCTGCATATCCAATCTGGCAACATAACACCATATAATCATGCCAGTTATAATTATTTTGGTAATTTATTTCAAAATATCTGTCGGCAAGTATATTTTGCACTATTAAATTTCATCCTGTTTCTATTATTCCAGTTTACAAGGTCATCCAGACTTGTACGATATTCCGGTCCTTCTCCATATTGGCTATACCTCCCAACTTCGTGTCATCTGCAAATTTTATTAGCACACTCTCACTTTTTGTGCCAAGGTCAGTAATAAAAATGTTAAATAAGATTCGTCCCAAGACTGATCCCTGAGGAACACAGACAAGGTCAGCTCCCAGACTGCTGCCCTGGGCAGCACAGTATGGGGAGGTGGTGAGCAGCCCTCAGTGGTGAAATAACAGGTAGGGGACTATTTAGAAAAGCTGGACATGCACAAGTCCATGTGGCCAAATGCAATGCATCCGAGGGTGCTGAGGGAATTAGCTGATGTGATTGCAGAGCCATTGGCCATTATCTTTGAAAACTCATAGTTATCGGTAGAGGTCCCAGATGTTTTGAAAAAGGCAAAAAATAGTGCCCCTCTTTAAAAAAGGGAAAAAGAGAAACTGAGGAACTACAGACTGGTCAGCCTCATCTCAGTCCCTGGAAAAATCATGGAGCAGGTCCTCAAGGAATCGATTTTCAAGCACTTGAAGGAGCGGAAGGTGATCAGGAACAGTCCATATGGATTCACCAAGGGCAAATCATGCCTGACCAATCTGATTACCTTTTATGATAAGATAACTGGTTCTGTGGAAATGAGAAAAGCAGTGTACCAATATATCTGGACTTTAGCAAAGCTTTTGATACGGTCTCCCACAGTATTTTACCAGCAAGTTAGAAAAGTATGGCTTGGATGAATGGACTATAAGGTGGATAGAAAGCTGGCTAGATCATTGGTATCAATCAGTAGTGATCAACTGCTCAATGTCTAGCTGGCAGCCAATATCAAGCGGAGTGCCCCAGGGGTTGGTCCTGGGTCTGGTTTAGTTCAACATCTTCATTAATGATCTGGATGATGGGATGGATTGCATCCTCAGCAAGTTCGCAGATGACACTAAGTTGGGGGGAGAGGTAGATACGCTGGAGGGTAGGGATAGGGTCCAGAGTGACCTAGACAAATTGGAGGATTGGGCCAAAAGAAATCTGATGAGGTTCAACAAAGACAAGTGCAGAGTCCTGTATTTAGGATGGAAGAATCCCAGGCACCGGTACAGGCTTGGGACCAACTGGTTTAGTGGCAGTTCTGCAGAAAAGGACCTGGGGATTACGGGTGGGGAAGAAGCTGGACATGATTCAACAGTGTGCCCTTGTTACCAAGAATGCTAACAGCATATTGGGCTGTATTTGTAGTAGCATTGCCAGCAGATCGAAGGAAGTGATTATTCCCCTCTATTCGGCATTGGTGAGGCCACATCTGGAGTATTGTGTCCAGTTTTGGGCCCCCCTCTACAGAAAGGATTTGGACAAATTGGAGAGAGTCCAGAGGAGGGCAACACAAATGATTAGGATGCTGGGGCACATGACTTTGCGGAGAGGCTGAGGAAACTGGGCTTATTTAGTCTGCAGAACAGAAGAGTGAGGGGGGGATTTGATAGCAGCCTTCAACTGCCTGAAGGGGAGTTCCAAAAAGGATGGAGCTAGGCTGTTCTCAGTAGTGGAAGATGACAGAACAAGGAGCAATGGTCTCAAGTTGCAGTGGTGGAGGTCTAGCTTTGATATTAGGAAAACTATTTCACTAGGAAGGTGATGAAGCACTGGAATGGGTTACCTAGGGAGGTGGTGGAATCTCCAGACTTAGAGGTTTTTATGGCCCGGCTTGACAAAGTCCTGGTTGGGATGATTTAGTCCTTGGGGTGATTTGGTCCTGCTTTGAGCAGGGGGTTGGACTAGATGACCTCCTGAGGTCTCTTCCAATCCCAATCTTCTATGATTCTATGAACTCCACTAGTAATCTCCCTCCAGCCTGACAGTTCACCTTTCAGTGTGTCCCGTAATGGTCATCCCTTTAACTAGTTCCTTATCCATATTTAAATTCTCATATTAATCTCCATCTTCTCCAATTTAACTAATAATTTCCTATGTAGAACTGTATCAAATGCCCTACTGAAATCCAGTAGATTAGATCTTACTGCATTTCCTTTGTCTAAAAAATCAGTTATCTTCTCAAAGAAGGAGATCAGGTTGGTCTGGAGGGGATGGCATGATGGGACTGCTTATAATAGCATGTGGCCCATCGGCGACTGCCAGTAGCAAAAATCCCCAACTGCTGGACACGAGACACTAGACGGAGAAGGCTCTGAGTTACGACAGATCATTTTTTCCCAGGTATCTGCCAGGAAGGTCTTGCCCACATGCTCAGGGTCTAACTGATTGCCATATTTGGAGTTTGGAAGGAATTTTTCCCTGTGTCAGACTGGCCGAGACCTTGGGTTTTTTTGCCTTCCTCTGCAGCATGGAGCACAGTCACTTGTAGGTTTAAACTAGTGTAAATGGTGAATTCTCTGTACCTTGAAGTCTTTAAACAATGATTTGTGGACTTCAGTGACTCAAGTGGTAACGAGATGACTCTCAGTCCTTGGTTCCCCAAGAACCATGACAGTGGTACAGAGAGAGAAAGAAAAACCACCCCTGCTCCCCCCCCCAAAAAACCACACCTTTGAATCAGGGAGAAATGAGATCAAACGAGGATACATGAATGGTAAACAAAGAAACTGGTACAGGGATTAGACACCATGGTGATAGGCACCTTACAAATACCTGAAATTTTCTTGCGAATCTCCTGAATCTTTCCTCACCTTAAACCACCCCCAGCCACACTGCTTAGCTCTGTCTCTCCTGCTAACCTGTTGCTATGGGAATTGGGGTAAATGTTGTTGAACCGCTAAGCTGCCATATAAGCCAAACCCACCTATATTCCAGCAAATACTCAGCGGGTGAAACTTGACTTCAATGGAGCTATGGCAGTTTACACCAGCTGAGAATCTGCCCCATTGACTGGACAGTTAAACAAATTCCTGAGCAGCCATGGTGAAGAGCTGTCCGGCTGCATCATTTCTGGGATAACAGCAGTAAAAAGGGGATTTTTTTAAAAGAAGGAACAATTTCTTACCTTAGTTTCTTTAAATTACAGTTTGAAGCCTTCAATGCTTTCCAGAGCAGGTAAATAGGCAAATGATGTGGCTCATCCTGATGTTGTGCCCTGAAAAGAGAGAATAGAAATTTTCTATGTTGTTCAAGTTTTAATTCTATTTCCTGAGTACTAAAATAGCTCTTATCTAATGTGGTCACACAATGTGTAGCAGTTATTCTGCCGTTTCAATGCGTTACATTCATACCTATATCCTCCAAACCAAAAATATATCAAATACATTAAGATGTACTTTAAATACACAGAGTCAAGTAAAATAGGTTCTGCTAAGTGTAACCTATACATTTTTTGAACCTGTGGTTCTCTGAGCATTCACATGCAGTTCTAAAAACTCACACCAATGAGAATGTCTCATGGTTTTATGCTTCTCATAGAATCATAGAAGATAAGAGTTGGAAGGGACCTCAGGAGATCATCTAGTCCAACCCGCTGCTTAAAGCAGGACCAAATCATCCCAAGGACTAAATCATCCCAGCCAGGGTTTTGTCAAGCCAGGTCTTAAAAACCCTTAAGGCTGAAGATTCCACCACCTCCCTAGGTAACGCATTCCAGTGCTTCACCTTCCTAGTGAAATAGGGTTTCCTAATATCCAACCTAGATCTCCCCACCGCAAATTGAGACCATTGCTCCTTGTTCCGTCATCTGCCACAACTGAGAACAGCCAAGTTCTATCCTCTTTGGAACCCCCCTTCAGGTAGTTGAAGGCTGCTATCAAATCCCTCCTCACTCTTCTCTTCTGCAGACTAAATAAGCCCAGTTCCCTCAGCCTCTCCTCGTAAGTCATGTGCCCCAGGCCCCTAATCATTTTTGTGGCCCTCCACTGGACTCTCTCCAATTTATCCACATTCTTTCTGTAGAGGGGGGCCCAAAACTGGACACAATACCCCAGATGTGGCCTCACCAGTGCAGAATAGAGGGGAATAATCACTTCCCTTGATCACTGGCAATGCTCCTACTAATGCAGCCCAACATGCTGTTAGCCTTCTTTGACAACAAGGGAACGCTGCTGACTCATATCCAGCTTCTTGCCCACTGTAACCCCAGGTCCTTTTCTGCAGAACTGTCGCTTAGCCAGTCAGTCCCCAGCCTGTACCGGTGCCTGGGATTCTTCCATCCTAAATGCAGGACTCTGCACTTGTCTTTGTTGAACCTCATCAGATTTCTTTTGGCCCAATCCTCTAATTTGTCTAGGTCACTGTGGACCCTATCTCGACTCTCCAGCATATCTACCTCTCCCCCACAACTTAGTGTCATCTGCGAACTTGCTGAGGGTGCAGTTCGTCCCATCATCCAGATCATTAATGATGATGTTGAACAAAACCAGCCCCAGGACCAACCTCTAAGGCACTCCGCTTGATACCGTCTGCCAACTAGACATTGAGCTGTTGATCACTACCCATTGAGCTCGACAATCAAGTCTGCTTTCTATCCATCTTAAAGTACATTCATCCAATCCCTTTTTAACTTGCTGGCAAGATCACCGTTGATCACTACACGTTGAGCCCAAAGATTTAGCCCGCTTTCTATCCACCTTATAGTCCATTCATCAAATCCATACTTTTTTTACTAACTGGAAAGAATATCTTTGTGTTGGTCACTTGTTTTTTAAAGCAGTTCAGGAAATACAATAGGAATTATAATGTTTATCTAACCAAGAGAGTTGACTTTAATTTACCCACTAAAGTAAAATACAAAAAGATGAATAGTTGCTTACAATTTTAAGTATCACTATCATTTAGCAATGTGTGATTGGTGTTATATTTTGTGAAGTGACAACCCCATAACTAAGCAGAAATGGTGGCTTATTAGATCCTGACACCAAAGAGCATAAGAGGGCAAGTTAATTTTAAGGCAGCATATGTATAAAAGTGCTGGATTATCATCATGATGGTAAATCCCAAAAGGACATAGCCTCCTTGCAGATCAAGCACCACCCAACCCCTACCTGGGACCTTACGATGGTCTGGCTGGATTCTCAATCTACGTACATTTTTCTCATTCTTACTGCACCACCGAAGTTTTTGGCCCCCATATGACCACTGACCATGTAGCAGCAATCCTGGGTAAACATATTTGTAATTCATGAATCTTCCATCCTAATAATGTGTCGATGCCAAGAAAGCAGCCAAAACCAAACCAGTGCTGATGGAAGCGGTTGCTGGGTTCAGCTATGTACATCATCATTGCTCAACTTGTCCTGCCACTTAATATGGAGCAACCGACAAAGACAGCAAGAATAAAAAGTGTCAGTCCACCCCTCTTCAGCCTTCCTCAGTGGGGATTTTACCTGTGTTAATTGGTGAGACTGTTACTGGAATGCTGTGTCCAGTTCTGATGGTCACATTTTTAAAACACTGGAAAGTTGCCGCAAAAATGATTTGAGGGCTGGAGAAAATGCCAGTGAGTGATTGAAGGAGCTCAATTTTTTTTTTTACCATAGCAAAAGATCAAGATGTGACTTCATTACGGTGTACAAGTACATCCATAGGGAGGAAACAGCAGGTACTAATGGGCTCTTTAATCTAGTGAAGAAAGGTATAATAAGAACCAATGGCTTGAAGTTAAGGCCAGACAAATTCAAATTAGAAATAAGGCACACTTTAAAAAAAAAAAACAGCAAGGGTGATTAACCACTGGAACAAACTACCGAGGGAAGTGGGGGATTCTCCATTTCTTGATGTCTTCAAATCCAGACTGGAGGCCTTTCTGGAAGAAATATTTTAGCCAAATACAACTCATTGGACTCAATACAGGGGTAAGTGGGTGAAATTCTACAGCTTATGTTATATATAAGGTCAGAATAGCTGAGCTAATGGTGCCTTCTGGCCTACAGAGGCAACTTGTGGGGAGGGGCATGCGGGGTCATGCGGGGGCACTCCCCCGCCCAATTTATGCCAGGGTTTGCCAGTGGGACCCCCTCCCTGTGCAGAAGCTCCTGGAGCTGGCGAGCTGCAAACTGTGTCTGTGGGGAGAGGCAGCAGCAAACAGCTGGGAGCTACAGGGAGGAGCCACTAAGGGTAAGAGGGGAGGGCATACCTGGGAGGGGCATGACTCAGGCTGTTGTGGAGATGAATCTTTAAATGTGTATTTGATCCTTTGACCAGCCTGATCTTCAGACAAAGACAATGAAGGCCCATTTTTACATATCAAGTGAACAAAGCTATCAAGCATCTATACTCTGCAGGAGACAGAAGCTGGTGGCTCAAAGAGACCCCCATGCACAAACCTGCTGGATTCTCCTCCTATCAAACTGGGATGGTGGGAGCTCAGGGCTTTTGCCCTGCAGTGGAGTGGTGGGACAAGGGGTTTCTGCCCGGCAGGGAGGTGGGGCTAAGAGATTTATCCCCATGGGGGGCATCAGGGCAGAAGCCCCGCGCACCAGCAGGTGCCACCCCACGAGGCAGGTTGTGCATGTCTTGTGGCTCTTGAACTTCAGAAGCTTATTGTATGCAGCTCGGAGGGTCAGTAAGTTTCACCACTCCTGATGTATAGCGTGAGGTCTTTTCTGAAAGCTAATGACACATTGGTGATTAATATCATTGTAAAATGTGCACATTAACACTACATAAGGAGTTATGGACAACCATTGATATTGGGCTTTACAGTCTGCCCGGACAGGCGGCAATGTCACAGCTCTCTACCTGGCTCCTATGTAAATTAAGCACGATAGCATCAGAAACAATGGAAGTCCTATTTGCATAGAAATTAGCAAGGAGATGGGAAGCCCCCAGGAAGGCAAAAACAGCAGGAAGTCATTTTGCCTCTTGTAACAAGGGAGTTTAGGAGATACAAGCAGAAGCTGAAAGCCATTTTTGACATCCGTTACTGGACAGATGCAGGAGGGGAGAGTTCTTATAGGCTGAGTGTCAGGAATCAGGGCCTGCAGCAGAGCTAGTCTCTGGGCAGCCTTATCAGCACAGCTGGCCTGCAGCAGGCTGCTGGATTAGCCACGCAACCTGACTGGCTGCTGAGGCCAGCAGGCTGGCACTTAAGCCAGCAGCACCAGCAGCTCACTAGCTTCTCAATGCTCATGCCCACCACTGTGCCTGCTCCTGCCTTGCACCCAGCCTTGCCTGATACCCTGCCCACTCCAATTCCTGACCTTGGGTTTTGTCCCTTGACTCTGGTACCCAGCTTCTGCCTTCCAAGTTTGACTCTTGGCTTTGGCACCCAACAACTGACAATGGCTCTGACCCCAGCCACTAGACCTGCTGCCTGCTCTAGGCACTAGGCTAGACTGCCCTGCTCCCAGCTGGATGATGATGACAGATTGAGAAAGCAATAAAATTGGGGGTAGCAGCTCTCAGCACTAGCATGGACTCTACTAAGGCCCCAGTGGAACTGGCAGACGCCATTCAGAACCTGTAGGTGGTGGTAACCACCCTGCAATCACAGAATGTGGCCCTGCAGGCACAGATTGCTCAGCTGGATCCTCCTACTGTGGCCCCCGGGGCCGAAGACCTATCTGATCATGGTTGGGACAAGTTTCGGGGATTCTTGAACCAATGTCAGCTCCTGTTCCTCCTCCGCCCCCAATCATTCCCCACGGACGAGGCCCGGGTGAAGCTCATCTTAAGTTTGTTGACAGGCGAAGCCTTGGCTTTGGCTTCACCACTCCTGAAACAGTCCAGCTCCCTCTTGCAGCAATTGGAGGAATTCATTCACACAGTGACCCCAATAGAGTGCAGACCGCCAAGGCAGCCCTTCAGGCCTTACAGCAGGGGATCAGCCCATAGCTAAGTACACTGCTGAATTTTGTCATTTGGCTTCTGACACTGGGTGGAATGAGACAGCACAGTGCCACCATTTCCTCCTGGGGTTAAATGAGGAGATTAAGGACAAGCCTGCCCGGGTGGAATCTCTATCCAGTTTGGACAGCCTGATTGAACTGTGCATCACAATTTATGATCACCTCGCAGGGTGATGTTGTGAGCGTCCCTCAATTTTTCTAGAAGCTACCACCCATCAGGCCTCTGACACCCAGGCACACAGGTCTTCCCCAGCAACAGAGCTCATGCAAGACCATCAGGTTTGCTTGCACTTCTCTGACTTGGAGTAGCACTGATGCTGGGTTTCAGGCTTGTGCCTATGTTGTGGGGGACCCGGCCATCTTGCCTTGATGTGTTCGGCAAAGATTTGGGTTGAACCGGGGCTGGGAAATACCACATCCCCAGCCCTTGGGGCGGTGCCCAGACTAAGCTGTTTTTCTTCCCTCTCCAGCAGTTCCCAGCACCCACGGGCAACAGTCAGCACAGCGCAGAGACCCCAAGTCAGTTTCTAACGTAGCTTCGGACACCTCTATTAATTTGACTACTGGTAAACAATGAAAGACCCCCTAGAGGCCGTAGTTGAGGCCTCTAGGTAACTTCATGGATGTAAACTTTGCTAAGACCCATGCAGTCCACACACTATGGAAGGATCCTCCAGATCTGGTTGAGACTATTGATGGGTCTCTCCTCTCCTCAGGACCTGTAACCTGCCACGTCGTGCCAGTAACAGTTATCACCGTCTGGGGGTATTAGGAAACCCTACAATTTGGATTAATGCAGGCCCCTCATGCTCCGGTTATCCTAGGTATGCCCTGGCTTACCACCCATGACCCTCACATTCACTGGTGGAAGAGGACCCTATATTTTAATTCCAGGCATTGCTGGCTATCCTGCCTCCCAAGATCCTAGAAACACACGGTTGCAGTCTGTGATTCATGTCATCCACTGGAAGATCCTGACCTTCAGGCAGGAGGACCACCAGGACCCTCAGTGCCCTGTGTGGCCCCACCTGCTGTGGCCAAGATCCTGCACAGATACCGTGACTTGGCTAATATTTTTGACAAGGGCAAGGCAGATGTCCTGCCCTCACATCAGACTCACAATTGCCCAATTGATCTCCAGCCAGAAGCCAAGACCCTATTTGGTTGGATGTCTGCCCTCTCTGAACCCAAACTTTGGGCTCTCCACCTGTATTTGTGGGAGAACCTTCAGAAGGATTTCATCTGCCCATCCACATCCACAGCAGATGCTGCAATCTTTCTTCGTCAAGAAGAAAGATGGCTGCTTGTGGCCATGTATTGACTATTGGGCCCTAGACAAGGTGACTGTACAAAACCACTACCTGCTCCCCCTCCTCCACCTATAACAATTCAGGGCCAAGAAGAAAACATGGTTTAGCAGATTCTAGATTCTTATTGGGCCCAGGGAAAACTACACTATCTAGTTGACTGGGATGGGCATTGCCCAGATAAGTGTTCATGGAATCCCACAGACCCCATCCATGCTCCAATCGTTCTGCATGTCTCCCACAACACTTGCCCTGAGAAGCCAGGTCCTGAGGCCCCTAGACAGCACCCTCAAAGGGGCGTAGTGTCAGGAATCAGGGCCTGCAGAAGAGCTAGTCTCTGGGCAGCCTCATCACCACAGCTGGCCTGCAGAAGGCTGCCTGATTAACCACGCAACCTGATTGGCTGCAGAGGCCAGCAGGCTAGCTCTTAAGCCAGCAGCGATAGCAGCAGCTAGCTGGCTTCTCAATGCTCATGCTCACCATTGTGCCTGCTCCTGCCTTGCCTCCCAATTTGCCTCTGTTCTGCCCTTTGCCTTGAACCTATTCTTGCCTGATACCCTGCCTGCTCCAGTTCCTGACCTCTGGTTTTGACCTTTGGCTTTTGCTCCTCTCTATGGACTCTAGCTTGACCTGGGTTCTTGTACCCAGTTCTGCCTCTGAGTTTTACCATTGGCTTTAACTTCTGACCACTGACTCTCATCCCAGTTGGCTGACACTGAAAAAGATGGTCCTTCAACCCAGAGGGGGTTGATGTCTCTGGGAACTGAATATAGGTGAGAAAGCTGCTTAGGCAAAAATTGTACCTTGCTAAATTAAATTTTAGACTTCTATTTTGTTTTCTTTTACTTCTCCTTTTCTAACTTTATTCCTTATACTTGAACTCACTTGAAATCCTATCTGTGTTTGTTTATAAACTTGTTTTACTATTAATCTAAACCAGCAGTGCTGTGAGTGTACTAAAATGAATGTAATCTCCAGTTAATGTGGCAAGTTGGTGTGTTTTGTCTCCTTAATGGAACATATGAACCTTATTATTTCTCTGAACTGTCCAGGAGAGAGATGGCCATTATAGGCACACGGTTTTGGGGAAATTCAGGACTTGGAGTATATTGGAGTCATCTTGCTGGTTGTAACTAAGGCTCATGGAAGCCAGAGTGTGACTGATGTGTTGCTGTCAGGCTGCTGGGGTCAGGGTCTGCTGGACCAAGGCTGCCGCTATACACAGACACTCAGCGTGTGATGTGCATGCTTATGTCAGCTGGCTGTGAGCAGCCCAGGTTGGGAGCAAGGCATTGTGCAGTGACACAACCCCTCAATGGTCTGGACTGCACTCCCTAAACTGTGAATCCTGAAACACTGTGATTACAAGAGCTTTAGGTCATAATCATTTGGTTATTGCATGGTGTCACTACAGGGCAGAGCTGAGGTTGCCTCATTTCTATTTCTAAAAAAATAAATCTGAATGTGTTATGTTTAACCTTAACTCTGAAGTTCCTGAGTTTGATAAAGTTTGGTTGGGGATAATTTCAACATTCCTGCTACATAGTTTACCATAAATTACAGCTATATATTTTCAACTTTTTTTTCTGGAAATATACAGGACACTGGGACAAAATTCACTATTAATTTGGGGAAATAATCTACTTTGTTTTAACTTATCTAAAAAAGTGTGCCTCCACCCCCACAAGTGGACTCACTGTTAAAGGTGTAATTTCTGTTCAAAGATGGAACAATTGCAACTGAAATTACCTATTGTTCTTTGCTTGCTTATGATGTTTTTCTCCATTATTAATAAATTATTCATAATTAATAAGTTAAGAACTTTTGCTAGCCTTTAATCATGGGCTCATTTAAAGTGCATGTGACTAGACCTACCTGAATCTAAAATAATGGGAGTCATATCCCTGAATTGGAAGATAAAGACACAATTATTATTTGCACTACTATTGACTGTTTCCATTGACTATGGTTTTCAAAAAATCACTCAAAATTCAATACTTCAAAAAATCCCATTTTCACCCGCAACCCCTTGACAATGGAACTTGGGTACTTTCAGTACTTCCAGGGGAACAAATGAGTTGGGGGGTATGCGAGCAGCCATACCTGTGGACGCTGAGGTAATCAAAGTGTCTCACAGTCCTCCAGGGGCTTACCCTGAACAAGTCACGGCCCAATGTTGAGAACCCCTGGTATAGTGCTCAGCTCCCCAGAAAGCACATATTTGCCAAGTATGTCCTCCTCCTATTCAAGCTCTTGGTCTTCGGCAAAAATCTTGCTCGGATCCTCAAAGTATGGACATGTACTTGGCACATCACCAGAGCCCTTGTTCTTCTTGGTACTTTTTTTACTTCTGCTGCCGCTCTTTGGCTTTGTCATATTCACGTCTCTGGAACTCAACCCAGCAGTATCCTTCTCTCCCATTTGCTGCACTAGCTGCTGGTAACTTTTGCCATCCTAGTGACTACTACAGAGATGAGATTGGACATGCTCCTCTGCCCCGAGAGAGGGGAAGTCCAAGACCTCAGCCTGGGAACATGCACAGGACATGGCTGTGGCAATGGCCTCTGGATCCATGTACTTTCATGAGCTCTAATTGCAAATGAATGCTGTTAATATTTCCACATATAACTGTCCTGTGCTCTGCTTTCAAAACATGTGCACAAGGCAAAGCATCCCTAATTCTGGGTCCCCTGGTGATGGAGACATTGGTGAGAGGAAGCTCTCTTACTGTTCATAACAAACCAAAAATCCCTCCACGCTCCCTCCAACCCATCTGAGAGTCTTTTGGTCTTGCTCTCACATATATTGTGAAAAGCTCAACAAGCACTAACAACATGACTCAGACGTCTCCCAGAAGCATCAAGCCCTGTCATGAGACACCTACATCTTCCTTTCAGGCTTGTAGGTGCACAGTCAGGTTACATCTACACTTTGAGCCAGGGGTCTGATTCCCAGCTCACACTGACATACTCACACTAGCACAATGAGAGCTACGTGAGCTGGGAATCACACCCTTAGTTCCAAGTGTAGATGCAGCCTTTGTGCCAAGGACATTAATAAAAATATTAAATAAGATCAGTCCCAAGACTGATCCCCAAGGAACTCCAATAGTAACATCCCTCCAGCCCACTAGTTCACTTTTCAGCACAACCCACTGTCATCTCCTCTTTAGCCAGTTCCTTACCTACCTTACAATTTTTATATTAATCCCCATCTTTTCTAATGTAATTAATCATTTCTCATATTTCTCATTTCTCATGTCAAATGCTAAATTGGAGTCCAAATATATTAGATCTACTGCATTTCCCTTATTTAAAAAATAGTTATTCCCCCCGCCCCACGAAAAATCACTGTAGTCTGGCATGATCTACCTTTGATAAACCCATGTTGTATAATAGCCCCTTTCCCATTCACCTCCATGAGTGTAAGTGTTCTTTCCTTCAACACTTGTTCTAAAACCTGGAACACTATTGAGGTCAGACTAACGGAGCTGTAGTTACCCGGATCACTATTCTCCTGCCCTTACAACATTGGCTATTCTCCAGTGATACGGCACCACTCCACAATCACAGATCTGACAGAATGGCTTAATGAGGGTGCATTTAGTATCTCCAGTTACCCCTTTGCTAACTTTGGAGGCTATCACCCTCAGGTATATTCCCAAAAGGCAGAGATAGACTCTATTCCGGGGGGCTAAGAGCCAGCCAAGCTCATACCCTGAACTGGTATTTATCCAGATGAATCATAGAATCATAGAATCATAGAATATCAGGGTTGGAAGGGACCCCAGAAGGTCATCTAGTCCAACCCCCTGCTCAAAGCAGGACCAAGTCCCAGTTAAATCATCCTAGCCAGGGCTTTGTCAAGCCTGACCTTAAAAACCTCTAAGGAAGGAGATTCTACCACCTCCCTAGGTAACGCATTCCAGTGTTTCACCACCCTCTTAGTGAAAAAGTTTTTCCTAATATCCAATCTAAACCTCCCCCATTGCAACTTGAGACCATTACTCCTCGTTCTGTCATCTGCTACCATTGAGAACAGTCTAGAGCCATCCTCTTTGAAACCCCCTTTCAGGTAGTTGAAAGCAGCTATCAAATCCCCCCTCATTCTTCTCTTCTGCAGACTAAACAATCCCAGCTCCCTCAGCCTCTCCTCATAAGTCATGTGCTCTAGACCCCTAATCATTTTTGTTGCCCTTCGCTGTACTCTTTCCAATTTATCCACATCCTTCTTGTAGTGTGGGGCCCAAAACTGGACACAGTACTCCAGATGAGGCCTCACCAGTGTCGAATAGAGGGGAACGATCACGTCCCTCGATCTGCTCGCTATGCCCCTACTTATACATCCCAAAATGCCATTGGCCTTCTTGGCAACAAGGGCACACTGCTGACTCATATCCAGCTTCTCGTCCACTGTCACCCCTAGGTCCTTTTCCGCAGAACTGCTGCCGAGCCATTCGGTCCCTAGTCTGTAGCGGTGCATTGGATTCTTCCATCCTAAGTGCAGGACCCTGCACTTATCCTTATTGAACCTCATTAGATTTCTTTTGGCCCAATCTTCCAATTTGTCTAGGTCCTTCTGTATCCTATCCCTCCCCTCCAGCGTATCTACCACTCCTCCCAGATGGACCCCCTTAGAGATGGTGCTTGAATGGAGAGAAATGATCATTTATAAGGGCTGCCCTGGAAAGTAGAGCTGCTCAGAAATTTTCCGATGAAACTTAGTTTAATTCAAGAATGCTGATTTTCTGGACTGAAACATTTCCCTGAATGTATGACAGATTCTACTAAACTTCTGCCAGTGTTCCAGGATTCACAGCTCCTCAGTATGGTGCCTGCCAGCCCTGTTGTGCTCACTCGCATTGGGTCTCAAGGGACTTGTAGGGTCGCTGATCCATGGCTTTGGGTCACACCTGCCATGCAGACTGCCCCAAGGTCAGTGGCCCTGGTGCTGTAGTCTTGAGGCTGCCCCAGGAGTCAAAGCCCTGGTGTCTCTGACCCTGCGACAGTCTAAATGGCAGGATTGCATCAAACTCCCAGACTCTGGGAGCTCCAGGAGCTAAGTGAAATTGAATGTCAAAAATGGTCGAGTACCGTGGGCCCATGTTCCTCTACCACCCGCCCTTGCCAGTAGGCAACACTACCCTGAACTATAGCCACTAGGCAGAGCAGCCTTTGGACTCTCATCAGTGGGTGACACTACTCTGAGCTATAGCTGCTAGGCAAGGTGGCCTATGGACTCTTGCCAGTGGGTGACACTACCTCAAACTGTAGCTACCAAGGAAATTGACCCTTGGACTCTCAGTTAGGCATTACATTGTGGAGTATCGCAATTAGGTAGCACTGCTGGCCTTGATCACAAAGCAAACCCCCAACACATGGTGGATATCCTATACCTTGGGAGAGCACCCTGTAACCCCCATATTCCTCATTTACATATAATTGTGATCTTACATATAAAGCATTCCTTGTAAGGTATCATGTGAAAGGTTATGATCTAAGTTCCCTCTAAGCTGCAAGGCCGTATGGCCGCACAGCAAACTATTAAGCATCACGCAGAGGCTCAGGGCTGCAGCGGGTAGAGATGCTTCTCCCTCAGCCCTGGATCTGTCACGGCAGGGAGAGGCGCCTCTCCCTGCCAGCTCCAACCCAGCTCTGGCCCAGACCTGCCATGGAATATGAAGTTATGAGATTGTGTTGTATGGTTGTGATGATGTAAATTGGGGAATTGGCCAGATATTAGTTCCACAGAGACAACAGCAAGGAAAGTAACCAACGGCCGGGTGGGTGTCAAACAACCATCAACAGCCATTCTCCAGCAAGGGAGTTACAATTCAATGACTCACCTGCATAAGGCCACACAGGAGGAATTGTTCAACCTTACCTGGTGACTCAGCAATGCCCACCAGACATGCCTGGACTTGTGTTCTCCAAGCACATGGATTAAGGGCATACAACAGAACACAGAGTCCCACTGCTTGGCCTTTTCTCCTTCCCCACCTATGCTGCAAGCAACAAGGACTCTCAGAAGACTGAAGACTCCAACAGAGGAGACTGGCCAGGTTTCTAGGGTGAAACCTGTGTACTATGAACTGCAATACCCAGTGGGATGAGAAAAACCACTTAATCTAGATGTTGCTCAGCCTAATAGGGTTGAGAGTTTAGATTGCATGCTTATGTTTTTATATTTTCAGGTGGTAACTAACTCTGACTTTTTGCCTATCACTTATAATCACTTAAAATCTATCTTCTGTAGTCAAAATGTTACTGTTTATCTTTACCAGTAAGTTTGCCTGAAGTGTTGATAAATCTGCTCAGGTTTGCAAATACTGGTGCATGTCCACTTTCCATTGATGAAGTGGTGAACCAATTAATAAATTTTCTCTGCTTCTCTTGAGCAGTACAAGATGGTATATTCCTGAGGTACAGTGCTGGGAGCTGGGGAGATTCAGCTGGCAGCTTTCTCTGTGTGATTCATGGGTGGTTCTGGGAGCTTTCATGCAATCTAGCTGGGTGTGGGGCTCTACATGTGGTTGTTCTGAGTGATCACAGCGCCTGGAGGGGTTTGCTGCTTGTCACTAGCAAAGCATTGTGCAATACACCCCAGGCTGGAGAGTTAAGGGGGCATAGCGGTCCCACAGTCCTGGGCTGCACCCCCAGGATCCCGTCACAGTGGAGAATGCGGACATAAACCGCCAAGTGAGACTGTTAAGGGGACTAAGTGGCAAGGA
The DNA here is from genome assembly GCF_009764565.3 of Dermochelys coriacea. Taxonomy (NCBI): domain Eukaryota; kingdom Metazoa; phylum Chordata; order Testudines; family Dermochelyidae; genus Dermochelys; species Dermochelys coriacea. The sequence continues at coordinate 12,723,327 of NC_050073.1, read as the reverse complement.
AACCATGGACACAGAAAAGCAGTTGAAGTAGTTATTGGAGAGCCAGCAGCAGCAGGTGGCTCAACAGCATCGGGGCAGCTGCTACAACACATTGCATCCCAATAGCAACAACAGATGGCCCATCAACAAAAACAGCAACAACAGCTGATGCACGAATTAGCGGCCTAGCAGCAGCTGCAGCAGCAAGAGTGTCTGATCCAACAGATGTCAATACTACTACATCTGCAAGGGGAAACCAAAGCCACCATGCCTGGGCTGGTGGGAGACAACCCCTCTGCCAGGTTGCCCATATCAGCACATGAAGATGGGCCCTGAGGCCTTCCTGATTACGTTCACATGGGTGGCCACCACCACATGCTGGCCACCAGAACACTGGGCTACCTTGGTAGCCCCCTACTTAACCAGCCCTGCACAAGCCAAATATCAGAACCTAGACCCTACAGAGGTGCTGGACTATGCCAAGGTGAAGCTGGCCATACTCGACCACCTGGGAATCAGTCCAGAAACATTCTGACAGAGTTTCATCAGGAGAAATCCACCCTGAAATCTGACCCTGTGTGGTGGCCCAATGTCTATGGGACCACTGCTGGTGCTGGCTAAACCCAGAGAGACAGACTGGGGTGCAGATAGTGGAGAGGATTGTGATAGAGCAATCCACCCAGATTCTCCCAGCTGGAGGAAGGGACTGGGTGAAGCACCATAGGCTGTCGACCCTCCCTGAGGTGGTGATGCTCATTGAGGATTACATGGCTGCCAAGGACCTAGCCCTTGTGGCTCTGAGACCAGAAAGCCATGGGAGTACCACTACCAAATTTCAGCAGAGACCGGATGAGATGAGAAGAACAGGGACCACTGACCAGACAAACCCTGCAAGAGGTACCCTCTGCCAGAGGGAAGAATCTGAATATTGAGGTGCTACACAAAGGAGACCAAAAATCCCAGAAAGAAGGAGACACACCATCCTAGAAAGGAGCACGCTGGCAGGGGCCCCAAGGGCCAGTGCTTTGAAAGTCGACAGGAGGGTCATTTCAGGTGGGAGTGCCCCTTCATGGATCATAGCTCTGTCAAGGCATGGGCCACAGGCCCTCAAGCTCAGAAGAGGGCCCACCCCATCTACTGCTCCCAATGTGGGTCAACAGCACCCAGATAATGGGCCTAGTGGACTCCAGGTGCAGCCAGACTATTGTCCAGACCAGTCTGGTGGAATCCCCTGAAATGGCTCGGGCCCCCATCTACCTCCAGTGCATTCATGGGAAGTGCGGAAGCAGGGAAAGAGAGGATTTAAGTCCAGCCATTTAAGTGTCAGAGACAAAGCAACTGTTATCTTAAGTCTTAACCTAATATCACTAGACCTGTAGAAGCCGAGCTCACGTCACAAGCGGGTGGGACAACAGCAGCACAGAGTCAGTGTGACCTAGCCTTGAGATAACGATGTTTTGAGAAGTGAAAGTGAGAAAATACAGACAAGACATAATATAAATAAAATGTAGATGTTTTTAATTTAATGCATGCCAAAAAGAGTATAAATGCTTGTGTGATATTGCTTGTATTTCGGAGAAACTGAGGCAGAGATGCTCTCTGCCAGCAGTATTCTTTCCTTGCAATTGCTCGAATAAAGCTGTCTCTGATTTTGTTGCTTCCAACCTGAGAGTGGAGTTCGATTTTTTCCACAGGATGTACAGCCCTACTCGTTGACCAAGGTACAGCTTTAAGTAAAAGACCATGAGGAAATCTGCAGGGTCAGCCTAGTGACTATTTTTGCCTATCCTGTAATCCTGATATGTGACCAGAGGTGGTTTCCTGAAGCAATGGAATAGCAACCATCCCACAGAAACAAACCCACACCCAAAAGTAAGCGGGTTCATGGACCGAAAGGAGATGGAGGACTCAGGTGAGAGTCCCTCAGGGCAGGCAGAGCCACTAGTGTTGTGCCCCGCAGAAGTGGAGGCATTAGATGAGACAGGCCAAGAATGCTTGATGAACAATAGGGACTTTGTGTGGGAGCAGAGAGAAGACCAGAACCTAAGTCATGCCTGGGACCAGAGAATTACCTCTAATGGGAAGGGGAATGAGGATCTTGGACATCACAGAGACCCCAATTTGAAATCCACAACAAGAGACTGTACCAAGTAACACAAAGCCCCCAAACCCTGAAGACGCTGCAGCAGCGGTTAGTTGCCAAGATATTTTGGCAGGGGCTATTACACCTGGTCCACTCAGTGTCGTGTGTCAGACACTTAGGGAGAGAGAAGACACTGAAAAGGGTAGCCCTCAGGAATTTTTGGCCAGGCATCCACAAGGTTTTTGTGCAATTTCTGTACCTTAAGCCCTTGGTGCCAGCTAACAGGGCCCAACAGGATGCCCAAGGCACCCTGATCCCAATTCCCATAATGGGAATATGGTTTGGGTGGGTAGGAATGGGCCTGGTGGGACCCCTGAAGAAGAGTGGGTCTGGGTTCCGGTATATACTGGTGATTCTAGACCATGCCACCCGGTATCTGGAGGCAATTCCATTGTGCATGACAAAGGCACTTGTTAGAATACAGGCTTGTTTGTCAGCCTAAAATAGAATTTTGGGTTTGACTTTTTGATACTCTTATATCTTATACTAATATGTGTGAAGAACAATGAAGAAGGACACTGTGTTGCATTTTCCACCACCAGATGGGACTTTTAATACAATGGAAAGAGATAAGGGATAGAGCAGATAAAGTATTACAGGACATGGTGGGAGTGCAATCCATAAGCATACACTGTAAGGCTGCCTAGCTTAGGACAAGCAATCAGTTAGGAGGGGCAAAGGGGGATGGGGTGGGGAAGGCATAAGAAACACTAAAAGCTAAAGAAAAGCCTGCCTTGGCCAGAACACAACCTCACTCCTTCATCCCACCTCTTTTGTATCCCATGGGAGGGGTAAGACCCCTAACTCATGACCGTCCAAAATGGAACATGACCATAAGTTGTAAGGGGTGTGATTAGGGGCGTGCATTGCAGGTATATTTGGACCTGCTAAGAAGGAGGTAGAAAAAATGGGAAATGGGGAACAGGGACACAGGCAAGGCTCTGCGGCTTGGAGCTGGGAAGGGGGACACAGGATAAAGGCTGTGCAGTGTCAGAGCTGGGAACAGAACACTGGGGAAACACAGACTCTGTGGGCATGTAGAGCTACTGATATATTTGCTTGGAACTAACCCCAAAAAACATCTTATTGCCGGCACTTCGGACATCTGGTCTTCTGCTTTCTGTCTGCGTGACAAGAACCGGGGTGGGAGGGGAAGCCCTCTGACAGTGCCTGCCGTAGTGTGCAAGCTAATGAAGGTCTTCATCAGAGTCAGAATCCCAAAGGAAATCCTGATGGATGGTGGGGTCCAACTTCATGTCTCAGCTGATGAAAGAGTTGTGTGAATTACTAAAAATCCAGGTCCTCAAGACATCAGTGTACCATCCACAGACTGACAGGCTGGTGGAACAATTCAGTGTCAGCCTGAAATCCATGCTAAGGAAATTAATTGATACCGACCCATGACCCTGGGATAGGCTACTACCAGCATTGTTTTTCGCCGTAGGTGAGGTACCCCAAGCCTCTATGGGTTTTCCCCCTTTTGAGCTCCTGAATGGGTGGCAGCCCAGCGTGATTCTGGACCTCCTATAGAAAACTTGGGAGGAGCAAGAGGGGAGAAGTTTTCACCAGGGAGAAGCTACTGAGAGCCCAAAGAACCGAAGAATGCCTATATAATCTGGGACTCGACTGCAGATGTTTGAGCCAGGTGACCAGATATTACTGTTTCTCCCATCCTTGGAATCTAAGCTTCTAGCGTGGTGGCAAGAGCCGTTTGAGGTGGTCAGGGTAGAGCTCATGAACTATGAAATTCACCTGCCAAAGCAACGGAAGGAGACAAATACTTAACACAACAACCTCCTGAAAATCTAGAAAGCCTGGGAAAGTTTGATACCTCTGTACCCCCAGAACTGAGGACGTCAGGCATTGACCTCTGTTCCAGAGGGGCCGGAACAACAATCCCAACTGAGTCAACTGTCCTGAGTCTTCCCTGATAGTCTCAACTTCTAAGTTCCCTCTAAGCTGCACAGCCACGCAGCAAGCTATCAAAGGTGCTCTCCCTCAGCCCCAGTCTCCTGCGGAGAGAGAGGACTGGGGGGAATCCTCTCTCTCCCCGTTGCAGCCTCAAGGCAGCCTGAAACCCAAACCCCTCATCCCCAGCCTACCCTAGAGCCCACACCCCCATCTGGAGCCCTCATCCCCCATACCCAACCCTCTGCCCCAGCCCTGAGTCCCCTCCCACACCCCAAACTCCCCATTCCTGGTCCCACCCCAGAGCCCGCACCCCCAGCTGGAGCCCTCACCCCCGCACCCCAACCTTCTGCCCCAGCCCTGAGCCCCCTCCCACACTCCAAACCCCCTGGCCCCACCCCTGCCACACATCACCCCCATATTGGTGCATATAACAAAATTCATTCCGCATATGGTTTTAAAAAATTAGAGGGAACAATGCTCAACATGACCAGGGAGGATGAGCCAGACTCACTGTCACATCGTCACCACTCCGGGAAAGAAGGTACAGGACCACCATTGCCCCTTGACAAAGAAAATGTGGAGAGTAGTCCATGAGGAACTTGAGGCAATGCTAGCCCTGGGGGTTGTCGAAGAATCCCAGAATGAGTGGAGGAGCCCCTCATCCTAGTACCAAAACCAGATGGTTTGATGAGGTTTTGCATCAAATTCAGGAAAGTTAATGCTATATCTCACTTCAATACCTACCATTAGGCAATGCTGCCAGCCGGATCACACAAACAGACCTCATCCCATCTCCTGATCTTCCTCACTCCCACTCTCATCCCCTCCCTCTCATTCTTAACCTCTCAGTCTCCTTTGGTTCTTGGCCCTCATAGTATAAGAATGCTTTAGTTGCTCCCTTCTTACAAATCCCACCCTCGCTCTACTTGCCTCTCCAACTACTGCCCTTTCTCCATTCTCTCTCTCTCTCTCTCTCTCTCTCTCTCTCTCTCAACTCACTGAATTTGTTGTCTACCATTCCTGTCTGGAAATACTCTCCCCAATTCCATCTTAATCCCTCTTCAATCGAACTTCCATCCCTTGCACTTCCCAGAAAACACTTTTGTTAAAGTTTCTAATGACCTCTTCCTGGCCAAAGCTGAGAACCAGAACTCCATCCTCATCCTCCTGGACCTGTTGGCCACCTTTCACACCATCAGCCATGCTCTTCTTGAAACACTGCCCTCCACTGGCTTTCATGATTCAGTTCTCTCCTGTTTCTACCCCTGCCTCTCTAATTGTTCCTTCAGTGCTTTGTTTGGAAGAGCCTCCTCATCCCCCTCTAGCTTTTTGAGTGTGTTCCACAGGGACTCATCCTTGCTTCCTCCTCTTCTCCATCCACACCTTGTCCTAGTTGCAAGCACAATTTCAACTACCCTCTTTATACTGTTGACTCGCAGACCTACCTCTCTGCTATGGACCTTTCTTCTATTGTCCAAACTAAAATCTCAGACTGTCTCTGACCTTCCCTTTTGACGTCTAGTGGTCAGTTTAAACTCAACGCAGCCAGAACAGATCACTGAATATTTCCCACCAAGCCCTCTTCCTCCCTTCTTTCTTGCTGTGAACAGCACCATTGTCCTCTTTGTCACACAGGCCCATACCCTCGGTGGTCATCTTTGACTCAAACTTCTCTCTAGATCCTCACATCCAGGCTGCATCTGACTTCTGCCAATTCTTCCTGAATAGCAGCTCTAAGATTACATGGTAAAAAAGTTGTTAACACAGAGTTAACGTTGCTCAGCAATTGCTTGTGCTCTTCTAGAACACTGAATTCAGCAAAACTCAAACTTGTGTATAGCTGAAAATACACAGTTAAGGTACATGTCATGGAATCATAGGACTGGAAGGGACCTTGAGAGGTCATCTAGTCCAGGCCCCTGCACTAATGGCAGGGCTAAGTATTGTCTAGACCATACCTGCCAGGTGTTTGTCTAACCTGCTCTTGAAAATCTCCAATAATGGAGATTCCACAACCTCCCTCGGCAATTTATTCAAGTGGTTAACCACCCTGACAGGAAGTTTTTCCTAACGTCTAACCTAAATCTCCCTTGCTGCCATTTAAGCCCATTGCTTCTCCATCCTCCTCGTAACAACATTTTATATACTTGAAAACTGTTATGTCCCCTCTCAGTCTTCTCTTTTCCAGTCTAAACAAACCTAATTTTTTTTCAATCTTGCCTCATAGGTCATGTTTTCTAGACCTTTAATCATTTTTGTTGCTCTTCTCTGGACTTTCTCCAATTTGTCCACGTCTTTCCTGAAATGTGGCACCCAGACCTGGACACAATACTCCAGTTCAGGCCTAATCAGTGCAGAGTAGAACAGAAGAATTACGTCTCGTGTCTTGCTTACAACACTCCTGTTAATACATCCCAGAATGTTGTTTGCTTTTTTTTGCAACAGTGTTACACTGTTTGCAAAAAGAAAAGGAGTACTTGTGGCACCTTAGAGACTAACAAATTTATTAGAGCATAAGCTTTCGTGAGCTACAGCTCACTTCATCGGATGCAAGCTTATGCTCTAATAAATTTGTTAGTCTCTAAGGTGCCACAAGTATTCCTTTTCTTTTTGTGAATACAGACTAACACGGCTGCTACTCTGAAACCTGTTACACTGTTGACTCATATTTAGCTTGTGGTTCACTATGACCCCCAGATCCCTTTCTGCAGTACTCTTTCCTATGCAGTCATTTCCCATTTTCTTTGTGTGCAACTGATTGTTCCTTCCTAAGTGGAGTACTTTGCATTTGTCCTCATTGAATTTCATCCTATTTACTTCAGACCATTTCTCCAGTTTGTCCAGATCATTTTGAATTTTAATCCTAGCCTCCAAAGCACTTGGAACCCCTCCCTGCTTGGTATCCTCCAAAAACTTTATAAGTGTATGTCCACACAACCATAACTCTACCTTCTCTGAGCCACTAGGAATGCACTCCAGCTGCATTCACTGTGTTAGGTGTAGCTGTATTGAATTATTGTGGGATTAGTTAGTGCAGGTTGGAAGAGCTGTGATTGTTATATGACGTGATCTGTGGGGCTCTGGATTCTAGGTGTGTGGGGTGAGCCCCTCTTTCTGACATCTGCGTGAGTGACCAAAGGAAACAGGTGAATATGAACCTTGGGAGATCCAGTATGCCTCATTTCAGTGTTGTGTTGTTGTGTAGGCAGTTTCACTAGCAGGGCACAGGGGTCTTCTTGCCATAGGGATAGTCACCAGTTAGGTAGCAGATGAGTGTGTTCTGTACGTTTAATGAAAAGTAAGTGAAAAGTGCCATGTTTTATGGTATTGTGTACATAAGGGTGATGTTGTAAAACAGGTTTGAAGGTGTAAAAGTTAGTAATTGTGGTGTTTCTGTGAAGCAGGCTAAGGTATAAGAGGGACTGGGTTCATGACCATTCTGACAGTAGTTGACCACCTCACAAAGATGGCCATCTTCATCACCTGTACTGGCCCAACCTCCTCCCAGGAAACTGCCTGACTCTGATTGGATCAAATTGTCCACCTCCATGTCCTCCTGGAGCACATCAACCCTGACCACAATGTGTAATTTATCTCCCACTTCCAGAGAAATGCTGTCTGGATTTTGGGCATCTGCTTCTGTCTCTCCTTAATCTACCACTACCAGACAAAAGATCAAAGGGAAAGAACTAATTAGATTCTGGAACAGTATCTTCAATGCTACATAAAATTCCACCAGAACAAATGGTCCTTGCTGCTACCTCAGGCAGAGTTCACGTACAATTATGCAGAACATACCTTTATATGGCAAAGCCCCTTTTTCCCCTCAGACTTTGGGTTCCACCCTGGGTTCTACCTGAGCTATCCACAGCGTGCCACAACCAAGCAGCCCTTGATTGGCTACAACAGCTACGCCAAACCCAAGATGATCTAAAGTTCACCTGGAGAATGCCAAGAAGAACTAAAAACATTATGCTGACCATCAATGATTGGAGGAGCCCCTCCTTTCAGTAGGCCAGAGGGTATAGCTCTCAACAAAATACCCACACATGGACAGGCCCTCTCGTAACTGGACTTCCAGTTCCTTGGCCCCAACAAGTTCCCTGGCAAACATACCCAGTCAATCTTTCAAGTCAGCTTAACCTGTTCCCTCCGAATACACCTGGTTTTCCATACACTTCTGGGAACTACTGCAGGATGTTCACACCACTGACCTGGTAAACACCTTCCACAAAAACCACCTGGAAAACCCAGTCCACTACTACCTAGGGTGAGGTACGCTAGGGGAGTGGATGATCAGAGGGATCATGGTTCCCAAACCCTAACCTGTGGTTCCTGAGCAGTGTTCAGACCATGTCCTCCACCCAGAAGATCACAGAATCAGTGGAGAAGGGAGCTAGAGGAGCTCTACCTTACTAAGGATTCTGCCCATGAACCTCTTGTATGGGGGAGAGATCCAGCCCCACCGATTGGCTCAGATGCACTACTCAAGCCAGGAGGCACAGAAAGTTGTCTGAGCAACTAGGGTGGATCCCTGGCTGGCTACCGCTTTGGACCATGCCCACTTTGGACCATGACTCATTAGCTCTGTCGTCATGCCTGTTCCTGCCCTCTTTATCCCAGATGCTCCTCCAACCCCTGCTCCTGCTTTCCTGCTTCACTCCAAGTCCCTGCTGTGATGGGTTGGATCACAGAAACCCCCTGGGAGCTGCCACCTGATGTGCCAAGACTATTTCTGCCCCTGATTTCCCTGCCAGCTTAGGACACCAGCATGCTGTCTTACTGAACCAGACATGCCAGTCTGCTCCAACACAGTCCCAGGGTCTGAACCACATACTCCAAAGCTGCAGACTTAACTGAAAGCAAGTTAAGAAGTGTTCCTGTCTTTAATACTCAGATGCCCAACTCCCAATTGGGTCCAAACCCTAAATAAATCTGTTTTACCCTGTATAAAGCTTACACAGGGTAAACTCATAAATTCTTCACCCTCTATAACACTGATAGAGAGATATGCACAGCTGTTTGCCTCCCCCGCCAAGTATTAATACATACTCTGGATTAATTAATAAGTAGAAAGTGATTTTATTAAATACAGAAAGTAGGATGTAAGTGGTTCCAGGTAGTAACAGCCAGAATAAAGTGAATTACCAAGCAAAATAAAATAGAACACACAAGTCTATGTCTAATCAAACTGAATACAGATAAAACCTCACAAGTTCCAGTATGCTTTCTTTTACAGACTAGTCTCCTTCTAGTCTGGCTCCAGCAATCACTCACACCCCCTGTAGTTACTGTCCTTTGTTCCAGTTTCTTTCAGGTATCCTTGGGGGTGGAGAGGCTCTCTCTTTAGCCAGCTGAAGACAAAATGGAGGGGTCTCCCAGGGGTTTAAATAGACTTTCTCTTGTGGGTGGAGACCCCCTCCTCTCTTCTATGCAAAGTCCAGCTACAAAATGGAGTTTTGGAGTCATGTGGGCAAGTCACATGTCCATGCATGACTGAGTTCCTTACCAGCCAAGCCTGGAAAAGCCCAGACATCTCCAAGTTCATTGTTGGCTTAAGGGCTTCTTGATTGGGCACTTACTGAGAATAGTCTTTTCTCAGGAAGCTTACCAACTGCTTCACTAAAATCTACGCAGAATCAAACAAGTGTGCACCCAATATTCATAACTTCGAATATCAAAATGAGAGATGTATACAGATAGGATTCATAGATTCAGTAGATCATAACCTTTACAGAGATATGTTACATGGCACATGTAGCTTAAAACATATTCCAGTTATGTCATATTCCCGTAAAGCATTATGGGGTACAACGTCACACCTGCTACTCCACCCTATCCTTGATTCTGGCTCTGGCTTTGAGCCTTGGTTTGTCCCTTGACTCCAACTCTGAGACCTAGCTCCTAGTTCCTGGCTCCTAACTCCAACCACTGGGCCTGACCGCTCACACCTTGGTCCTTACACGGGGTAACCGCCAGCCCTCTTGTAGACCAGCCACCGGAGGAGGTCTTGATAAACACTTTCACAGAGGGTTACTCAAGTATTTACTGATCAGCAATAGAATATTATCGATCTAGAATCCTGGATTCTATCCCTTGCTTTGGGTGAGGAATATGATTTGTAGTGGTTAGAGATAGGATAAGCAAAACTGGCGTAGTGAACATGAGAGGCAGTATGCTTCAGTGGATGAAATTGGGGTTTGTTATGTTAGAGAGCTGTGTTATCTCCCAGTAGTGACCTGCATAATCTCTCTGCCAGTGTCTTCAAACAATGGGGTGTATTCAGCAGGTCTTTGGGAACTGCCTTCTAAGATTGGGACTCATGGCCTTGGTCAGTGAAAAGGGTAATGAATTACATAAGAATATACTATAAGCAGCACTTAGAAGAGGTGAGGTTTGAACTCCTAAAAAGAAAAGGAGTACTTGTGGCACCTTAGAGACTAACAAATTTATCAGAGCATAAGCTTTCGTGAGCTACAGCTCACTTCATCGAATGCATCCGATGAAGTGAGCTGTAGCTCACGAAAGCTTATGCTCTAATAAATTTGTTAGTCTCTAAGGTGCCACAAGTACTCCTTTTCTTTTTGCGAATACAGACTAACACGGCTGCTACTCTGAAACGTTTGAACTCCTGGAAGCCTGTTTCCCAGACTTAGGAAGTTTGCCCCATACTATAGTGGCATTGGGTGAGAAAAATCCCTCAGACTGAGCGGTAGCATTTGGGCAGTGGCAGATACATTGGCACATTTGGTTTGGTGCACAGATTTACTGTTTAATTAAAATGTTATAAAAAGTTCCACAGACAAACAGTACCTATGTATAACTGATATTAGCTCTCCAAAAAGTTTGTATTAATGCAGAGTTAAGGTTGCCCAGCTCTGCCTTGCACCCTTGCAGAATGTGGAGAGTGGCTTAACTTAATCCGCTGTGTGACAGGGTTTGCTCCACAGCAGCCTCATGGCCTGTCAGAGCACTCTGCACCCTGCCTCAGGGTCTTCAGTGATCAGCCATTGCCTCTTGTGATGTCCAGTGCAGTGGTGCTTTAGCCCTCTGGCTAAGCCACTCTTCAGTCCCCGCCTTCCAAGGTATTAAAGTCCCAAATGAAGAGAAAACCAAAACCTCTTACTAAGGATCATCCCACAAGTCTTTGGCAGGACCCTGCCCATTTACATAGGGCCTGTCTCCAATAGCTAGTCCTTTGGTCAGTCCCCCAGGGCCTGGTTGTCCCATCCACTGGGAGGCTTCTCCAATTGGAAAGCTGATTCTGACTCTGTGTATAACCAGGCTTCCCTCACATAGAGGCAGAAGCAGGACTCTCCTCTCCTTTCTGGACAGCACTCAAATGCACTAGGTTGTCTCCTTTTAACTCCCTACCTGTCATCTGCTGCAGCTGTCATAGAGTGGAGCTGACAGGGTCTGCAGGCCATCATTAATCTCCTCCTTGTCAGCATGGGACGTATATGTCCTGTCACAATCTGAAAACTATGAAATACAAAATTGAGCTACACATCAGGCTGCCTGCAAACACTCTGGTTTAGAAAGAGCCCCAAACCAATTGCATATGTGCAAATTACTGTTTCTACATTTACCATGAACAACTTAAATATTCCTTCCCCAAAGGGGAAGTGGATGCCAAACACTAGCTGAGTAGTCTGGTTAGGTTTGTGGTGGAGACTGAATTTTTCTATCAAATTTGAAGTGAATTGGACAAGAGGTTCCTGGATTAGAGCACTAAAAATAGAGATCTTCACCTTAGGTCAAAAAGTAATTTTTTTTGCTACTCTCCAGTCAAACAACAAAAAGAAGAAAGAAGTAAAAACAGTTCAGTGGATTCCCCTAGCTGGGATCTAGTGCACAGAACCAAAGTTATTATCATTGATTATTTGTAGTATCATAGTCCCTGGAGGCTCCAGCCAGAATTAGGGTCCCAGTGTGCAAGGCACCATATCTACACATTATAACAGACAATGTGTATACAAAGATTATTATACGCAGAGCTGGTAGCGACTCCTATTATTAAGATTGCTGGACATGTCCCTGTTTTCAGTTGCTTATAACTTTGCCAAAATTTAATCATTTGGGCAGAAATTTTCCATGCCTGGTGTTTCCATCAGGCTAAATATTGTGAAAGTTTCTTCTAAAATGGTTCAGCCATTTCTGAGAATTAGATTTTTTTTAACGTGGGTAAAACAAAAATATATCTTGCAACCTTTTCCCTCAGAAGTTCTCGCTCCTCCACGTTTTGGAGTAGGGACTTGAAATTTAGCAAGGGTGGGGAGAGGTCTTTGTAGCAGGACCATGCCTTTTGCTGTTCCCATGAAACTATACCCAAGTGTGGCCAAGTTATAAGCCTTTGAAAAAACTCCATTTGCACAAGCTCTGTAGAGGCTTGTTACAGATTTGTAGCTAAATTTCTTCTGAGTTTTTGTTGTTGCTGCTGTTTGTAATCTTGTCAATCACCCATGGTTCTCATAACACCCCATTTCTTCATCACAGCAGCTGTCCTCCTCCCTCCAGTGGCCTCATTTCCCTTCCTTGTGTTCCCTCACCCCTCTACGGTTCCCACCTGTTCTAGCTACTCCAGCCCAAATAGATACAAGTCCCATGACCATAGCTGCCTCCTGATGATATCTGCCCTAACCTGGGCTCAATTCTCACCCTCTCGGCATCCCTCACTCACTCCCCCCTACACCTTGGCCCCTCTGCTGCCATCCTTCCTAACCTCATGCCCACCCCTCTTCTTTCCCACCCCACACTTCTCTTGCTGTCTCTGGAACACCCACTCCATCTCTAAAAAGATCTCAGCCATCCACAACATTTTCATATCTCATTCCTCCCAGCTCCACACTCTAGCACTCCATAGTGTTTTGCACTGGAATGTAAGTGTGATGAAGTTGGGGTACATATTGCTTTTGGTAGCTACTGGAGATTGAGGTGAAAGCCAAGTGGAGCACTGCAGCATTAATGACAATGTTTAGACAACATGAAGGTAGAAGTGAGTGCACATGTCTTTCCTTACTCTTATTTCCATGTTTTTAAGGTTTGGGGTGGATCGGGCATGGTCCTTCGCAGTCTTAAATGTCTGTCACTAAATTAATGACAGGTTTCAGAGTAGCAGCCATGTTAGTCTGTATTCGCAAAAAGAAAAGGAGTACTTGTGGCACCTTAGAGACTAACTAATGCTCAAATAAATTTGTTAGTCTCTAAGGTGCCAAAAGTACTCCTTTTCTTGTCACTAAATTGAGTCACTTTTATGGTGAGTCATTTGTGAGCTATGAAAACCTATGTGGGGGAGGGGGGAATCAATGTTTAAAAAAAAGTTTTAAAAAATAATAAGTTATGTGGGTATTTTTAGAGCTCAGATAAAACTCACCGATGTGGCCACTTGCATGGTCCTGGGGAATCTTCATTCAGGTCTTCAGTTAGAAACGCGCAGTACTCTAGACAAACTGACTCCAGTTTACAGTAATTCTTTATACAGAATTGAAGAACAATTTGATCCATTTTGGTAAAGGTATGATGTGTTAATTTTAGCTGAGTGAAATGATTCATTGCACTCTGTACAAATTCTATTTCTTGAATTTCATACAAACAGTAAAAGTAATCAAGATAGAAAATTGTCGTCTCCTTATCAGAAGACAATTTATCACAGTTGAACAACGACGAAAAGGGTTTTTCTTTAACCCACATTAGTAAATTATTTTTAATTTTGGGTGAAAATTTGCAGCTAAGATTTTTCTCCATCTCCTCCATTCTCTTTTTATTTAAGAGACCAAACAGGAACCGCACTGTTAACATTAAATAATTCTTAGATTTTCCACACTTTTCAAACAGTTTTTCCACAGGTTGTGTAGCAGTTTCTGAATTTGTCACTGTTTCTTCTTTCTCCAACACATAAAACAAAGCTGCAAAAAACTCTTGAAAACTCAAGTGAATGAAGCTGTAAACAAGTTCACAGACAATGCCTTTCTGAAACATGTTCTCATTGAGAAAGAGGGAATCAGGTTTATCTAAGCCATGTTTCTTGACAACTTCTTCCTCAAACAGTATATTCTTCCTCCAGAGTCCATCTACAGCCAAGGAGCAAAGTCCCTTCAAGTTACCTTGTACCCGCTGCTTTGAATTGCTGCTGTGACCCTCTATTAAACTGAAGAGATAGAGCATGTACACTCCAGTGATTGTATTGGAAGCTCGTGCAAGATCTTCACCTGCTTCCATCTGTTGTTTCAGAACCGTGCAGATGATCCAACACATAATGGGGACAAAGCACATAGTGAACAGCATTTCATTGTCTTTTACAAAGTTAAAGGCTTTTCTTGCTTGTTCTTCATTCCCAAAGAACTTGTAGAAATATTCTTTTCTCTCATTTTCAGAAAATCCCAGGATCTCTGCATAACGTTCATCTTTCAAAAACTGCCCGAGTTTCTGGAGGGCAATTGGTCTTGTAGTAATGATTAAGTAGGATTTGTGAAGCACTTTTTTCCTAAATAAACTGCTCAGTATGATTTCCACTGGCTGCTTCTCACAGGGATCAGAGCATGGATTACTTGTTGGTTCATTAAAGGAAAATCTCAGTTCATCAAAACCATCAATTATGAACAGGAGTTTTTTTGGATTCATCAGAATCTCTTTAGTTGGTGCATTATGATCAGGACAATTTTTTAAAATCAAATCTTCAACACTTCTCTGCTTTCTGTTAAAGCTAATTTCCCTACAATTTTGTAGAAAACATAATCAAACCTGCTCTGATACAGTTCTTCATTTGCCCAGTCCAACATGATCTTTTTTGCTGTCAGTGTTTTTCCAATCCCTGCAGCTCCCTGTAGCACGACAATTGGTGGTGATTTTCCATTTCCATCAGATTCAAATAAGTCACGTATGGTGATAGGACTAGCGTGCTTAGCCATGATTTCTGCATGTCTCCGTCCCAAGGCCATTATTTCATGTTCTCTCTGCTTTTTGTGACAATGTTCATTTACAATTATCAGCTTTGTGTATCTCTTGTTTAGCTTCACATTCTCACCAAGACAAGTGTTCCTGTCTTTTATTGTGCTGTATTCGTTTTTAATATGTTCTCTATACTTCACTCTGTAAGCAGAGTTAGTGACAAGAAGCATTAGATATTATTGTAATGATACAATAAAGCTATTTAAATAATAATACTGGTATTGTAAGTTTATAGTGCCCCTTTCATCATAAAGTATCCCCACATAAATGAACTATGGGCCCAGTCCTTACTCACATCAGTGAGCCCATTGAAATCAGTGATGTGAGAGAAAAATGTAGGCTCAGACCTTCTATGCATATTATATATATATATATAAAGAATCACTTCATCAGTTACTGAAATGCAGCCACCTCTAGGGTGAAACCTGTCAGGTATTAACAGTGCACAGTAGCACTCTGTAACAAAGTAGGGCATGAAGTGATGGAGAATGACAGGTATAACTGAAACAGTGATGGGAATTTAGGTACAAAGAATATAACTAAATATAACCTAAAATTTGTGCAGGGCCTAGAGGTTTAACAAAGTGCCATAGTACCTTCAGTGACCACAAATGTTGACCTCTAGTTATTCTGCCTCATTTAAAAGATGGCATCCCTAGCAGGAGAGTGTCTTCCAGCATCATTGACCCTGCTGCACTGGGTCAATTCTGCCTCTGACACAAGAGCTCCACCTCCTCACCAGAACCATGTTCTGCAGCACCTGATTCTTTCCTGGAGATCTCCCCATTCATTTCCTCATCCCTCATCAAACCCTGCATAACCTGTGTGATCTGATGAGTCTGCCCTCTGAGGGGTTACTTATTATTTCTGTTAGTAAACCCAATGTCTGGCTGATCTAGCCTAACGCTGGTAATCACTGGTAATCATGCAATGCAATTCTTTATTGGAATGTCACATACCATTTGTTGATATTTCAGGTGTTTGCTGAGGACCCAAAGCTGAAAGAGAAATTTCACATGAATGTTAATGTAACAAAAATCACAGAGTTCAGGACATTGGGACAAGTGATTCATTCAGGGTTCTCTGCAGTAATGAGCTCCCTAGAAAACCCACGGCTGAGGCAGGCAGAGAGAATTTCTTAGGAGACACTAGTTCAATGACCTGTTCAAAATGTCCACCAGAAGCAATACTTTTTTTTTTAAAAAGCAACTTGAGTAGCCACTTACAGTATGTCTACACAACAAGGCAAGCCTGGGCTCAAGTCTAACCCCCACTTTGTGTCCATGCAGCAATTGTGCTAACCTAGAGCTTAAATCTAGGGTCCCAGGACCCTGCAGTGCTGGAGGGTCTGCAAGCCCTATTGCTTTCCTGTGTGCACATAGCCCTGGCTTGATTCAGGTCCTGGAAGTCCTCTGCATGTATCCCAGAAGTCCTTATGGAAGAGGAGCAGCGCTGCAGGCAGCCAGCACAAAAGCCAAAGGCACCATTATTGCCTGGTCGAGCACGTTCCCTGTTGCTGCTCCTCTCACAGCAGCAGCAGCTCCTGCTCTGGCTACGCCTTGCTGCTGCACAGAGCTTCCTTGAACCAAGGGGCAAAGCTGCCAGGCAGGAGGCAGCTCCCAGACACTGAGCTGTTGGGAGTGATCCCTCTCCTGGTTATACCGAGCTGGGAGCCCTGCTGCTCCCCCTCCCTGCAGGGCAGCTGCTTGGTCCCTACTCCTCTCTCTGGCCCTTGACCCCAGCCCCTCTGGGGGTGCATGTGCAGGAGTGCCTGGGCTGTGTGCACTGTCAGGGGACTGAGTGGGAGTCAGCCATAGCCTCCTGCAGTGGAGGGAGCTCCAGCTCCTCCTTGCTGCATGGCAGTTTCTTGTTCCCACTGTGCTCTCTGGCCCTTGCTCTCGAACCCCCTGGGGCTGTGTGTGCAGGGCTGCCCCAGTTGTGGCACTGCCAGGGTGGCAACTGGGAACCAGCCACAAACCTTCCCCGCAGCCTCCTTGTAATGGCATGGCACTGACCTCTCATGAGTGCCCCTTCTGGTCGGGTGCATCTTCAGTCTTTAAATAGCTCCAGTCCTGGTATCAGGCTGTAGCCCCAGGGCCTCCTCCCTGGCGGCAATGGATACTTCCTCTCTGGGCCCTTCTGGCCCCAGCTCTTCTGCTGGGCCACTAAGTAGTTCAGATCCCCTTCTTGGGAGTTATGGCTGTCCAATTATCAGCCACTTTCCCAGTGGCCTATTGGGGGCCGCCCCAAGTCCACCCATTACTACAAGTCCCAGCCTAGGGACCCTAAGAATAGCAGCCACATGCCACTGTGTCCCTTTAACTAAGCTGCTTTCAGTTCCCTAGATCACTTCCCCACCGCCCCAGCCTTCACCAGTGTTTCAACCTTAGCTCAGGGCTCTTCTATGTTCAGGCCCAGCAGCCAGCCAGGACCTCTTTCGCTCCCCCAGTCCCAGCTGGCACTGAGCTGTCCATGGTGCTGCAGTTCCCTTTGGCCAGCCAGGAGCACCAGCTTCACTCTTCTGGCTCCAGCAAGGAACTGCCTGTCTCTGCCTTTGCAGGTCCTTCTTATATGGCTTTCCTGGGCCCTGATTAGCTGTATCCCCTGCAGCCACTCTAGGCTGCTTGGAGGCCTATTCTACTACTCCTTTCCTGGGACAAGAGTGGCAGGATCCTGAGACCCTCTACAGGGGGCCTCTGGGCCTAACCCACTCGTCACACTCATATGGTGGTGGCAACTTTGGCTCCAGCTCTTCCTTGCTGCTATGCAGAGCTTTCCAGGAACAAAGCTGAGAGGTTGGAGATGGCTCCCAGCTGCCAGGATTTTGGCTTTATCCCTCCTCTGGCTGTGCTGAGCTGGGAACTCTGCTGCTCCCCTTCCCTGCAGGGCAGCCACTTGGTTCCTCTCTACTTTCTGACCCTTGCTCCCAGGCCCCTACTGCCCTCCCTGTGGCTGCATGTGTAGAGATGCCTGGGCAGCGTGCACTGTGAGGGCAATGCGTGGGAGGAGCCCCAAAACTTCCCCACAGACTCCAGGCATCCTTTGCCTCTGCCTCTGGGGTGCGGTGGGGGCATGGATAAAGGATCCTTGGGGGGTGCTGGAGCACACTGCACCCCAAGCCCTTGGGAAACATTGCAGCACTCCATAGCTGGCAGCAGCCAGCCTGGGGTGGGGATGTATTTTTCCTCTGAAACCGTCATTTTATGTCAAACTTCAAAACAGACAAAAATACATAAACAGCTTCATTGAACAGCCCATTTTAAAAATTAAGAATTGCAAAGTTTCATTTAATATTTGGACAGCCCTGGAGACTGATGTCCTAATTATCCTTAGAACAGGGGCACATGGGCATTTTCCTACGAATGTGACTCAGCCTAGAGGTGGAGAGCCCAACTCTCAGATAAGATGGTAGCTCAGTATAAAACCTTCACATACTGCAATCAAACAGACAGCCACCAAAGGTGCTAATTTTGCAGTTTACGTACTCGTGTCGCCTTATGGGCAGCTGAATTCTTGACTTTAGCAAAGCTTTTGATACAGTCTCCCACAGTATTCTTGTCAGCAAGTTAAAGTAGTATTGGCTGGATGAATGGACCATAAGATGGATAGAAAGCTGGCTAGATCATCGGGCTCAACGGGTAGTGATAAATGGCTCCATGTCTATTTGGCAGCCGGTATCAAGTGGAGTGCCCCAAGGGTCGGTCCTGGGGCAGGTTTTGTTCAATATCTTCATTAATGATCTGGAAGATGGCATGGACTGCACCCTCAGCAAGTTTGCAGATGACACTAAACTGGGAGGAGTGATAGATACGCTGGAGGGTAGGGATAGGATACAGAGGGACCTAGACAAACTGGAGGATTGGGCCAAAAGAAATCTGATGAGGACAGGTGCAGAGTCCTGCACACAGGATGGAAGAATCCCATGCACTGCTACAGACTAAGGACCGAGCGGCTCGGCAGCAGTTCTGCAGAAAAGGACCTAGGGGTTACAGTGGACGAGAAGCTGGATATGAGTCAACAGTGTGCCGTTGTTGCCAAGAAGGAAAACGGCATTTTGGGCTGTATAAGTAGGAGCACTGCCAGCAGATCGATGGACATGATCGTTCCCCTTTATTCGGCATTGGTGAGGCCTCATCTGGAGTACTGTGTCCAGCTTTGGGCCCCACACTACAAGAAGGAAGTGGAAAAATTGGAAAGAGTTCAGCAGAGGGCAACAAAAATGTTTAGGGAGCTTGAGCACATGATTTATGAGGAGAGGCTGAGGGAACTGGGATTATTTAGTCTGCAGAAGAGAACAATGAGGGGGGATTTGATAGCTGCTTTCAACTACCTGAAAGGGGGTTCCAAAGAGGATGGATCTAGACTGTTCTCAATGGTAGCAGATGACAGAACAAGGAGTAATGGTCTCAAGTTGCAGTGGGGGAGTTTTAGGTTGGATATTAGGAAAAATGTTTTCACTAGGAGGTGGTGAAGCACTGGAATGGGTTCCTTAGGGAGGTGGTGGAATCTCCTTCCTTTGAGGTTTTTAAGGTTGGGCTTGACAAAGCCCTGGCTGGGATGATTTAGTTGGGGTTGGTCCTGCTTTGAGCAGGGGGTTGGACTAAATGACCTCCTGAGATCCCTTCCAACCCTGATATTCTATGATTCTTTGAATCCCATCAACAGCACTGTCACAGTTAAGAAACAGGGTGGGCATTAGATTTTTCCTACAGTGCAACGTATTCATAGAGCTAGAGTTTTGACACGGGGATGGGGGATATTAGGCACTCTGGGATAGGGTTACTTTGACTCAGGTCTGTGCACTGCAATGTGGACGCTAGAGCCCTAGGTTCAAGCACAGGTCAGAAAATCCTTAACTTAGGGTTAAAATGAAGTGTAGATGCTCACACCCAGGGTTCCTTGACATGGGTCAGCTGACTCAAGTCCCACTAACCCTAGACTTGCATTTCTGTGTAGACATAGCCATAGTGTCTTTCTTAATGAGCACCGAGATCTGCTAATGAAAAGTCCTATATTAGAGCTGGGTATTATTATAAAAAACAAACAAGCTGAAAGGGTTGGAAGCAAACCACCAAAGAACAAAACAAAAAAATGTTAACAAAGTGTTCTTTAAAAAAAAAAACTTTGAAATGTCAGTACTGCTGCATTTAGTCATCCCCGGTTGTGGCAGGGGGTCTCACTGTGAATCCAGATAAGTGGTGTGGAAGCTTTCTTAGCCGTATAATTAAAGGGGCAGATGTTTTGAAGATATCTTTTCTCGCAACTGTGTATTGGAAGCTTGAGTTGAACAAAAAACACTTTAAAACACTCAAGCCTTCTTTATATATAATAAAGCAGGACAGAATTTTTTTTAAAGAAACCTTCCCTCCTCCCCCCACGCACAGATAAAGCAGCTCAAGAGGGCAAATGTATTATGATACTTCCCAAAACTTATTTTTGGGCTGTCACACAGCATGAGGAATTTAATCCCCAAATAATATTTTTATAGAACTTTTAAATAACTGAAAACAGGGAGCCCAATTCTCCACTGCCCTGCACCTTGTGTAGCCATTTATACCTGTGCAAAGCGCACCACATCCTCAGCCTTGATATGGCTCATTTGTACCTCTTTGATGGAAGCAGAAGGGCCATAGAGCCATTGTAAGCAGCCTCCTGGGGATATCCACTGTGAGGGGGAATCCTTCGGGAGAGGGACAGGGAAGGCCTATGTAACCAGCCGTACCCACTGCACCTTGTAGACATCAGCGTAGGAGCTTTGTTGGAGGCATAGCTGGGGAAAGAGCATGTGCCTTGTCAGCTGCCTGAATGGACCCTGATGGCTCCACTGCCAGAATGGGCTATTGTAAAACTATCTTCATCTTATCACCATCAGCTGCACTGGATGCTGCTCTTGCACAGCTGAGGATTGAGCCCAGTGAGTGCAAAGGGACTTGCAAAAAGCTCCCAGTTTGGAAATCTCCACTCAGCTTGTATTGAATGTTGCATTGGATTTCCACGGACTGCTCATTTTACAGAGAGATTAATGACAACACAAAGTATAAAGCAGTTTAGAATCAGGCCCATTAGAGTGCTCCCAACAACACATCATCCTGGAATGTTGTGTGGCTAACACAATGCTATTATTGCTGGATGCAGACTGGGGCCGTAGGTATTGCAGCTCTCCAGGTTTGCTGACTACTTAACTCAGTTAGAGAAATAAAATACCCTCTCCCCCAATCTCAAAAATAAAAAGACAAAAAAAAATTATTGGTTGTTTGTATTGCACTGAATATGTGTCTTTAATTTAAAATAGCCCGTAAGATAAACTTCCTGCCTGGAACCCCAGAAAAGTTTCATGGGGTCAGTCAGCTGTTTGGGGATAACATACTGAGCCAGCCTCTCTGCTCTGATCAGCTTTTAGTTATAGAACCTTGATTCTCTGTCCCAGCCCTAGCACAGGGTAGAGCAGCCTGGGGTTGTTCTAACTTGTGCCAGCTGCCACTGGTCCCCAAAGAATGGTGCTGCAGCTGGGGATGCACTCCAGTCACTCCTCATCCCCATCGCTCTATGTCCATGGCACTCTGCACAGATCTGTTGGCTCTACAACCATAGGGGACTCCTCCACATTGGGGTTTTCCTCAGATGGAGAGTTACAGGCTGCCTCTCTTCCCCTTCTTCCAACTGAGTAGTGAAAAGGGAGTGGAGCAGGCAAGAGAATCTAGGCCCTTCTGGGCATTGCTGCTCGGAGTCCCCCTGGTTCCCTGCTGGGATTCGGAACTTGTCATTCCTGCCATCACCCTGTTTCTCCTTCTGCTCCTGCTGCTGCTGCCCTGGAGCAGATTCTTGGAGCAGATTTCCAGGTTTTACAGTAACTTTAGGTCTCTTACCTTTCTCTCTTTCTTCTCCGAGTTTAGCAGCAGAATCTCTGAGATTGATCTGAGTGAAAATGTCTATGGTTACATCTACTGCAGCATCTTCACCATAGAATTCCATCAGGAGGTTCTTAGTATGTATTCTGTTGTCATTCTGCAGCCAACCTTGGGGGATGTTATCTTTCCCCTCAAAGTCAGAGTGTGCAAGTTTGTCTTTAAACCTTTCAAAGTTTTCCCGAGGAAGGTTGTCGAGGGCATTTAAAAGCAGGTCACTGATTCTCGGTTTTTGGTTTTCCGTCTTTGAAAACTCATGGCGATCCGGGGAGGTCCCAGACGATTGGAAAAAGGCAAATATAGTGCCCATATTTAAAATGGGGAAGAAGGAGAACCCAGGGAACTACAGACCGGTCAGTGTCCCTTCAGTACCCAGCAAAATCATGCAGCAGGTCCTCAAGGAATCCATTTTTGAAGCACTTGGAGGAGAGGAAGGTAATCAGGAACAGTCAACATGGATTCACCAAGGGCAAGTCATGCCTGACCAACCCTGATTGCCTTCTATGATGAGAAAACGGCTCTGTGGATTTGGGGAAAGCAGTGGATATGATAAGATCTTGTCTTTAGCAAAGCTTTTGATACAGTCTCCCATGGTATTCTTACCAGCAAGTTAAAGAGGTATGGATTGGATGAATGGACTATAAGGTGGATAGAAAGCTGGCTAGATCTTTGGGATCAATGGGTAGTGATCAATGGCTCGATGTCTAGTTGGCAGCTGATATCAAGCGGAGTGCCCCAGGGATCGGGCCTGGGGTTGGTTTTTTTCATCATCTTTATTAATGATCTGGATGATGGGATGGATTGCCCCCTCAACAAGTTCGCAGATGACACTAAGCTGGGAGGAGAGGTAGATACACTGGAGGGTAGGGATAGGGTCCAGAGTGACCTAGACAAATTGGAGGATTGGGCCAAAAGACATCTGATGAGGTTCAACAAGGACAAGTGCAGAGTTCTGCACGCAGGATGGAAGAATCCCATCTACTTCTACAGTCAGGGGACCAACTGGCTAAGCAGCAGTTCTGCAGAAAAGGACCTGGGGATTACAGTGGGCAAGAAGCTGGATATGAATCAGCAGTGTGCCCTTGTTGCCAAGAAGGCATATTGGGCTGCATTAGTCGGAGCATTGCCAGCAAATCGAGGGAAGTGATTATTCCCCTCTATTCAGCACTGGTGAGGCCACATCTGGGATGCCACAAGTACTCCTTTTCTTTTTGCGAATACAGACACACGAATACAGAACACGGCTGCTACTCTGAAATCTGGAATACTGCATACAGTTTGGGGCCCCCCACTACAGAAGTGATGTGGACAAATTGGAGAGAGTCCAGCAGAGGGCACCAAAAATGATTAGGGGGCTTAGGCACCTGATTTATGAGGAGAGGCTGAGGGGACTGGACTTTTTTAGTCTTCAGAAGAGAAGAGTGAGGGAGGATTTGATAGCAGCCTTCAACTACCTGATGGGCGGTTCCAAAGACGATGGAGCTCAGCTGTTCTTAATGGTGGCAGATGACAGAACAAGGAGCAGTGGTCTCAAGTTGCAGTGAGGGAGGTCTAGTTTGGATATTAGGAAACACTATTTCACTAGGAGGGTGGTGAAGCACTGGACTGGGTTACCTAGGGAGGTGGTGGAATTTCCATCCTTAGAGGTTTTTAAAGCCCGACTTGACAGAGCCCTGGCTGGAGTGATTTAGTTGGTGTTGGCCCTGGTTTGAGCAGGGGATTGGACTAGATGACCTCCTGAGGTCTCTTCCAACCCTAATATTCTATGATTCTATCACCAAGTATCAGGAAACAAAACTTAAAATACAAAGTAAATTGGTGTTAGTAATAATTAATATGGAATAATTGCAATATTTCCCAGATAGAGGAAAGAAATATAACCTTGGGGTTCATAACTCGTTGGGATTTTGCTTCACAAAGGACTCACTGGACTTTGTCTCTCTGTGCCTCAGTTTCCCCATTTGTAAAGTAGGGATAATCATAGTGCTCTAGCACACAGGGGCGTTATGCGGGTTAGTTAATGTCTGTGAAGCCTGTTGAGGGTCTAGGATGAAAAGTGGTATAATAATACTTATCATCCAAATGGATTTGACAACACAGAGATGGGACCCCCTTAATTTAAAATATTTCAGAAAACAACCAAATAAAATCTGGAATTTGTATATTACAGTCCTGGAGTATGAGGATCTGTGTTCTGAGACCTGCTGCTAGCTTTGCATGGCTTCAGGAAGGTTTTGATATCAGAGCAGCAAGGTGAAGGGTAGCAATGGTAACTTCTGATATACTGACTAGCCCATTCTGACAGGTCCCGCAACCTGAATGTATAAACTGCAACATGTTCAGATTAGAAGTAGCCTATCCTCAGAGAATATGTATCTACCGTTAGCTTGACAGCTATTAGAAACAACAGCTGGTAACCCTTAGTTGATTTGTTCGCTCAGTCTTCTCAATGCTCAAACACAGGCGCCCAGAGAATCTAGAAAGAGGTACAGGAAACAATTGGCTCAAAGTTTATTTCTGCAGTAAAGAAAACATAAAACATCTCCAGTTAAAGCTGAATTTAGAGCTTCAGAGCTCTCTGAATTTCTATAGCAGCTCTCATCTTTTTTTCAGCCTTCCTAGTACTAATTACACCCACACATACAAATCTTTTCATCTGTTTTTTATTTTTCCTGGAATCTTGCCTTTTGGACACACCCCTTGGGCTCAGCAGTTTGCACAACTGTTTTCTGCAACTAGTGATGTAACAAACTCCAGCAGAGCAATAAGAAGAATGGTCATAAGGAATCCACTGCATGGTCCCAGAATGGGGGAGCTTCTGCCTGGCGTGACAGCAGGATTCTGATCCTCCCCTGGGGTACGTCAGCACAGCTCTACTGACATCAATGGAGCCACCCACATTTACACCAGCTGAGGATCTGGCCAAGGGACTGTTTGTGTGCTGAAAAGGATGGAGGGGTTAGGAAGAACTCCAGGAGGTCGCCTGTACATGGGTCCCTACATGAGGGGTTTCCAAGGGGCCCTGGATTCGCTTGTATCAAATTTCCTCCTAGAGTGACTAAGATAACTACTGCTGCAGAGACCTCATCTGTTGAGATTGGTGAGGTGGGTGCGATGGCTTCTCTCTCTGCTTGGTCTCCTATTGTGTCCATTAGCCTGTGCTCACAACTCCAGCCCAGACAGACTCCTCAGGACACCTTCTTCAGGAACGGCTCCTATACACGTATACTCCCGTTTATCCAAAATCCTGTTATCTGAACCACCAGATAGCTGAACATCCCTTCTTTGTCCCCCAACCTGAGATACATGCCCTCTGCAGCATGTATCTTGTGCATTTCAAGCTGGGGGAAAAGGAAGCGATTCGGATAACGGGAGGTTCAGGTAACAGAGCAGACACCTTGTGCCTGCAGGAATCAGGGGTCACTGGCTCTGTGGCTGTGCAGGGAGCAGTCTGCAGTCCCGCTGTCCCGAGAGTGAGAGAGAGGGGCCATGCCCCTGCCTCTCAGTTACCAGAACTCCTGATTATCTGAATAATATCTGTGTCCCCCATGCTATTTAAATAATTGGGAGTAAACTGTCATTCATCAAACAAATAGACCCTATGTAAAAAGACAATTATGTTACAAAGTCAAGCAGTCAAAAGTTAGGAAATACCAAAATTAAAGCTGCCCAGGACACCTGAGTTCTGCCCCCTTGAGTGTATGCACCATGATACAGTCTTTCATCACAAACCATTTTTCCACAAGACCCTCCTCATTCTCTGAATGGACAGTGAGTCAATATTTCTTTTCATCCTCCTGATTCAATGTGTGGCCCCAGGTGTTATTCCACACACAACAAGCAACCTCTGCACTGAACGCAAAATTATTATTTTCTCCTTGGGCTTTTCTAGGGTGCTGTCACCTTACTAAGTAATTAAAAATCACGGATGAATTTATCTACACAACATCTCTGTGAGGGGTTATTGTTACCCCCATTTTACAGTGGAAAAACTGAGGCACAGAAATTAAGGTGAAATTTTCAAAAGCATCCACTCATTTTGGGAGCTCAACTTGGGTTACCTGGGCCCTGATCTTCTAGAGTATTTACCATGGTAAAGCACATTATATGTTCAAACCATGGCTCCAATTGACTTCAGTTGCTGTCATGGATGCTCAGCACTTCTGCAAATCCTGCCCCAGGTGTCTCTCATGTCAGCCACCCAGAAAATGAGAAACACACAATTAGTGGCCAGTTGTGAACACTTTGGTTTAAGTGACTTGTCCAGCATCACCTGGACATTCTGTGGCAGAGGCAGGGATAGAATCCAGTTCTCTGGAGCACCATCCACCTACTTTTACTATGACACCATCAGGGGGAGGGATAGCTCATTGGTTTGAGCATTGGCCTGCTAAACCCAGGGTTGTGAGCTCAATCCTTGAGGGGGCCATTTAGGAATCTAGGGCAAAAATTGGGGATTGGTCCTGCTTTGAGCAGGGGGTTGGACTAGATGACCTCCTGAGGTCCCTTCCAACCCTGATATTCTATGATTCTTTTCTCTTCCTGAAGTCCCCTGCCTCATCCACTACACACCATTCGACTTCTGTAACAAATGAGATAGGGGTTCTACAGGCAACAGCTTCTTTCACGACACAGACCTGATTTGTTCCCAGAGCAAGTCTATGCTATGCACTGAATGAGGCATGGTCTTGTGAAAAAAACAAACAGTGTGTAATCATATAACTTAAGGCAGTATAATAATAATAATAATAATAATGCATATGCACAAGGGGCTGAATTAAGATTGCACAGACAACCTTCATTTTGGCATTTCTTAACTTTTGAGTGCTTGATTTTACAACCTTAATGTTCTTTTAAAATAGGGTTGAGTTTTTAAAAAATATTTATAAGTTCAGTTCAAATGGCAGGCAAATAAACCACCAGAAAAGAGAATCTACATTTCCAGAATGAAAGAGTAATAATCAACTATTTAGGCAGCATATCTTAGATTTGGACATGATGCATGAGCACTAAGATCTCTGTCAGATGTGTGTGACTCCAACCAAATTGTTGTAAACATTCAGGGCCATGTTCTGCCATTTCTACTCATGTTGATTTCAGTGGGACTACTTGTGGATAAGGTGACTCCAGGTGACTAAGGAGTCGGGGGAGAGGAGGGGCGCGAATCCAGCCCTAACAAATTAAACCAAGTTTTGGTGAACAATAATTCATGAACAAACCTCGAAAAACTTCCACTACATTTAGAGACAAACAAAAGTAAATAAAGTTGGACAGATCACTGAAAAGCCTCTCACAGAAAATGTGACAAATGCTCAGCTAAATAAAAATTATCCCCATGCACCTAATTACACCCATCTACCAGCTACAGACTTGGGGGCACAGGATCAGAAACACAATCAATTTTTTTTACCTGTAACCAGCTGTAGGTGCAATTTTGTGGGGGCAAATCATTGTAGCCACAATAGGTGTCAGGCCTTGAGCCTGCAAAGGGACAGATGGGCCCACACTTACTCACACCCAAAGTCCTTCATGTCTTGGTTGCAGGGTTCCTTGAGCCCTGACATAAGGAGAAAAGTTCTCAGCCCCTGGGTGCACCCTAGTTGGTGCCTAAGCCCTCCTTCTGCTCCAGGTTCCAGCTCTGAGATTATGTTATGGAGCAGCGGCTCCTCCTCAAACTCCAAATTGTTCTGCTTTACGGGGCCCAGGCTATTTCAAACTTCTCTCACAGTGCTACAGTCTCACATCACACTTTGAGAATACAGTCATCTAGATATGGGAAAATGGTGATACCTTGTTTGTGGAGGAAGGCCGTGACCACTGCAAGTACCTTGGAAAAAACTCCCGGAGATGTGGATAGCACGAAGGGTAGTACTTTGTACTGGTACTGACTGTGGCCAACAATGAATGGTAGGAAACATCTGTGAGCAGGGTGTACTGCAATATGAAAGTATACATCCTGTAGGTTGAGGTCCAAGAACAAATCCCCCTGTTCCAGTACTGGGATGGTGGTGGATAGGGTGACCATCTTGAACCATTGTAGTTTGACAAACTTGTTGAGATTGTAAAGGTCTAGGATGTGGCGTCAAGCACCAGACTACTTTTGTATCAGGAACTATTGGGAGTAGAAACTACGTCCTCTGTGCTGTGGAGAGACCAGTTCTATGGCTCCCAGTTGTAGAAGATGTCTCATCTCCCATTCCAGGATGGCCTAGTGAGGGGGTCCCTGAAGAGGGATGTGGAAGGGGTTTGGCAGGATGGTATAGCTAGGAAGGGGATGGAGTAACCTTCCTTTCCTATTTCCAGGACCCATCTGTCCGAGGTAATGAGCATCCAAGATGATAAAAATGGAGTGAGGCGGTTGCCAAACTGTTGGTGTGTAGATGGCGTTACAGATGGTTGGGGCAACTGGAGCAGGCAGAAGGTTCTCCAGACCTCAACCAAACCTTCAAAATTGCTGCTTATTAGAGGGTGTTTGAGACAGTGCCCCTCATGCAGGTGATTGTCTGCGCCTTTTAGGAGGCCAGTGACGACGGCATTGGTTGTCAAACTGCCACTGTGGATAGTATGGCTCAGGGTGAGATTGTGGAAGGAGCTGGTATTTTCCCAATCTCCGTTTTGGCAGGGGTGTGTAAATGCCAAGGGACTTTAGAGTGACTGGGGAGTCTTTCATTGAGTGTAAGGAGTTGTCTGCTCGCTCAGAAAAGAGATTTTTGTCCCTTGAACAGCAGATCCTCGATCGTATTTTGCACCTCCTTAGTTAATCCTGAAAGGTTCAACCGTGGTAGCAATGGATCGGGCAGCTGTGTCAGTTGAGTCCAGGGAGGCTGCAGGGCAGTGTGAGCTATTAAGTGACCTTCCAAAATGAGGGACAGGAATTGTTCCATTTTTGCCTCTGGCAGATCCTGGCAAAGTCCCTCTAGCTTAGAATAATTTCTATAATTGTATTTGGCCGTAAGGGCCTCATAGTTGGAAGTTTGAAATTGGAGGGTAGAAGACTAATTGGATTTTCTGCCCAGGAGATCTAAACATTTCCAATCTCAGTCAGGATGGCTGGTTCGGGATTGATATTGACGGCCCTTCACCTGCACTGCATTCACTACGAGAGAATTCAGGGCAGGATGTGAAAATAAAAACTCCCCATTTTTTGCAGGTACATAATATTTCCTATCCACCTGTTTGAATGTAGCAGGGGATACAGGCTGGAGTCTGCCAAAGAAGGTCTGCAGGTTCAGGTAGCACACTGTTAATAGGTAGGGCAATTTTTGTTCTTGAGGAGGTATGAAGAATGTCAATCAATTTGTGTTGTTCTTTGACCTCAAGTTGTATGTTTAGGGAATCAGCCACTCTACGAAATAACTCCTGAAAGTGACGAAAATCATCAGCCGCTGTGGGAGGTGGTGGCAAGATGGCTTCATCAGGTGAAGATGAAGAAAAATGGAGGACCAGAGGTACCTCCTCATCCTGCTCTCCTTCCACTTCCTCCTCCAGTGCTGGTATTTGCACTGTCTGTGGCTCTTGAGGTCGAGAGATTATCGAGGAGGGGATGGATGGAGGTCGGTGTGTTTGCAGCGGTGGGAAATAACCAAATTGTGCCCTATACGTGGCCCAGCGTCCCAATATGACCAATTAGGGGGAAAGGGAATATATGGTTTCATCCATGGGGGCCCCTGAAAAGGCTGGATACCCTGAACTGCAGCAGGGAAAGGCTGTAAGTCGATGTCAATTGCCCTGATGTCGACATCACGAGGGAAAGGAGGTGCCAACCCTGTGGGAGAGTGTGAAGAGTGTCTTGATCGTGAAGTGGGTCAGACTTGGGATAGCTCCTGGCTGAAGAGTGGAGAATCCAGAGTGTCAGGTATAGTGATGTCAGACGGATGTGTGAATTCCTGTGGGTAAGATCTCGTCAATACAGGTGTGAAATACAGTGCTGAGGTGTGATATGGAAAAGAGTCAGCAGATGGCGCCAGAGAGCTTTTTGGAGCCAGATTTAGTTGGCGTTTGAAAGGGTGCAATGGCTTTTTCAGTGCCGTGGTTTTGTGTGAATAGGGCTTTGGTGCACCGGTCAGCGTTGGGGCCGAGGGCTTCACTAGAGCCAGCTGTTTTGCCGGTGCCGGTGTCAGTGCCAATGACTTTCTTGGTGCCAGAAACGGTCCTGGAGCGGCAAAGAAGTAGAGGACCTGTTTTGGTCGCCAACAACAGAAGTGATGCCGATGGCTGTTTCTCCCTATTTCCTTCCTTAGACTGACTCTGAGGAACAGAGGGAGTCAGTCTGGAGCAGATCTGTGCCCCTTGTCAGAAGCTGTTGAAGCCACAGCCAAGTCGGGGATGGCATTCTTGTTGTTTGTGCCTTAGAAACCGAGGAAGGGGCCAGTCCCTTCTTACCCTCAGCCCTATCAGAGGATGTTTCTCTCCTGCTGGGGCAAGGGGAGTGAGGGTCAGTAGACAACATCGCCAAGCGTGAGGATCCGTCTGGTGAGGAAAAGATGCTGGGGCTGGCCCCTAAGGCCCCCCGCCATGCTCCATTCTGGCTGGGGCTGGGGCTTGGGCTGACCTCCCAAGCCCTGCCGCCTGACACCTCGCATCACCATTGCCCACACACGTTCCTCCACGCCCCACTAGGGGGGTGCACCGGACTTTTTTGGTAAACTGGGCATTTGTTCGTTTGCTCTTGCCAACTGACCAGTTGGCAAGAGCAAATGGGATAAATGCCCGTTTTTGTCAAAAAAGTCAGGATGGCTAAAAAGGAAACTGTCCCAGCCAAACTATGCCAGCTCAGCCTGGCAGACACCATCATCTTCCAGCAGGGCCGGTGAGTGTGGCCAGGGGGCAGGGTGTGAGTAAGTGGGTCACTGGAGGTGGCGGGGTGGGCTGCTGGCTAGTGGGGAGTCTCTTGGGAAGCAGTGGGGGAGGTCTGTGTGTTGGGATGCTGAGCAGTGGGGGGGTCTGATGGGGTGATGTGTAGTTGTGGTGGTGGGCTGTGGGGAAGTGCACTGGGCAGTAGTGGTGTGGCTGTGGGGGGGGGGGGTGCTGGGCAGAGGTGGTGGTGTGCAGGCTGCTGTGCATTTGTGGTAGAGGGTCTGTGTAGGTGGCTGCTGGGCATAGCAGATCCACGGGACACTGGGCATAGGGAGTCGGGGGCTGTGTGGCAAGGGGAAGGGGTGTGCTGGCAGCATAGGGCTGGATGGGCCAGTGTGCATCTGGCAACTGCCGCTTTGTATACAGTGCCCTTGCACTGGGCTGGGTGGAGCGGGCCGGTCCCACCATGCCATGCCCCATTGCCCCTGGCTGGCCCCTTGCTTCAGGGACCAACCTCCCCACGCCATGCTCCTTTGCCCCCATGGGGGCCCACAAACATGTTTGGCGCTGGGCCCACACAAGGTTAATCTGGCCCTGCGTAGACCTCACACCAAAGACAACACTGGCAGCCAATTCTATAGTAAACTAACTACAGATTTATTAACTCAGAAAAGAAATGACAGAGTTATATACAGGTTATTTACAAGCAAGCAGGCATATATACACAGATGAGCTACCAGTCAACCACCAGATTAACAAAATTGTAGAGATTTGTTAATTCAAAATGTCCTTCAGGACAAACCCAGAGATCTACGGGTCTCTGTTTCAGTCTTAATATCTCTGGCCCTGTCAGAGTCCAAAAAGCAAAGAAAGAGGTTGGTTTTAATTTGTGAGGCATTTTTATACCTTCATGTCTCAGAAATCAAGCTGATAGCAACAGTTCACAGGCAAGTCTCCTCTTCCTGGTGGGGGAGGGGAAGGAGGAATGCACTTTAAAGTCTTTGATCTTTGATCTCACACAATGGTCTGTTATTTGCAGTACATAAGGCCTTTCCCTTGTTTGATGAGTTACATAGTTCTAGCCCATGAAAGCTTATGCCCAAATAAATTTGTAAGTCTATAATGTGCCACAAGGACTCCTTATAGTCACAGAGGTTTCCAAAGCAAAAGTTTGCTAAGACTTTAGGACATGGGGTATAGTTGAGTGAGAACTATCCATGCAACATCCTACTAGCTTTTCAGGTAGTGTAAACGCTGAACACGTTCATATAATCTTCAGATCTACTTTTACAATACTAACACGCATGAGAGCTAGCCTGGTTTCCAGCTATGAATTTGTCAATGCTCAGGTGACGCTTTCAACCTTAGGGCGAGCTGGCATTTGGTCTACCAACATCACACCACAATCTTAGACAAACAGAGAGCTGGTGTTTCTTTATGCAATTTTGGAATTAAAAAGGAAAGAAAGTAGAGATATTCCAGCCACAGATTAAGAGTCCTCTAAATTCCTTGAAAAGGAAAGCATACCAAGCCACATTGCTGCTGTATGAGACTCACGGCAATACTAATGACTGTTTCAACTAATTGTAGTATATAGGAATAGAGTAATACCCCTTTAAGTAGTTTGAGCTGTCTAGGGGTGATCACTGCTCTTTTTTAGTAGCCATCAGAAACTAGTCAGAGGAGCAGTGTGTATTAAACTAGGCCTTGCATGTCTTTATATAGTTAATAAACATGGTTCTCTGGGGGCCAACTAAGCCATAGAGTTTCTTCATATTCTGTTTGTTGTGTAATGAACAAAAGACACAATACTAATCGACAAATATTTTTATATTCATAATAAACAAGTTTTGATAAATTTAGCCATTTTCCTGTTTTTAGTTTGTCTAAAAACAAACCAGGGTTCTTACAAACTTCATAATTTGCAACGGTCCATATAGTTTCTGTGAAAACATTACAGCTGTATTTGCAACAGATTGGTAGAATACTGCTTTTGTTTGATTTTACATCCAAATTGTATGTTTAACTAACAAAGAAAACCCAAAATAGAAACGGGGTAAAATATTTGGCAGAGCTCAGCCTTAAAATGAAATGTCAGCTCTGGGAGTGACAGAGTTTCACGCCTTCATAATGGCACAGCAGATGCAGGGATATGTCACTTGGGGTGATCTGAGAAAAATAGCCAGAGCCTCGCGAACCAGCTGAGCGGCAGCGGAGCAGCGGGGACAGCAGAGCAGCTCACAGCAGGAGTTTGCCTGGGACTGGTAAGTATCCGAGTGTGTGTGTTTGCTTGCTGAGGAAGTATCCGAGCGTGTGTTTGCTGGGAGGGCAGGGAGAGAGCCTGAGTGAGTGTCTGATTGGCTGCTAGCCTGCAGGGGGCGGGCATTAGGGTGTCTGTGTGTTTGCGTCAGGGAAGCCTGGCTGTTTAGAAATAGCCAGAGCCTCGCGAACCAGCTGAGCGGCAGCGGAGCAGCGGGGACAGCAGAGCAGCTCACAGCAGGAGTTTGCCTGGGAGTTCGCCTGGAGTGAGCCCAGTGAGGCTTACATCTTGCCAACGTCTCTGAGGAAGCTCATAGTAGGTAGGTGATATGGAAGGGGGGGTTCAGCTGTTGTGACCTGCACTGGATGTGCCATGTTTGTCTTTCTTCCACAGGACAGAAGCGACTTTGTCTGTACAAAGTGCAAGCTGGTCTCCATATTGGAAGAGAAGATTGAAGGTCTGGAGCAACAGGTAACGACCCTGCGTTGTATACGAGAGACTGAGGATTTTCTGGACCAAACTCAGGATAGCCTTCTAGGGGCACAAAGCTCTAAAGATATAGAGCAGGTTGCACAGAGGAGCCAAGAGGCCAGTGAAGAAGCTTGGCAACATGTGACCTCCAGAAGAGGTAAGCGGAATGTCCGGGTTCCAGTAACACAGACACAGGTAACTAACCGCTTTCATGTTCTCTCCACAGGTACCAATGCGGAGAGTGGACCAGATGATATGTCTGGGGGGAGAAAGCAGAAGGAGACCCCGCTGGTTGGGAGGCATGAGATGCGATGTCCTGAGGTTGGGGGTTCCACGACCACCACTCCCAAGAGGAGAAGGCGGGTGGTGGTGGTCGGGGACTCTCTCCTCCGGGGGACTGAGTCATCTATCTGCCGCCCTGACCGGGAAAACCGAGAAGTCTGCTGCTTGCCAGGGGCTAAGATTCATGATGTGACGGAGAGACTGCCGAGACTCATCAAGCCCTCGGATCGCTACCCCTTCCTGCTTCTCCACGTGGGCACCAATGATACTGCCAAGAATGACCTTGAGCGGATCACTGCGGACTACGTGGCTCTGGGAAGAAGGATAAAGGAGTTGGAGGCGCAAGTGGTGTTCTCGTCCATCCTCCCCGTGGAAGGAAAAGGCCTGGGTAGGGACCGTCGAATCGTGGAGGTCAACGAATGGCTACGCAGGTGGTGTCGGAGAGAAGGCTTTGGATTCTTTGACCATGGGATGGTGTTCCATGAAGGAGGAGTGCTGGGCAGAGACGGGCTCCATCTTACGAAGAGAGGGAAGAACATCTTTGCCAGCAGGCTGGCTAACCTAGTGAGGAGGGTTTTAAACTAGGTTCACCGGGGGAAGGAGACCAAAGCCCTGAGGTAAGTGGGAAAGCGGGATACCGGGAGGAAGCACAGGCAGGAATGTCTGTGAGGGGAGGGCTCCTGCCTCATACTGGGAATGAGGGGCGATCAACAGGTTATCTCAAGTGCTTATATACAAATGCACAAAGCCTTGGAAACAAGCAGGGAGAACTGGAGGTCCTGGTGATGTCAAGGAATTATGACGTGATTGGAATAACAGAGACTTGGTGGGATAACTCACATGACTGGAGTACAGTCATGGATGGTTATAAACTGTTCAGGAAGGACAGGCAGGGCAGAAAAGGTGGGGGAGTAGCACTGTATGTAAGGGAGCAGTATGACTGCTCAGAGCTCCGGTACGAAACTGTGGAAAAACCTGAGTGTCTCTGGCTTAATTTTAGAAGTGTGTGCAACAAGAGTGATGTCATGGTGGGAGTCTGCTATAGACCACCGGACCAGGGGGATGAGGTGGATGAGGCTTTCTTCCGGCAACTCACGGAAGCTACTAGATCGCATGCCCTGATTCTCATGGGTGACTTTAATTTTCCTGATATCTGCTGGGAGAGCAATACAGCGGTGCATAGACAATCCAGGAAGTTTTTGGAAAGCGTAGGGGACAATTTCCTGGTGCAAGTGCTAGGGGAGCCAACTAGGGGGAGCGCTTTTCTTGACCTGCTGCTCACAAACCGGGTAGAATTAGTGGGGGAAGCAAAAGTGGATGGGAATCTGGGAGGCAGTGACCATGAGTTGGTTGAGTTCAGGATCCTGACGCAGGGAAGAAAGGTAAGCAGCAGGATACGGACCCTGGACTTCAGGAAAGCAGACTATGACTCCCTCAGGGAACAGATGGCCAGGATCCCCTGGGGGACTAACATGAAAGGGAAGGGAGTCCAGGAGAGCTGGCTGTATTTCAAGGAATCCCTGTTGAGGTTACAGGGACAAACCATCCCGATGAGTCGAAAGAATAGTAAATATGGCAGGCGACCAGCTTGGCTTAATGGTGAAATCCTAGCGGATCTTAAACATAAAAAAGAAGCTTACAAGAAGTGGAAGGTTGGACATATGACCAGGGAAAAGTATAAAAATATTGCTCGGGCATGTAGGAAAGATATCAGGAGGGCCAAATCGCACCTGGAGCTGCAGCTAGCAAGAGATGTCAAGAGTAACAAGAAGGGTTTCTTCAGGTATGTTGGCAACAAGAAGAAAGCCAAGGAAAGTGTGGGCCCCTTACTGAATGAGGGAGGCAAGCTAGTGACAGAGGATGTGGAAAAAGCTAATGTACTCAATGCTTTTTTTGCCTCTGTTTTCACTAACAAGGTCAGCTCCCAGACTGCTGTGCTGGGCATCACAAAATGGGGAAGAGATGGCCAGCCCTCTGTAGAGATAGAGGTGGTTAGGGACTATTTAGAAAAGCTGGACGTGCACGAGTCCATGGGGCCGGACGAATTGCATCCGAGAGTGCTGAGGGAATTGGCGGCTGTGATTGCAGAGCCCTTGGCCATTATCTTTGAAAACTCGTGGCGAACGGGGGAAGTCCCGGATGACTGGAAAAAGGCTAATGTAGTGCCCATCTTTAAAAAGGGAAGAAGGAGGATCCTGGGAACTACAGGCCGGTCAGCCTCACCTCAGTCCCTGGAAAAATCATGGAGCAGGTCCTCAAAGAATCAATCCTGAAGCACTTAGAGGAGAGGAAAGTGATCAGGAACAGTCAGCATGGATTCACCAAGGGAAGGTCATGCCTGACTAATCTAATCGCCTTTTATGATGAGATTACTGGTTCTGTGGATGAAGGGAAAGCAGTGGATGTATTGTTTCTTGACTTTAGCAAAGCTTTTGACACGGTCTCCCACAGCATTCTTGTCAGCAAGTTAAGGAAGTATGGGCTGGATGAATGCACTATAAGGTGGGTAGAAAGCTGGCTAGATTGTCGGGCTCAACGGGTAGTGATCAATGGCTCCATGTCTAGTTGGCAGCCGGTGTCAAGTGGAGTGCCCCAGGGGTCGGTCCTGGGGCCCGTTTTGTTCAATATCTTCATAAATGATCTGGAGGATGGTGTGGATTGCACTCTCAGCAAATTTGCGGATGATACTAACTGGGAGGAGTGGTAGATACGCTGGAGGGGAGGGATAGGATACAGAAGGACCTAGACAAATTGGAAGATTGGGCCAAAAGAAATCTAATGAGGTTCAATAAGGATAAGTGCAGGGTCCTGCACTTAGGATGGAAGAATCCAATGCACCGCTACAGACTAGGGACCGAATGGCTCGGCAGCAGTTCTGCGGAAAAGGACCTAGGGGTGACAGTGGACGAGAAGCTGGATATGAGTCAGCAGTGTGCCCTTGTTGCCAAGAAGGCCAATGGCATTTTGGGATGTATAAGTAGGGGCATAGCGAGCAGATCGAGGGACGTGATCGTTCCCCTCTATTCGACACTGGTGAGGCCTCATCTGGAGTACTGTGTCCAGTTTTGGGCCCCACACTACAAGAAGGATGTGGATAAATTGGAAAGAGTACAGCGAAGGGCAACAAAAATGATTAGGGGTCTAGAGCACATGACTTATGAGGAGAGGCTGAGGGAGCTGGGATTGTTTAGTCTGCAGAAGAGAAGAATGAGGGGGGATTTGATAGCTGCTTTCAACTACCTGAAAGGGGGTTTCAAAGAGGATGGCTCTAGACTGTTCTCAATGGTAGCAGATGACAGAACGAGGAGTAATGGTCTCAAGTTGCA
This sequence comes from Dermochelys coriacea, assembly GCF_009764565.3. NCBI lineage: Eukaryota > Metazoa > Chordata > Testudines > Dermochelyidae > Dermochelys > Dermochelys coriacea. Next base: position 12,686,307 of record NC_050073.1, on the reverse strand, counting down.
ATGGGGGAGGTTTAGATTGGATATTAGGAAAAACTTTTTCACTAAGAGGGTGGTGAAACACTGGAATGCGTTACCTAGGGAGGTGGTAGAATCTCCTTCCTTAGAGGTTTTTAAGGTCAGGCTTGACAAAGCCCTGGCTAGGATGATTTAACTGGGACTTGGTCCTGCTTTGAGCAGGGGGTTGGACTAGATGACCTTCTGGGGTCCCTTCCAACCCTGATATTCTATGATTCTATGATTCTATAAGTGTTTCGTCACTTAGGGGCAGTCAAAACCCAGTTCCTTATTCAAGCACCATTTACAAAATGAAAGGTTGTGGGGGGGATGACATATGTAGGGCTTCTGATTTCAGGTTTTAAAGGATAAAAATGGACAAAAACACACCTGTTACAAAAATGAAACTGGTGTTTATCTAATAAACACCAGACAAAACAATGGTATTTAGGGGCTTGTGTACACAGAGCAGTAATACAGACTACAGGTGTGCAATTTCTAAAGTGCACCAAGCTGTTGTGTATCAGCAGGGTCTATATAGGTCCTGCTGGTGGAAGCTAAAGGTATGAAACAGTACTGAGTTAAATTGCACTAGGAAACATTACAAAGTGATTACTCATTACAGTAAATCTGACTGTATAATACTATATAATATACATTACTCATTACCGGTTTCAGAGTAGCAGCCATGTTAGTCTGTATTCGCAAAAAGAAAAGGAGTACTTGTGGCACCTTAGAGACTAACAAATTTATTAGAGCATAAGCTTATGGTCGCTAAGGTGCCACAAGTACTCCTTTTCTTATTACTCATTACCATATATACTAAAAAAACCCTGGAACTCCCTGATTTTTTGACATCTACATAAGACTCAAAAATTGCTAAAATATACCGCCCCCCCCCAACGAAACTAATAAACCCTGACAAAAAGAAACCCTAGACGTAGGTCAGCATACTGGTCAGGAATAAAGCTTCAGGCTGGGAAATGACGTATCCCAGCTATTTCAGAGCAGTCTAATGGATGTAGAGACAAGTTACTTGGGGTGACCTGAGAAATATTTGTCATAATCAGTCAAAACCCAGTTGTTTATTTAAATTATTAATTTATTAATCACTAATATCAATTATTATAAGATTAATTCACATCTATTATGATGAAATCTCTGAAAATTTAATTTTACATTGAATATTTAGGAAATTTTGGTCTTTGAATAAGTGAGACACAAATAAGGAACAGGGAATAAAGAAACAACTTTAGCCTTGTCAAAGACAATGATAGTGTGATGAGATTGAAAGGCAGAGACTGGGATCAAAAGGGGGAAAAGGAGCAAAAGAAATCCCACAGGGATAAATTAGGGGATGGTGATTTTGTGACTAATGCAAAGGCCTGTGAACCCAGACTCCGGGGTACTATTCTTGGCTCTGTCATTGGCTCACTGTGAAATGGAGACAATAATACTGATCTGCTTCACAGCAAGGGCGAAATCATGAAAGAACCTTAAAACAGTGGGATGGGAATTTTAACATTAGTCCTAAATGGTTTAGGAGCTTCCTATCTATGAGACACTTCCACCCCCATCTCTCCTCATACCATAGTACCTCAGCTGAGATCAGCAGAGATGCTAAAGCCCTGCTGGTATAAACAAGGGGTTGCTAGCAGGGCATTCTCTGTGAGGGCCTCACAACTTTGTAATTTTCTCCCCATCCCTTGGTTCAAAATAACCCAAATTTGATGTTCTTCAAGGTACATAGCAAAGCTTAGCTTTTCCCTGGGGCATCTGAATAGGGGAACTGCAAGAATAGGAAATTACTGGGTGGGAGTTGAGTTTATAATTTGCCTGTCTTGCTAGTAGTGAATTACATTGCATTGTACTCCTGCACAGTGTATGTTGCGTTATATCATTAAGTTATGTCAAGGCCTGAAAGAACAAGGGAACCACTAAGGAGGTTTTGTTTGGAAGGTACATGGCCGTGGATGGGAAGAGAAGACCCTGTGGAGTCAGGCAATGGGAGGACCTAGAATGGATTACGTCTGGTCTGTGGGTGAGACGAAGGGAGCCTATTGGAAGATGAGAGAAGAGAAACCCTTAATAGAGGCCATAGGCCCGCTATCTTCTAAGGGCACCAGAAGACAGTGGGTAGCAGGCAACTTCTCTTGCCCCAAAAATCCCACCCGGCAATAGGGATAAGCAGGATGTCATGGAGATGGTTACAGGGCAGGTGGGAGCCTCTGTAGGTTGGGTTAAGTGTCCAGATTCTTAGATGCTAAACCTTTTAAGGTTTCCAAGTTACACATTTTATATGTAGCTTGGAAAGTGGAGACTGGTTTATGGCCTGCTATTATATGAATTTACTATGTGATTCATGCTATATAGGGTATTGTAGGCTGTGTGCTTCTATACAAGTTGCTGCAATATTGATTATGGTATTTTGTGCATTTTATTTCCCTTTTAGTATTAGAAGCAAGGCAATAATTTTTTGAAGGAGGAAAAGAAAATATTATGTTTAGAATTACAGGGAGCAGGGGATATTTGGTACATTGAAAGCCCTCCCATCCATATTCCTACTGGCCATAAACCCTAAGTTCTTTTGCAAAATTTATAAATTAGAGTTGTGCATAAGCACCACATGGTACCATTTGTTTAACCAGAAATCAATGATGGTGCTGTGTAATTAGTTCTACTTCCCCACTTTCTAGGCTAAATTAGAACCAAGAGAAATGGTGAAGGAGGGGATGTTACAGATTTTATTCTCCACTAACTGTTCTTTGCACATGGATTTCTACCTCAGGGGATGATTTTGCACCAGATCGTTCTTGCTATGGAGTCATCAAGGATCTGTGTCAGGTGACACTTCCATTGCTGTTAGTAAAACAGTGATGATAATGTATGGTCCCACTCAAAATTAATTTTTCAGATGGATCTGAATATACTGAATGTTTTATTTTTCTTTGAAGGATCATTAGTGCTGGGCTCTCTGCAATTACTAATTACACCTGCCTGCCTAGAATCATCCATCTTGAGTGAAACACACATTTTCCTTCCATCTCATGCTCTGCCATATGCAGCAGAATATCACACATTAACTTATTTGCAGGACAGCTACCACCAACCTCCCCCTCCCCCGCAACGCTGCTCCGAGACCCCTGCAGTACTTCCTCCTATGGCTGCCTGCAGCATCCCCTTCCCCAGCACGTTGCTTCCTCCTCTTCCTGATTTACAAGTACTCCATCTCCTCTCATAACACACACGCTCCAGGCCAGTCCTGTCAGTACTCCAGGGACTAGGCCCTCAAGGCTCAAGCCCTCCATGGGTTCCCATAAACACTCAGGTTTCCCCACACCCCTTACAAGAGGGGCAATCCTTCAACACACAACTTCCACAAACCTTAACACTTTCTGTCAGGGGTTCCTCAAGTCCTACACACTTTGATCACAGGGGTACCTTGAGCCCTGGCACAAGGGCAAAGTTCTTCAGCCCTCAGTTGCACCTCTAGTTGGTGCCTAAGCCCTTCTTCTGCTTCAGGCTCCAGCTGTGGGACCACATGTTATGGAGCAGCTGCCCAGCCTCAAACTCCGACCTGTTCTGCTTTACAGGACCCAGGGCTACTTCAAACTTCTCCCACAGACTTCTCCCGCTAGGCCTCCTCAGACAGCTTCAGTCAATCACAATCCCAGCTTCTCCCTTAGAACAGGGTGTCACCGTGCCTCAGTGGGTCACAACTGAGACTACCAAATTTAGGACAAACTGCTGAGAAATAAGACAGATTAACCACCAGTTTTGGGGTATTTCTTCCATAAGATATACCAAACCAGCAACAAAAGTAAACTTCTGTTTCACCACACTGGCTAACAAGAAGTCAGAAAAGCAGCCTCCTTAGGGATTCCAGTCCTTGTATCGCCGCCAAAATCACTAAAGTTAATGGTGAGTAGTTATTTAAAACCAACTTAATCAAACAAAAGGGTTCTTCTGATTTCAAAGGACCAGCCACATACCTAGGTCAATATACATACAATAATTACAACGTTTCAGAGTAGCAGCCGTGTTAGTCTGTATTTGCAAAAAGAAAAGGAGTACTTGTGGCACCTTAGAGACTAACAAATTTATTTGAGCATAAGCTTTCGTGAGCTACAGAAAATGTACAGAAAATGCATCCGATGAAGTGAGCTGTAGCTCACGAAAGCTTATGCTCAAATAATTTTTTTAGTCTCTAAGGTGCCACAAGTACTCCTTTTCTTTTTGCGAATAATTGCAATGTTCTTGGATCAGGCTTGTAGCAGTGATGGAATAAACTTCTGGCTTAAATCAAGTCTCTGGTTGCTTCCAAATCATTGGAAGGTCCTTAATCCCTTGGTTAGAATGATCCCATTAGTATAAATTCATAGTCCAGAAGTTTGAGCAGGAAAGAGGCAAAATGGAGATGTTTCCAGAAGCTTTTATAGTTCTTGCCAAGTAAAGGGAATCCCATCATTCTCACTGTGGAAAATTACAGGGAACAAGATGCTGTTTGGGGTCACATGGGCAAGTCACATGTCCTTGCATGATTTCGCTTAGTCACAGCAGAAGCCATTACCCATACTCTAGTTGTTCTCATGAAATTCCATTAAGTGTAGATAGGCATCTCCCATGGTCCATTGTGAGTTAAGTGTTCCTTAATAAGCCATTTAACTTGAATTGTCTCTTCAAGATGTTCAGGCTAAATTGCTTCTGGGTAGCACCCACAAGTTAACACATTAAAAATCACAGGTACAGAGCCAATACTCAAAACTTCAGATGCAAAAATGATACATGCATACCAATAGCATAATCATATTCAGCAAATGATAACCTTCCCAATGACACCTTACCTGACACATGTTGTATCAGCTTTTTTGCAATTATGTAACAGTGGTAGCAACAATGATCTACATGGTCATATTTTAATCAGATAACATCACACAGGGCCAAACAGGCCCCCGTTGCTGGTTTTCTGGCTTTGCCTGGCTTCCTCCTGCACCCACAGAGCGGTTTTACATCATGCTTCCCCAGAATCACAAACTCCCTCTGGGTACACGGCCCTGAGAATGCCCAGCCATACAGGGGCTGAGAGAACACAACAATAGCACTGGCCAGACCTGGCAGAGCCAGCGTAGGCATTTTTTCCCTTAAATAGAATTCTGCACAGAACTACAAAACAATCCATATTTCAACCACCAGTACAAAGAAGCCAGGATCAAACTGAGAAAGAAGGAAATGGTACAATAGGGACAGTAACCGTTAAGAAAAGTGGTGAGAAGACCGAACCACGCATGGATTCAGAGATTTTCAGTCCAGAAAGGATCATTACTTTATCTTCTCTGACCTCCAGTATAGCCCCAGCTATTGAATTCCACCCATTTTCCCCTGTATTGAGACCAATGTTTGCATTAGATTAAAGTAGATCTTCCAGAATGGCACACAGTCTTGAAGACTCTAAGAGATGGAGAATCCATCACTTCCCTGGGCACTGTAAAGCCAGTGTAGGTGGCCATCTCAGAATTGCCCTGGCCAGGTGGGTTTCCCAGGATAGGGCTCTATACCACTACTACCCCAGTCCCGATAAAGGACACATGGCCAGGAAAAGAAGGCACATCTGGAGTGGTGTTGTGCTCCGATAATCCCTGGTTAGAAGTGGGAGATAAACACGGCAAACATTTGTCTTTGACACCCCTTTAAGTACTGTGATAACTGGAACTCAGCTGGACACAAGAATATGGCTCAGCTGTAGAGCATGACTAAACCTGAACTAAACGAGAACATGATCACTCTCTGGAAACACTGCAACAGAAAGGAACACTCCAAAAGAGAGGGTTTGTTTAGGCTGGTCCAAAAGAATACAACTAGGAGTAATGGGCTGAAATTGAGTATAGGCTGAACCCCAGGAAAAGCTTCCTGAATGGGAGAACTACCATATTGTGGAAAAGTCTTCGGAGAGAAGTGGTTTTAGCATTTAATGAACAGAGATAAATGTTGGAAATGGAATGGAGCTCATTCATCCACAGTAAACTGATGGCCCACTTATGGGGCAATATGAATTTCCACAAATTTTAGTTTCTTCCAAAGTCTTAGATTTGTAATAATTTGTGCATGTGAGTGGTTTTTATTTTTCTTAAATATTATACAAATGCCTTAAAATATGTCCTGGGAAAATAGGCAGTTTAACTGTACAAAACAAAGAAAATGGTAAAAACAGAATAATCTGACATTATAGACATTCATTAGTGTTTGGCATAGTACCTGCTGCACTCGCAAAGAACATGCAGGAATGACTTGTTATGGAAACTTTCAGAATTTTCTGCTTCTAGTAGAAATAAAATAGTCACATTCTACTTCTTTTCCTTTTGTAATATTTCTTGATGAAGCAGCTTAAATTGCAGGAGGAATGTTTGCTTTTTTTCTCTCAATATACTGAAGCAAAATCTGACTGGGTTTATTTTGTGACATTACAGCGGCCATCAAGTAAGCATTATAGGGGCCATTTTACTAACCCTACCAGTTCTCAAATGCACAGTTTAACACAGTGGAATGTGGAGATGACTGGTCTATCACAGATGTTAAGAGAAAACTGTAGAGATAATCTTGCAAATCAGGCCACTCTAAACATAAACTACTTCATCTACAAAACTCAAAGCTAGAAGAACAAACTAGGGACGCAGTCCTGCAGTCCTTACTAAGGCCAAATTTATATGTACATTCCATTGCTGCCCTCAGTCACCCCAAACATTCCTTCAACAGGGAGAAGTTACAGGCTGCCTGGTAGGTTTGGAGAATATCAGAGAGATGGGTTATTTCTCTTGTCAATCATGACTGCTCCCATTCCAGCTCATTGGAGCCAGACCTGCATGGAAGGGCTTTCAGTGGGCGTGGAGGGAAGGAAGAGGAAGATGGAATATGCAAACACTCCTCCTTTCTTCACTCCTCGGGCTGGGGTGTCTGGTTCAGTTGCCCCTTCACTTGGGGAAGCAGAGAGGAATATTTCACCCTTCATGCTCTTACAGCTCCTACGCCCACTGCCCAGTTACTTTCTTTTACTTCTTCTAACACAGCTCCAGAGATTGCTTAAGAAATTTTGGAACCAGAGCAAATGGAATCCGTTATTCTCCATTCTGGCTTTAATACAAATATATCAACAAACTATACAAATATATGAATTTGCAAACATATGCCCTCCATTTCTAGGAGGGAGCAGGGAACCTGCCACATCCATATATTCCTTTGTCTAGCTGCACTGAAGATTCTGGCTTACTCCATAGAATTTGATTGACTGTAATATGATCTTTGCTCACTGAAAGTATCATGCATTGTGGACTCACATTGAGGCTCTAGAGAGAGTTTGTTTAGACTGAGTTTCAGGTGTTTTTCCATCCAGAAATGGAGGACAATTGTTCTCTGCAATCTTCTATGATCAGAGCATAGTTTCACTTTTGCAAACTGCCTCTGCATTTCCTGACATTTTGAAATCAGTTATTATTAGAACTAGCCTTGCCGCAGAGAGGGACTGGTGCACAGGGGTGTGTATAACACAGCTTGAAGGGGGCAGAAGGTGCCGTGATCCACCTACAAATCCAGGATTCCTCCCTGACCTTGCCCTGGGGCAGTGCTGCTCCACACTTCCCCCAGCACGGGGCTGTACAGACACATGGGGAGGGGAGGGAAGGGGGCGGCAAAGACAAGTGAGGTATCACGTGGACACATAGGATGGTAGATGGGTGGACCGAGGGTCAGAGGCGCACCCCACACAGAGGGGGTCAGGGGTTGGGAGTCCCCTGGCAGTCACCTCAGGTGGAGGGGTTTGGGGATCCTAGGGGCCTCATCGGCAAAGTCCAGCCAATGCCAGTGGGGATGGAGCAGGGAGCTAGGAGCTCAGGGAAAGTGGGGATGTGGGTGCTGGGGTTTGGGGGGGAACCAGGCTGAGCGACCCCATGGTTGGGGGATATAGAGGGGCACTGGACTGGGGAATTTTCTGACCAGAGACAGGGGAACCAGGGACTAAACTTGGGAGACCAGATACTGTGGGGGGGAGCAGCATTGGTGGCAATCCCGGCTGGTGGGGCATCCCCTGCCAGTAGCATCAGTGATTGTCCTGAGCCAGCGAGGCCATCCTCTGCCAACAGCAGTGATAGTGGTCCCATGCCGTTGCCCCCTAGCACCAGTGGGCACCCCAGAGGCCCCCTTCCAGAGCAGCAGCCCCCCGGAACACCAACAATTCAGTCAGGAGTATATAGTACATGTCATGGACAGTCGTGGACAGGTCACGGGGCCGTGAAATTTTGTTTATTGCCCGTGATCTGTCCATGACTTTTACTAAAAATACCCATGACTAAATCTTAGCCTTTCCTATGAGGAATGATTGAAAACATTCCATTCCATGGAGACCAGGAGAAAGGGCGGGGGGGTCTCTGTTCCACCTCTTGCAAACAAGGATCAAATTCCACATCCTGAGTTGCTCATAATAAACCCAAGGAGCGAAGAAAAGGGGTGGGGTTTCCTGGAAAGATCAGCTTTGCTCAGTACCAGGAGTGAGGCCTTACCCTGCTGATAAGGAAAAGGCCTTTCCTGTGCACAGGGTTCTCATGCAGGGCCCATTACCTCACAAAGAGCATGTGATTAAACCTCAGTGCTGGAGTCCCTGACATGTTAAGGGCTGGCAGTAGGAATCAGCCACTGCTCACAGCCTTGCCCCACATGGGACTTGAATTTATTCCTTCCTGAATAATGTCACAGAGAGAAGGGAAATCAGTGGCAGCTGGGAGTGGAAGTGGGGGAGGGGGACGGAGTGAGTACTGAGAAGGGAAGGGGAAATGTTTCAAGCAGCACATGCAGGTGTGTGGATATAGATACAGATCCAGGGAGAAGGGATACTAGGGAGCCAGTGCCCGGGGCAGGGAGCAGGGTGTGGGAGGCAGGGGAGCAGAGGCAGGAAGAGAAGCTGATGCAGCAGGATAGGAATGAGGAGAATGGGGAGGAGCTGAAGAGGCCAGATCAGCAACGGAGTGGTAGGGAGACACAAGAGGGAATTGAGCACGTCTGATCAGGCATGGGGCAGACAAGCCCAATGGGGAGTCCTTTCTGGAGTCCAGGAGGATGTATAGCAGCTGTTTGCTGGTTAGGGGGCACCCAGTTGGGCACACAGAGCACTGGTTGACAGGGGCAGGCAGGGAGGGAGGAAATGCTGCTTTGTAACTCCAAAGGGTCTGCAGCACCCAGAAGTGCTGCAGTGACAGTGCCAGGGCAGGGTTTCCACACTAGCTGTCTGACTACAGGGCAGCTTTACCCTGTATCCACACACAGCACTGGGTCTATCTTTGCAGTTTCGATGCCATCTGGGTACTTATACCACAGTTGTTAGCACAGCAATGGATTATGAAAAATCAGACTAGGCATTCTGGGAGCCATAGGCGGTTATGGGAGATGGGGGTCAAACACCCATAACCCACCAGGCAGTGTGACCATTTCCATAACCTACTCCTAGAGTATCACCCCAGCTGGACAAAGAGGGCTCACTCTCTGCTCAGAGTGAAGCAGGAGTGAAGTGTGAGAGCACCAAAAACCAGGAAATGCACCTGTCTGTCCACAGCGCCCCCTTTGGAGTACAAGGGGGCCATGTACTCACCGAGCCCTTCGTCAGCCAGCACCAGGCTGTCAGTAGAACAGGCTGAGGGACAGAAACTCAACTCTCCAGCTGGTTCCACTGGAGCTAACCCCTTCTAGGCCTGAAGAAGGATAAAACCCCAAGAAAAGCCCCAGTGGAAAGACGTCATCACCGGGTAGAAGATCTGTGAAATCACCAACCAGATGCTTGTTTCTACAAGAATCTCAAGATCCCTTCCAGCCCTACAAAGACCTCAGTGACAGAGCAGATGGATGAAGCAGGATCACCTCTCAATGGCTGCATAGGCAGATGAAGGCTGCAATGGAGGAGAAACCCCTGGTGGTCTTGGACTTCCTTGCCACCGGACACAGGTGCCTCTTCCACCAAGACTTGTGTGGCTGCTGGTGCACAACGGCTGCCCCCACATTAAACTACTCACGCGCAGGCTTCTTTCACAGGAACAACTTTTATAAAACCCATGGAAGAGTCATCCTCGACCTTGAGGGATCGACAATGACGACAACAACACTATGTCTGAGAGTCCTTCAGGGAACCTCTGGCCAGCCACAGCCCCGCTCAGTGTCCTCTGGGCACCCCCAGAAATTGTCCTGAGGTGACTGTTTCTAACCCAACTCACCTTCTTCTCAGGGTGCCTGGACCATCCGCAGTCATGGGAGCAGGCTCTGTCCTCAGCCAGGCCTCTCCCCTGGAGCTGGGGACTAGAGGTTTGTGCTCCTCCCAGAGCCACCTCCTGCAGAGTTCAGCTTCTCCCTTTTGAACCCTCCCTCCAGTCCTGACATGCCTGGCAGGTGCGGCAGTGCAGGGCTACTCGAATCCATGGCAGATCCCTAACCCCTTCATGTCTGGTGCGGGATCTGGACACCCATCTTCACACCAGCCTTGCTCAGACGCAGCTGTGTAGACATGGGGCCGTGCAGGGGAGAATCACCCAGAGTGTGTTAGGGTCAAATTCCACCTTGAGTTACCCCCTCTCCCCCAGTGCAGCCCCTTGGGCTATTGTAGGAACAGTCCTGTGCTGGCAGGAAGATCATGGGTCTTGTCCATGTGTAACTTCTATGGGTCAGTGGAGTTGCATGGATGTAACTGAGGGCAGAATTTGGCCCTTGTGACCCAGCAACCTATTGGCTCCATCCCAGTCCTGTAAGAGAGGAATTACCATATAAACCAGTCCAGGTTTAACAGGATAAACTGCTGCAGGGCCTGCTCTAATTGCTATAAAATTCACATATGCAAAATCCAGTTGATGGCTGCTGAGCTCAGTTGCCTTTGGTATGGAGGAAAACAAATACACACTTCTTCAGAGAGCAGAAACATGTTAAAAACAGACATAAAAATGCTCTACACATTCCCCAGAGAACACTGAGAGATGAGGAGCATCTAAAAACAGGTGGGTGACATCTTCTCTACACTCTCATTGCTAGTCACACCTCAGCCAGGCACTACTGTCACTCCAAGCCCCTGGAGGCAGACAGAGCCTATGAAAATCCACCTCCACATGCACTGGAGGCTCCAATTTTATGTCCAATAACTTCTCCAATAGCCCTGGGATTATCCCTAAAAGATGGCAATAATTTCAACTTTTTTATAAGATTGAACTGTATGAGAAAGCTGCAGAGGCGCCACTCAGAGCGTAATGGATCTTCATTCACACTCACAGCGTGTGAACTATCTTAGGACTCTCCCTGAGGCCACTTTTCAATTATGGGGTGGGGTGGGGTTCTGTTGCAGTTGCGGTAAACAGCTACTATTTTAAAGCACTTTAAAAACTAGTTGTGTAATTAACTAAGCCTGGAAATTGCCAGGCCAGTAGAAGGTGCAGGGTAGAGTTTGTGGTTCAAATTTGGACTCATGTGGTCACGGGGTTCCCACGTTGCATCATTCCACATCCACCACATGAACAACCTTCTTTCAAAACGCAGTAGTCTTCTAACACTTTTTAGCACAGAGCTAAGGAAAACCCAGTCCTCCTCCTGCCTGGCCAAACCCACAAACAAATACACAACAAACAAACAAACAAATCTCTCTGTGTTTGGGGGTATCTTAATTGATGTGTAATGGGGCCTGCATGTGTGTTATATCCATATAAGCACGGGAGTGATTGTGAGGAGAGTGTGTTCACTTGTCCCTCCTCAATCATGCACCAGGCTTAATTAGAGCAGCAGCATCTATCTGGGCACATGGGACTCCTGTTAGGGCTTTTAAAAATGCCAAGTGATCAGCTTCTCTCTGTGCTTCTCTCTGTCCTGCTCCTTTGTTCTCCCCGCCCAACAGGATATTCTGGGTCCTTTGTTGTCACCCTCACCACTTTTTGGAAAAAGCACCCAGAGAATGGGGGAAAAACAACCCCCTCCCCCTTTCAGCCAGCCAAATTGTCATTTTGCCAGCACAAGCTTCTGAAAGTGTTGACTGGAATGGATAAGAAACTTGGACCATGACAAAATCTCTGTGAAACATCCCTGAGGACTCCCCTAGCTCTGGAGAATGGGAAAATTTGGGGGCATGAGCACAAATTCCAAAGTGCAGCATTATTTCTTGATACATGATCTTTATTGAACTCCAGCAAAACTGTCACAAACACACATCTGGGATAAACCGCTGTTGGAGATGGATACAGAAAAATGATGACTTAATAGCTGTGGAGTTGTGTAAAATTACAAACCCCTTGTAAATATACATGTAATGGAATGAACCATTGTAAGAGAAGGACTGTAGCCTGATTTACGGTGTATTTATAATATTAATTTTATCCATTGATTTAATTCTTATTTAATTTAATTAATAATATTAACAATTAATTAATTATTAATATTAATAGTATAGGTTTTACTATTCTGTTTGATCAGAAGATAAAAGTTCTTGTCCTGAATCAGGCTCCACAGAATTTATAAAGGACCCTCGGGGGTACGACAAGAAGCTCACACTGAGACAGATATAGCCTTAAAGACTTGTTAAAATCAATGAAATAGTAAGTAAATGGTAAAATAATCAGAGTTACAAAGTTACAATTGCATTACTGCTATTCAAAAGATACATATGGTAATATAGTATTATATGCTGCAAAGTTTTGGTTAATATACTCACACCCTTCCTCGATAATCTGGTGGTAAGAGACACAGGACCAGCCTTGCGGTTCAGGTTTCTCAATTCTTGAGTGAGAGATGCAATGCTTGGAAGAAACTAATACTAAAAGCTATCAAAGCTAATTTAGGGTTTACTTGACTAACAAACTTAAAATCAAAACCTAATAAACTAAGAATAAAAACTTAGGGAAATCAAGCTTAGCCTAGTTCCCTTGAAACTTAGAAAGTTAAGAACAAGTACAGCCTACTAATAGTAGGCAGTAGATAGATAGAATAGAGAGAGTGGAGAAAGTAAGTGAGAATGGAGTACTCTAGTGAGGTGGGTCACCTCTTTTATAGGGCACAAGTGCTGGAAGTCCTTCCTCCTGTAAGCGGGGGAATAGTCCCGCTATTGTGGGGAACTTTCCTGGCTTCTGCACTACCCCGGTGAAGTGGGCTAGCGAAAGGATGAGTCCTCGCTCCCACTTCCTTTACCCAGAGGCCTCCCTGCCCTTGAGGACTCCCCTTCCTCTGGTAGAGTCCTTGTAACCCAAACAAAGCTGGGCCCAGGATTCCTGGGGGGCTCGACCCCCAACCCTGCTGTGGTCACCTAGAACGGGGCTAGGGTGTCCCCAAGCCGGGGTACTCTCTCTGCACTGGGCACTTCTCTGACCCACTGACCATTACATACAATTTAAAACAAATGCAAGTTATTTAATCAACAATTAATTTTAAAAAGAATAAGGAAAAATGGGAAGGTTAAAGGAAACACATCACCCCGCTCTGTGGAAGGGAACCTCACAAACAGTGTCTCTGGAATGTCAGGGCAGTTCACAGTCTGTTCCTTGTAAGCCCCAGGCCGCCTTCTCAGGCCCTGGCTGTGCTGCAGGGATGCTGTGGGTTGGACACTCGCTCTGGTGGTGGCCACATGCTCTCAGACCCTAAGTGGTGGGACCCTTCTTCCCAGCGTTGCCCCCGCCCTGTCGGGTTACGATCCAAGCTTGGCCTGCAGAGCCCCTTGGCTGAGGTGTCTCCCTGTGCTGGGCCTGCTGCCCAGGGTCCCCCCTCGCTCTCCCCAGCTGCTCACTGCACCCAGCTCCGGACTGCTCCAGTCCGAACTCCACCACTTTGTCTCAGCACCAGCTCCACTCTGCCTCAGCACTGCTGCTGCTGCTTTGCCTCCAGCTCCCTGGGCTGCTTCTTTGGCCCCTCTGCCTCTGGTTGCTGAAGCTCTGCTCCCAGGACAGGTCTGCTATGCAGGCTGCTTCTGTGACTCTGCTCCCAGCACTGACCTGCTTCGTGGGCTGCTTTTCTGGACCCTCTGGCTCTGGTTGCTGCAGCTCTCCTCCCAGGGCAAGTCTGCTCTGTCTGGGCGCTGCCTCTGGTTTTGGGGCTGCAGCTCTGTTCCCAGGACAGGGTCTGCTCTCTCTGGGCTGCTTTTCTGGTCCCTCTGGATCTGGCACAGCTCTGCTCCCCAGCTCAGCTCGAGCCCCTGCTTTCTCCTTAGCTCGGCCCTACCCCCCACTCTGTCTGACCCAGGCAATTCCAGCTCACACGGAGTCTCTTGACTCCCTGATTAGCCTGCCCACCCTGTCATTCAGGCTGACCTGGAGCATTGGCCTCTCCCCATTGTTCCTGGGGACTGTCAATCTCAGGGTCCTGATTCCCCATCGACCCTTCCCCTTTGAGTACTGGGAGCTAGCAACTAAAACACCGCCACTGAATGTTAGTAAGGGGGCAACAGTCCCCTTACACTCCTATGCCCAAATTTCATTCCTAACCCATAAAATCTTAGGGTACGCTTACTCCATATGTATGTATGCTAGTATGTATGTGCGTATTGATGACGTGTACATACGCACATAAGTTTCCTTGTGGTGTACCTGTTAAATCTGTGGGTACAAATTGAAAAACCCTCTTTTCCATGCCATTCTTTCATTGTTTATTGGTCTAGATAAAAGGTCCTAGACATATGCATGGATACTTATCTACTTAGGTAACAAGATATAGGTCAACTTTGCTTTCTGGGTAAAAGGTCTTAATATACACTTGCTAATTTTGCCTTAACTTAACATACAGATATGGCCTGTAGGTCTCTTGCATTACAGCCAAACTTACTTTAATATAAATTTATAAACCTATTACAATACATCAAATACTTAAACTATAAGAAAAGATATATATACACACACATATATATATATATACACACACACACACACATATATATATATATATATATATATATGCAAGCAAGCAGGTTAGTGCTATAGGTGCACGACAGTTCCCCTTTGGATCCAAGGATGGCTCTTGAGTCGCCCCACTGCATTGACAGACTGAAAAAGGGAGATTACCAGACCCCTCCATCTCATAAGCCCACATCTCTCCCTCCTCTAGACCCTGATCCCCTTCCTCTCTCCTGCTTCCCCACTCCCCCCCCACAAAAAACAAACTACCCCATTGCACAGTCAGAATAGAGCAAACCCAGCCCCTACTCCTAAGCCTTGACAATCTCTACCCAGCCCCCTGCCACAGATGTGGACATGTGCTGCTGGAGTCCCTGGGGATGGCAGAGTTTCCTCTTAATAGGGGCAGGTGTTCTCCCACTCCCCCAGCTGCTCCTTTAGCAAGTGGCAGGAGAGCCAGGTCAGAGCTGCATTGGTGCAGTGGCTCCTGCTCACCAGCTATACTGTGTCTCTATGACCAGGTCAGGTTTTGTGTCTTTCACAGCATCCAGCTCTGCCCACATTTCTTCACTGAAATACCTTTGGTCCAAGCTGTGGGGAAAACAGGGAAGGAAAAGGAAGTATTAACTCTCTCTGCAGACACAACACCTGTGCCCACAGCTCCTATGAAGCCCAGCGCTGCACCCACAGCATCTGTGTCACTGTCACTGCCCTGCCTGCTCACCTCTCTGCCAGCAGGTGCTTTTCACTGGGGGGAGGGGAGGAGAAGGGCTTGTGCAGTCTGTAGCCTGGCCGGCTCCCCCCACACCCCATTCACCCCTTGAGCTCTGGGCAGGACAGCAATGTCCTTTCTGCACGTAAACGTCTAGATTGTGCAGCCCTTATTCAGGGTGGGGAGCACTTACTGACACGAATAGTCCCATTGATCACTGTGGGGCTACTCAGCGCTCACAGGGAACAGGGGCTGCAAAATCCAGCTCACAGAATCTCTCCATGGAAGCAGCGTGATCTCAGCTCTCATTGCTGCGTGGGCACCTCATGCCCCCCCTCCCCTCAGTAGCAGAGCTCTTGAAGGGAGTGAGTGTTTAGCAGCTGTTGTGGGGCTGCAGACTTGGTCTGATACTGCTGAAATGCTGGTGGGAGCTCAAATTCCACCCCTGCTGCAGGAAGACGCGAACATATCACTTACTCTTGTATTTACTGTTACAGCTAGTTCAGAAGAATGGTGTTTGTCTGTCTGCAGCCAGTTTGGAAGAGCAGGAGCCATTGCTCCAGGTCAGAGCATGCTGCTTGTGATGCTGATAAGGCAAGTGCCAGCTCTGGCCAAAGCCATAGGCATCAGCTAAGAACTGACAAACTCATTGCTGGAAGCCAGACCAGCTGACTGATATTTTAGCATAGTTCAAAGGAGATGTTAAATGTATAAGAATGTGTTTAGTATTTAAACTTCATGAAAATCTGTTGGGATGTAGCATGCATTGTTTTTACTTATCTGTACCCTCTTCTAATAATAGCAAACGTTTGCATTGAATATGCCTCTGTAAGGAAATAAAGAAAGAAGCTGTGTGTAATACAAATTAAGAACCCTTAACAAACAGGGCCAGATTTACACCTTACACGCCCCTAGGCACAGCATCTTCACCGCCCCCCCTACCCAGATACCCTCCTCCACGGCCCCCCCACCACAACTGCCCAGCACCCTACATACCACCCCCCCACGCACTGCTCAGCACCCACCACACAACCCCACCACCTCAATTGCCCAGTGCCTCCTACAGATATCCAACTGCCCAGCGACTCAACATACACAGACCTCCCCCACAACCCCCCCAGCGCCCAGCAACTCCCACAAGCCTCCCACTGCTCAGCACCCCCCAACTGCCTCAATGCCCAGCCCCCTCCCCACAAGCTCCCTCAGAGACCCACTCTCCTGTGCCCTTCCCCCCAGCCACACTCACCAGCCCCACTGGGAGGTGACTGTATCTGTAGGGCTGAGCTGGCAGCACGGCCGGGGCCAGTTGGGGATTGCTCTGGCCCCTCAGAAACAGCGATCAGCCAGGCTGGAGCAGGAACAGGAGAGGGGCCTACCCAGGCCGGGCTCCCTCAGGACCCACTTGCCTGGCATGGCCCCCTGTGTTGGTCTGCTGAGCTCTTCCCCTGCCACAGGGGGCTGCTTTGCCTTCCCTGCTGGCAGGAGCGCTCCTACAGGGAGCTGCCTCCCACCTGTTAGCATTGCTCCATGTTTCAGGCAAGCTCTGCAGAGCAGTGAGGAGGAGCCATAGACAGAGCTCCCACTGCAGAAGACTATGGAGAGTTTTGGGGCTGGCTCCCATTCGCTGCCCTGACAACGAACGATGCCCACGTGCACCTATACACACAGCCCAGGGAGTGCAGGGGTAGCTAGAGAGCAGAGGGGGGACCAAGCGGCTGCCCTGTAGGGAGTGGGAACAGCCAGGGTGTTAGGGGTCATCCTTCCCCGGCCATGCTGAGCTGGGAGCTCTGCCCTCCCTAGGGCTGTTTGTGCAGGGGCACCTGGGCAGTGTGCACCAAAATCTGGCTGTGCTCTTGGGACCAGGAAGCAGCTCTCTTTGCAAAATGTGTCTTCTGATCAGTCTCCATTGAAAACCCTGCAGGCTCGCTGACAGTGTGCTGGAGACTGCTGTTCAGCAGACAGTGGGTTAATGCTGATCTGAGCTGCTGCTGATTGCAAAGGGCAATGTGGCTTCTGTTTGTAATAGAGTGCAACAGACTGCACCACCCATTGTCCGCATAGACAGGACTAAGGAAGTTGCCCCAAGGAACTCTGGGATACATCCGGAGGGACCCGAGTCAAGTAAGGGCCACATGCACAGAGAAAAGAAATAGGGCTCCGACCCTAGGTCCCAGCTTAACACGGGCTCGGACGCTCCAATCCTGCAGGGTCCTGGACCCTAGGTCTAAGTCCTAGATTAACAGAATTGATGTGTGGACACAAGGGCAGTTAGGTTTGAGCCTAGGTTTATATTCCTGTGTAGACACACCCTTAGTAATGAATCTCTCAATGGCTTACTACAGGATTGGATGCCAGTGTCTTTGGTGTCAGATCTAGGATGCAAATCGCCCTTGGTGAGTGACTTGTCTCTTGGAAGGTGTCCACGCTCCTAAGTCCCCCCCAGACAGCTTGACAGTCCTGGTCTAAGGAGAGGGATGTGCTAGCATAACCCACCTTACCTAGAATGACTCTATCCCTCTCTAATGGCTGGACCACATGGAAGAGTTGTGCTAAAATCACTAGAGTTTGCAATACTGACAGTTCCCCACCCCAACCTGAAAACATGATGAAAGGCAAAAACTTGCACATTTTCCCTTATTCAAAATGGCTGCCATCTCCTATTACTGCCAATGAGGCTCAAGCCGGCAATATGGCTGCCATTTCCTTATAGTCCATCTGCTGGTGGAAGTCAGGCTGCCCTTGATAAAGTTGGCTGCCACCTCCTGCTGTTTACAATGAGATCGAAGCCCTGCCCACAGGCAAAATGGCTGCCACTCTGATTTGGGGGCTATACAGGGCACAGGGACTGTGAGGTGCTCCAAGGACAGTGCTAAAAGTAGATGGAGCAAGTGAGGGGGAGCAGGGCAATGGGGGGGAGGAGACAGATTTAGGGGTGCAGGAAAATGGGCTGAAGGGCGAAGTGCGGGACAGAAGAGAGAAGATTGAAGCGGGGTCTGGAGGAAGAGGAGGAGTATTTGCGGGGTGGAGTGCTGTCTAGTCTCTGGCAGAGACGTGGTGGTTGCAGGAAATCAGGAAAATGCTGCTTCTTGGAAAAAGCTAAAACAATCCCATCGTATTTGTACTGTGACTTTATCGCTTATACCAGGGGTGGGGAACCATTTTTGTATCAGGGGCCATTGACCCACTGAAAAAATTAATGGTGGGCCACACATATTGAACTCACTTGCCCGTGGGGGCACGGAGGCTCGGGGCTTCCCACCTGTGGTGGGATGAACCAGCACTTGCAGCTCCAGTCCTGTGGGCAGGAAGCCCTGAGCCTCAGCGTCCCCCGCGAGGGCTGGAGATGTGAACACTGGCTTGCCCCGCTGCGGGGAGAAGCCCCGAACCTTGATGTCCCCCCCCCCGGCGGGCGAGTTGAACATGTGTGAAATGAGCAAGGGGCCGGATCCGGTCCACGAGCCATAAGTTCTGCACCCCTGGCTTCTATCTTTATATGAATAAGTTTCAAGTTCTTTAATATGTATATCTGTAACTCATCAACCCTAACAAGAGTGTAAGTTGTATGTGCAAGTGTGAGGTCAGTGGTCCTTGAACTATTTACAATCCAGCCTTTCTTTTATCCAAGGAAATAAATTTGGAGGGGAGAAAATCAAGACGGTGATTGGAAAGGGATAGCACTTCCTCTACATGATGGATGAGGAGAAATTAAATGCAGTCTCCATCTGAGCAACTAGAGAGAGGCATGAATTTCTGTGTACATTAACGATTGATTTTTCAACCTGATATCATCTCACACACATCAGCAAAGGAGTAGAGGGGAGCTTATAAGTCAAAGAGGTAGACAAAAAAAAACCACACCACAATTAGATTTTTTTTTGAAGTCTCATGATTTTCGGGGGGGGGGGTCTACCTCATGATTTTTCATGTCTTAATGTTGGCAGTACCGGGTTGTTGGGTTTTTTGGGTCTAAAAAATAATTGTGTCTGTAACATCAAAATATGCTGCATCTGGGATTTGCTGAAAACTACTGGGCTCTGTCCTAGGCTGCACCAACTTCACACTCAGCGCTGATGAGGAGACTGAAGAAACTGGTTATAAGCCACCTCTGCACTCCACTGATCCTGGGCCAGATGGGGGACAACACGGCCTCTGGTCTAACACAGAGGAACCTCAGGGCTGGCCTAAGTTACCCCAGATGCTGTGCCGGCCTAGGAGAGGTGGAGCACCGTGCACTCTGCCCTGGACATACACCTCCATGCTCCTGCACACCCCCTACATAGAGGGAGGGCGATGTAGCGAGTGGGTGATACAGAGTTCTCTATACCTGCTCTCTACCACCAGAGGATAATCCGGAGTCAGGGGGATCCTTAGCTGCCCCTTTAGGGCAGCTGCCCAGCTGCTGTCCCTGCTCAAAAGGGGCTGAAGCCTGAGCCCACTACGTGCACTGTAGGTTGTTGTGATCCTTCCCGGTACCCCAAGTTTAATGCACAACATCAGTGTTACCGGGCACAGACTAAAGGGAGCCGGCTGCTACTTACTTTAGTTTCTGTAGTTTGCAGTTTGGATGATTTAGCCCCTCACAGAGCAGCCACACTCCGGTATCGCCCAGTTCGTTATGTTGCAGGTCCAGCTTTGTCAGGCTCTGGCTGGTTCTGAGAACAGCAGCGAGATCCCCGCAGGCAGCAGCTGTGACATCGCAATACTCCAACCTGGAGGAGAGAGAAAGGCAGAGAAGGGGGATCAATGCGTGAATGGGGCTCGTCACGGCTACTCTGACAGGTGGCCCCGCCCACCAGACCCTCTGTCTGACCAATCAGCACCCAGAATGAGTAAGAAGTCCTGTTACAGACTTTGTCCCAAGTCCCACCCCTTGTCCAGTGAGAAACCAGCAGTGGGTGGGACTTCCTGTCTAAACCCCACCCCTTGCCCTTTACCCTTCACCAGTCAAAAGCGAGAATGGTCTAGACCCTTCAAATGTCTGCCACTGACCAATGAGGAATAAGGTTTGGGGTAAGACTCCTTCCTAAGCCCCGCCCCCTCAGCCTTTCCACTGACCAACCAGAATTTAAAAAGTTGCCCTTTAAGTCCTGACAACTCAGGTCTTGACCAATCAGGCTGGACTTGGCCCTGATCAGCCCCGGGATGGTGCAACCCAATCAGAGATGGTGCAACCCATCTCTACAGGGAGGCTGTAGGGGGAGCCCCCTCCCCAGGCACCTGGGCCAAGCTCAGAGCAGGCGGAGCTGGGAGATCCTGACCCCCCGCGACCCCGGCACTGGCTCTGCTGCTCCCCTGCAGGACACAGACGTCTCCTGTCTCTGCCCCCAGCTCTGAGCCTCAGGCCTGGGGAGAGGAGGCAGCTGCGAGGCCCAGCACTGGCAGTGTCACACCCACCTTCCTCTGAGACCAGGGACGGAAGCGGGGGAGACAAAGAGGAGAAGATCCCCATGGCAGGGGGTTTCCTAGGGTGGGGGGAGGGAAGAGCCCCTGAAAAGGGGGCAACTGTGTGACCCTGTTGGCAGAGCCTCTGGTGAGGTTATAAAAGCAGAAGTTCTGCTGGTTTCTGTAACCCCCCTGCAGAGCCTGGGCTCCTGATGGAGCTGCCAGCCAGCTGAGTGGGTAACCATGGCTGCAGGTTAGAACCATGTGCACTTCAAGGACTCCCCGTAACTATGGCTGTCTTTGTCCTCCTTCAAGACTTCATAATGAGCCCCCTGCACACCCAAGCATGATCCCACTCCCATCTGCTAAATCTTGCAGACACGTCGAGAAACCCCTTCCACCAGAGCTGTCACCTGCACGGCCTCCTTCATCTCCTCATTTGCCTTAAAATATTGTTACTCTGCCCAATGGGGTGGTGTGACGGGACCCCCGGGGTGCAACCTGTGACTGTGGGACCGCTGTGTCCCCTTTACTCTCTGTTCTGGGGTATCTGTCTGGTGGCAAACAGCAAACCCCTGCAGGGAAGGGTGAAGAGAAGAGGGCATCCAATTTGAAACAGAATAGAAAAACCCCACAAGATTTAAAGCTGAGAGAAAGAGAAAGAGAGGGAGAGAGAACACACCTGAGAAGGTGAGGAGAAAGAGAGTTTATCATTCCTGAGCTCAGAGGGAAGAATAACCTGATTTTTCTTTCTAACAAAATGTTAAGTGTACTATAAGTTTTCAGTCCAGATTTAACTATAAAACTGAATGCAAACTCAATCCTAGCACTGCTCATGCCCCTCCATACATTCTCCCATCGACTCAAGTTGAGGCTGAGTTTTAAAATATAGTTGTGTGCGCATCTGTTGGCAAGTAATCATATCTATTTAGGGTCTTGTGGTTTTTAATACACTTCTATATTAACAATATGTAATTTGAGACATCAGTAAGTTATTCCAGTGCAGAACTCCAGATGAACACCAGGAATGCTCTTATTATTCTAAGTGGGTAGAATTTAGCCTTTGAAATGTCTGAAGACCTTCAAATATACTGGAAATGACACCTGACATTTCACAAATATTTGGAAGATGGCCACCCTCCTCCTCCAGACAACTCTACCTGGATATTGTTTTGCTTCTTCATAGCTTTCACATGTTTGTTTGAGTCTGGTCTGGTCAGTAGTCAGAGCTTTTTTGAATTTTTCTGACACACTTCAACAAATCACGCGTATCATGATCAGAAAATCTATCAGTAGTACTGGCCCTCATTTTTAAATGCTGATTGTTAAGTAGCTCTACTTTAAAAAACCATAACAATATAAAAGAGAGGTCGTGTTCAATCCAAAAAGCACATTTCTGAGCCCAAAAATCACAGGTGAATGAGCACAGTTCTCTGCAAGAGAAAGCAGGCTCTTGTACTTAAAGCCCTGGATTAGAACTCAGAGATCTGTGGTTCGGCGCTTGGCTCTACCACCCACTCCCTCATGTGACTTTGGGCAAGTCACTCTATCTTTATGGGTCTCAATTTTCCATCTGAAAAATGGGAAAAATCATATTCCTTCCCCCATCCTTTGTCTTTCTGGTTTCTTCTAGCAGGGTGGTGCTATAGTTAAGGTTTAGACCAGGTTTCTGTTTAAAATTCAACTCTTCTAACTGTTTTCAAATCCACATGGCAACTCAGATTGCCTTGAAAGTGCCTGGGATTCTGTAAGTGTTCCAAACTTTTAGATGTTTGACCAAGTTGTTCCCAAGATACAGTCTCAGGGAAAAAAACAGCTGTTGTTAAAGGTGACGCTTTCAGCAGCCTTTTTGTGCTCACAGGGTGTGTCTACACTGCAGTTAGACACCCACGATTGGCCTGTGCCAGCTGATTTGGGCTCCGGGGATCAGGTTCTGAGGCTGTTTAATTGCAGTGTAGACTTCCAGGTTCTGGCTGCCAACCCAAGATCTGGGATCCTCTAACCTCAAAAGTCCTAGAGCTCAGGCTCCAGCCAGTGCCCAGAAACCTACAGTGCAAGCCCTTGCAAGCCCAAGTCAGCTGGATCAAGCAGCCACGTGTTTTCAATTGCAGTGT
Organism: Dermochelys coriacea; assembly: GCF_009764565.3. NCBI lineage: Eukaryota > Metazoa > Chordata > Testudines > Dermochelyidae > Dermochelys > Dermochelys coriacea. The sequence continues at coordinate 12,663,232 of NC_050073.1, read as the reverse complement.
GGACACGCCCACAGAGCGTGATCAAACCAGGGCTCAGATCATTGCGCCAGGTTGCCCAGCATCCAAGGGTTCCTCCAACATAGAGTCTGGCACCCACCCGCCCTATGGAGAAAATCAAATTTAAACTTTATTTGAAACATATTTTGCTTCTCTCTGTTACAGTATCAGAAGCCTCCCCTTCCAAATGACACTCTAAATGGATTAAACTGATAACGTGTGGACAGAAGAGTTAACAGGATTGTTAGCCTTTACTATTGTACAGCAACTGGATAGCTCAAAGGAATAGTCAGTCATCTTTTGATCCTGACCCCAAGTCAGTTTGACCTTCCACTTGGGGAGACATTTGGAAAAGGCAGGATATCAGATTGCTAAAATGTGTGTGTGGGGAGAGTGTTATTTTGGGGAAAGAGTTACATGAATGCTTGCTGGCAAGGAGGAGCATTTTAGGGGTGCAGAAGTGGGGGGAATAACGGGGAGAGGGATTTGGGGCTGCATTGAGGGAGGGGGATAAATGGGGATGGCTGGCAGAGGAGATGAGGGGGTTGAAGGTCTCAGGGAGGGCGAAGGACACATAAGGTTGAATGGCAGGGTGCTTGGGGGAGATAAGCTTGCCTGTCACCCCCACATTCTACCCTTTGGTATGTGCTAGGATTTGGGGTGTCTGAGACCCATCCCTACCAGGTCATGTGAGCAAGGTTTTGTGCCCTTCCAGAATGCTGAGTTCAGCGAAACTCAAACTTCTCAAACCAGTAATCATAGAGTTAAGGTAAATACACATGCAACCTTAACTCTGCCCTCTGTGAGCGATGGCGAAAAGTGCCACATACTTGCATTCTGCTTTTTCATCGTGATGCAGAGGCTCTACCTGCACTTGCCTGACACTCAAACACTGAGCCTACTGTTCTGACAGAATACCAAACTGGTAAAGTTTAATCTCTTCATACCCTTTTCCAATCCGTTTACACTTGCACAGAGGATACATCCTAACCCTATGTCTTCCCCTACCCATCATTCAATCTACAGACTGCACTCATATTCCCCACCTCACTACTGACAATACCCATGGCAAGAAGATCCTAAGTGCCCTGCTACCTACATGATCTACTCAGTTCTGTACTGGAATGATGCCAGACTGGAACCTCAAGGTACACAAACATCTCTTTCCTTTGATAACACACAAGCAGACGCAGACTCAAATCACCTTATATCACAATCCCAGCTATCCCAAGCTGCTCCGATTTATTCATCCATCATTCAATAGAGTTGCACTTGACACCATAAATGTTTTGCCAGCTCGGGGTGGGGGGAAAGTTAAGGATGTGTGAACATTTACCCTAACTCTGAAATTTGATTTTTGCTGAACTCGACACTCTGGAAGGGCACGGGCTATCACCGGGCAACCTTAACTCTGTGTTAATGAAGTTTTTTGCCATTTAATTTAGACTGTAGGATCTTCCGGGCAGAGATTGTCTATGTGTATTGTTGCTCCTTCTTCTGACACCAGTGTCCAATTCTGACTTCAGTTTTGCCCCTCTGCTGAGTGGTAGTAAGAGTCCAAGGCCTTGAAGATCAGAGGAGAAATCAGTAACAAGCAGTCTGGGTACACTTGAAGTGCACCTGTAACTCTACTGTTGCTCACTCAGCTCCCTCTCTCCCAAAGCTGTGTTTACATAAAACCTTCAATAACTGAAACACTGTATGTCTCTCCAAGACTAAAAAGGTTGCTTACATCTTAAACAAAAAGAATTTGGACACCTGTAACAGTGCCACCTGGGGGCACCTGCCACAACAACATATCCCGTGCCTACCACAGTGAGACCCTGATCTCAGCCAAGGCATTTTACCACTACTGCAATTCACTAATTAATAATACTACAACTACTGTAAATAAAATGTGGAATTTATTCTGCCACCACCAGAGTTGTTCATGGTTGCCTAGATGAAGAGAGGAGCTCACTGGAGCCACTTTTCATTGAGATATTGGAACCCAAAAGAGGAGACTCCCTGTGACGGGTTTGGTCACGGAGATCCCCTTGGAACTGTCACCTGACATGCTGAATTTACCTATGAGCCCGTTTTCTCTGCCAGATTGGGCCTCCAGAACCCTGCCTTGTTGAACCAGACATGCTAGCCTGCTGCAACACAGACTCAGGGTCTGAACCACACCCCCAAAGCTGTAGACTTAACTGAAAACAGCTCAGCAAGTATTCCTTTCTCCAGCATCCAGACACCCAGCTCCCTGTGGGATCCAAACCCCAAATAAATCCTTTTTATTCTGTATAAAGCTTATACAGGGTAAACTAATAAATTGTCTGCCCTCTATGACACTGATACAGAGATTTGCACATCTGTTTGCTCCCCCAGGTATTAATAAACTCACTTTTGTTTATTAATTAACCCAGAGTAAGTGATTAAGTATAAAAAGTAGGATTTAAGTGGTTCCAAGTAATAACAGAACAAAGTAAGTTACCAAGCAAAATAAAACAAAACACGCAAGTCTAAGCCTAATACATTAAAAAACTGAATACAGTTAAATCTCACCCTTACAAATGTTCCAATAAGCTTCTTTCACAGACTAGACTCCTTCCTAGTCTGGGCCAAATCCTTTCCCCTGGTACGGTCCTTGTCAGTTCCAGCTCAGGTGGTAACTAGGGGATTTCTCATGACTGGCCGCCCCCTTTGTTCTGTTCCACCCCCTTTTATAGCTTTGGCACAAGGTGGGAATTTTTTGTCTCTCTGGGTCCCCACCCCTCCTTCTAAATGGAATCTGATACATCCATTCTCCCCTGTGCCCAGGGTTCCTGCATGGACAGGTCTCCCATGATGCAGCCTCCATCCACCCATGATGCATCATACCTGTTGGTCAGAGGAGAGTCCACACTGCACTAGGGGAGATGTAGACCTCCAGGGAATCTGGCTCATAGAAGTATGATGACCCGAAATACAACTCCCATAAGGCAATGTGCTAATAGGGACATACAGTTTAATGAAATGTTTTGGGTCAGTTCAACAAAAAAAAAATAATCTCACACAAAGTTTCTATTTTGTGGAAGCTGCATTTTCCTTCAGGAAATCATTCCAGTGGTAAATTCTTGACCAGCTCTAGACAATAGTCTGCACATGTCATTAGCTGCCAGAGCAAACTCTTCTTGTTTAAGTATTGGAGCATTAAATGTACATGATCAAGTAACAAATTCAGTTACTGCTACAGACCTGTAGGTCTCGATCCTCAGGAGGGAACAGGATGCTGCAGATGCACTGAGTAGGGGGATCTGCTGCAGCGTTGTGGCTCCAGCATCCAAGGGGAAGGGTGGAAAATGGATGTAGTGGTAAATACTCTGAGACGGGAAATCACTGACAGTGGGTGTTTGGTTGGCAGGTGGTCTTTGACAGCAGGTGATAGTTCCTGTCTGCTGCAGGCTGTGTAGTGAAGAGTGGCACCTCCTGATCATCAAGAGGGCAGAGAAGGAAGAGGCTAAACAACTCGGATGGTGGGAATAAAAGGATAAAACAAACAGCGCCGAGATGAGTCCTATCCACCTACAAACTGATAGGGAGAGCTCTGAGACCTTGATAGAAGCCTGGTGGCAGAAGCACCTCATCCCTCCAGGCTCTGAATTTGATGTTCTTCGGACAAAAAAGGGGAACTTCCATTGGAGGTTAGTGGCATTAACCCCAAGACTCCAGTGAGGGACAGCAGCTGGTGCAACAAGAGGCTGATTTTGTGGCTCACTCTGCTGGTGCTTTCCAGAGGGCTCAGCATCCAACGTGCAGATCCTTTGAAAATCTGGTGGGAAGTGTCACAATGGGAGCTGCTGGGTGTTGAGCAACTTTAAAAATCTGGCCTCAAGTCCTCAGAGTTCCCCAGAACCTCAGAGGCCTGGGGTGGGGCTTCTACCTTGAAAGCGAACGAAAAAGAGCAGAAATGTATTGAAAGAGAAAAAGGAAGAGCCAAAGCTTTCCCCAAAGGATTTAGTTTTTTATAATGAGTCCAACGTTGGCACCTGCCCTGTTTGTAACTGTAAACACACAACTCCATCCCCAGCAGGCTGCACTTCAAAGGGTATTTTTTCAAACTGGTGGAGGCTCTCAGATGGGAGCACATTCAGCTCTAGCCCTAGGAACATGAAAGGCAGAAGCCACCATGGCTGGGGCTGAAGCTTAAACCCAAGTTGAGCATTCCAAGTTGAGCATTGGGGAGGTTTAAATCTTCGGAGTCCTGGGGTCTCTTTGTTTTTATTAATTATATATATGAAAATTCAAGGTGGCAAAAATTATTAGAATGATCCAGAGTTCAGGATTGGGCACACTGCCGCGTGGCAGGGGGCTGCCACGTATGGGCTGGGTTCCAATCCTGGAAACAGAGTGGTGAAGTCGCACCTGCACAGTGTGGCTCTGCGTGCCGGAAGATGGTGCTCATGAAGGAATTGTGAGTTGAGAGCTGGATAGAAAGGTCTGCCGTAGTTTGCCCACCCCAGTCTATAGTCTCTGATCTCAGTTTTGACCCCGGCCAGTCCCTGGATCTCATTTACAGTGCCACCCTTGGCCCAAGCCCATCTCTATACCTAGCTGCAGCCTACACCCCGACCACTAGGCCTGCTGTTCAGAGGCACCGCCTGACACCCTTGCTCTGGCCCAGTATGGCCATTCTTATCTTCTACTGTCTCTGTCTCTCCCACCAGCCCAATTGTACAGATATTGATCTCAAAAGCCCAAAGAGTTAAAGGTGTCTATAAACTCTCTGTCCAACATTAAACAGCGATAGGAAGGTTTGGGGTTATTTTAAACAGAAGCCTTTTGTTTTACTCAGTTATTTGGCAAACAGCCAAAAGCATTCATTCCAATTACAAGTTTATGATTAAACACAAGAAAGAACAAGAAATCAAAACAGTCATTTATATTGAAAATGTGGCTGAGTAATTATGCAAAGCAAACTCAGTCAAAACCTTTGAAATCTTTCTTCTTTTGGAGGCAAAATATCAGAGTCTCTTATTTTCAGAACAGCCTTTCCTTGATGAAAAGGAAATGAGTAATTTTACTATCAGTCCTGATGTACAGAAGGCATTTACTTACCTTTTTTTTTTTAAACAGACACAAGGTGGAAGAGAGATAGGATAGAAAAGATGGGTGAAATAACGGTTTTGTGGATATTTTCGGAGCACTATATTGCTGGTTATTTATGTGTGGATGTTTTTTGGCTGGCAAGTCGACCATGACACCTGCTGTTTGGATCCTAGTTTACAATCTGTTTAGAGATGTTATCGGAGCGGATCTTTTCTTCTTAGACAAGGCAGGCTTGGATGATAGTATAGCTGACTTCAGGATTTGATGAAAAGCCAAAAGAGTAAGAGAGAGAACAGAAGGAAAGAACGTGAGGGGCAGAAAATAACACAACAAATAAAGGGAGAACAATGCCAGTTCTTATGTGCTTCTGCAGTGCTGGTAGTTACATACCCCACTGCTGGGCTGAGGATTGGACGTCAGTTCACTTTCACAGGTGAAAACAAAGTTACTCCAACAAGTTTAAGGCCAGCCAGACTTCCTCTCAGGGAGAAAGTTCTTTAGATGAGCCGAGATGAGTTGCAGTCCTGGCAGCTTGGGGGATAAGCTGGGATGCAAGGTGAGATGGGAGATGAGAGGGAGAGTTTATCTGAAATGATCTGAATATCCCCCCCAAGTCTCTTTTTAAGGAACCCCAAAATAGAAAAAGCAGGCATCATAGTTCATCCCCCTTAACATTTTGTCCACTAAGTAGGCCAAATATCCCTCACACCAGTTTCTGGCTCCACATCATGTGTTTTTCACTCGCATAATTTCAACAGTCCTTGGATTATATGAACCCGGCCTTTTGGGTTTAGATTAATCTATTTTCTCCATGTGGTTTTCTTGTACCTCTGACAAGATTGAATGTTCTAAACAGCTTGGCCTATTTTTCGTGGTTATTGTAACATCTTTTGAACTCTCCCATGCTTTTTACATCGCAACTCACAATGGGGGTACAGCTCAGAGGCCTAATAATTGCACCCGCTCCCAGCTGTGACCATCAGGCCTGGGGAGGGAAGGCAGCCGCCACGCCCAGAACTGGCAACATCACAACCACCTTACCACTGAGTCCAGGGATCAAAGTGGGGAAAGACAAAGGAGAAAAGAACCTCAAAGCAAGCACAATTCCTGATATTTGGGGAGAGAAGAGCCCCTGAGAGGGGGGCGACCATGTGAAACCGTTGGCAGGGCCTGTTTCACACTCCCTGTTGAGCTTATAAAAGCAGAAGTTCTGATGGTTTCTGTAATGCTCCAGCAGAGTCTGGGCTCCTGATAAAGCTGCCAACCATCTCAGTGGGTATACATGGGAGCCAGCCGACTATGAGCATGTGCACCTCAGGGACCAACCCCAAGCATGACTGTCTTTGTCCTCCTTCAAGGCCTCACAGGGAGCCCCCTGCACACCCAAGCATGAGCCACCCCCACCCCCAACACTTTCCAAATTCTGTACACACATCCAGACACCACATCCACCAGAACTGGAAACGTAGTGACCCCTCCATCACTACAGTTGCCTTGAAAGTATGGTCATCCTACTGAAGAGGGAGCACAGCCTCCAACATTTGGGAGAGTAAAAGAACCACTGAATTTGTACAAGGGAGAGAAGCCCTCAATCCCTGGCTGAGTCCAGAAGTTCTGTAAGGGAGAAGAGAGCCCCCAAGATATTTTGGAGGCAGGATTAGATGAGCCCCCAGTGGGGTGAGGGACTCTAAGGTTGAGGTGAATATGGGGAGAAAAACGCCATGGGTGTATGTGGGAAATTGGGGAGCTAAGCCCTAATTTGGGGGACAGAGCCTGGGGAGAGAAGAGGGCATTCAAGATAAAATGATGGAGAAAATCCCCATAAAATGTATAGATAAAACAAGAGAGAAGACACCCGAGCAGATGAGGAGAACGAGGCCCCAAAATGGGGAGAAAAAAATTAAGGGGAAAGAAGGACCCCAACTGGATTCCAAAGGAGAAAACCCCATCCCCCCAGCAGTAGTAAAGGGGTCTTGTATTATTTTCTTAAATTTTACCATCTACATTTGTTATTATAGGTGACTGAACCTGTGATGGGTCGGACTCCCTGGGGCATCACGTGGGGCGCTGAGATACCACTGAACCTACCTTTCTGCCAGCATGGGTGCTCCTTAACTCTGTCTTGCTGAGCCAAGGTCTCCAGACCTCCTCCAGCACAGACCCAGAGATAGGGCCACACCCCTCTACAAGTTATGTCATTCATAGTCATCAGCATATTTTCATAAAGCATATGAGTGTCCCATCAGAGAACCATTTCATGAACTTCCATCCACTTTTCCACAGCTGGGATTACAACTAACGTAGGACTACCAGGCCCAAATTATTACTAGAGGGGTAATGAAATAACCCCCTTCCCTTCCACCATGATATGTTCAATGGAAGAGATAAGGTTCAGGTGGGGTAAGTGAAGACGCACCATGAAAAGCAGTGAAACTGGGGAGAGACCCTTAATGGAATAGGAGATCTCATGGGAAGCAATATGGGGAAGGGGGGAGAATTAATTAAGATGGCGGGCATGAAAGAGAGAGAATGAATGAGCTATCGAGGGAATGATGGATGGCCAGAAGGGGTTAAGCATCCTACAGGATAAATGACCCAAATTCAGCCTTTAGGGACATACTGGTAGATAATGTTTGTGTTTTTGTGTGTTTACATATATATATAGTTAGAGGTTAACAATATAACCAAACAGTTCCTGGCTATACTGTATTCATCTCTTTGAATTGTATAGCAAATCATCTGCGAATGATGGGCAATTGTCTTATGCTAATCTGTATAGCTAATTACCTGTGATGCTTGGGGGATAGTTCCATATGGAAGTCTCCAGGATTGCCTATTGTTCACCCAGGACTGAATGATCAAGAGGTGCTAGAAAACTGTATATAAAGACCCTTGGGACCTGATCCTTTTTTATCTCAGATCCGCTTAAGGTTTCATGCAGGGGAAGATTAAGCCATAAGCAGGGCCTCCAAAGGGGAGGGGGAGGAAGGGCAGAGGGGGCAATTGCCTAGGGGCCTGGGTGACTGAAAAGGGCCTGAGGCTCCCAGGGTCACCACCGCTGCCATGGTAGCAGCTCCTGGGAGCTCCCTGACACTTTAAAATTGCAGTGTGGCGCAGTGCGGTGGCAGCGGGGGCGGGCTGCCTGGGGCTCCCTGCTGCTTTTAAATCGTGGCGCTGAAGGGCTGCTGGGGGAGGCTAGCCTCCTAGCCCTGCCCCTTCTGGGGGTCCAGAGCCACATCCCACTTTTCCCAGGGACCCGGCAATTCTGTCTTAGCCCTGGCCATAAGGATTAAGATCCCAGCCCTAAGGTGGAACACCCTGAATATGATGTTGGACATTGGACTGTAACCTATGCACTACATTCTAAAAGAACTCTTTGCAACTACAAGGCTCACCATCTCTACTATTAATCTGATCTCAGAACTGTACTCATGTCTGAATGAATACTGATCTCTTTTAATCAATACTCTCTCTCTTTTCTTTTTTAATAAATATCAGTTTAGTTAATAAGAATTGGCTATAAGCGTATATTTCGGGTAAGATCTGAAATATTCATTAACCTGGGGGAGAATGTGTCTGATCCTTCGGGACTGGTAGAACTTTCTTATATGAATAAGATCTTCAGTGATCGTCATCATATTTGACTTGGGTGTCTGGGTGGAGTTGCTTTAAGGGTACTGTGCTGTAGGCTTCTGGTAACCAGTAAGGTATTATAGAAGCTGTTATGTGCTGGCTTGCTAAATCTAAGTGTTAGAATAACCACCAGCTTTGGGGAGCCCCAAATCAAGTAATCTCAGTTGGCTCCCCTGGGACCCCGGTCACAGAGGGAATATCAAGGGATCATAGGGAAGAAGAAGGACAAAGGGGAAGATGAAGAGAGAGGTTTAGAGGGGGAATGGCAGAAAAAGGGAGTATAATTGGATGGTGAACACAGCCAAGCGAAAGACTGAGGGAAAAGAGAGACAAGCAGATAGAGAAGGAAAACAAGAAAGAGACAAGAAAATACCCGAGCAAAGAGAAATAAGCAAACAGAGTTTAAAAAAGGGGGTGGGGGAGAGGAGAAATAGTGGAACTCAGGGGATTTTTAAGTTTTTTTGGAGAAAGGTTCATAGATTCATAGATACTAAGGTCAGAAGGGACCATTCTGATCATCTAGTCCGACCTCCTGCACAGCGCAGGCCACAGAATGTCACCCACCCACTCCTATGAAAAACCTCACCCATGTCTGAGCTATTGAAGTCCTTAAATCATGGATTTGAAACCAAAAAGTTGCAATAATATACACACACACTGAATGTTGAAAGTGTTCCAAATCAGAAGTCAGGTGTCAAAGAGTCTTAACTGAAAATAGTCACAAATCTGGCTTAAAAATCATGATTTTTTCAATATTATCCTGTATAAGACAGTATGAGTCTCTGTGATAACGGGTTTCAGAGGACTCGTTGGGAATAGTATTGGACATGTGAGTCCATCGTTTTTGAGATCAGAGGCAGGAATAACTTAGAGTTTTGTGTATAACAAAACATTCAGTGTAAATTAAAGAGTTTTTAGTCCTGATTTAACTGTAAATCCTCATGCATACTTAATCATGGAGATGCTACTACCCCTCTGCATATTTCCCTAATCAACCAAAGTTGATGCTGGATTTTAGATTGCAGTGCTATGTACGTCTATTGACAATCATATATATTTGAGGTTATGTGGTTTTGGTGCACATCTCCTATAACAGTGTGTTTTTTAGTGCAGAATTCAAGATGAATGCTCTTCTTATTCTAAGTGAATAGAATATTGCCTTTGAAATGTATGAGATACTTCAAAAATCCTGCATTTGACGAAGTGGGTTATAGGCCATGAAAGCTTATGCCCAAATAAATTTGTTAGTGTTTAAGGTGCCACAGGACTCCTTGTTGTTTTTGCTGATAAAGACTAACATGGCTACCACTCTGAAACCGTCAAAAATCCTGGAAATTCTACTTGACATTTCTAAAATGTCTGATAGATGATTATCCTGCACCTATGGAGAGCCCTGTCTGGATTTAGTTTCATCCCCGCAAAGCTCTTTGTAGCCTTCATAGGTTTGTTTCAGTCTTGTGTGGTCGGTAATCAGAGCTTTCTGAATTTTTCTGACACACTATAGCAAATCACAATGTGTATCATGGTGAGAAAATTCATCAATAGTACTGGATCAGATGAATAAACTCTGATTGATGAGTAGCTTTACTTTAAAAACCTTAACCATATAAAACAGAGGCCTGTGAAAAGAGCACATTCGGAAACTAGGAAGCATAGGAGAATGAGCAGAGCTCTGTAAGAGAAAGGCAAGTCTTGTGGTTAAAGCCCTGGAGAAGCATGAAGGAGATCTGTGTTCTGTTCCTGGCTCTACCACAGACTCCCTGGGTGATTTTGGACAATCATTTCATGGGTCTCAATTTTCCATCTGAAAAATAGGAATAATCATTATTATTTTCCCCCACTCTTTGTGTGTATGGTCAATTTAGACTGCAGGGTCTTCAGGGTAAGGACTGTCTGTATATATTTTTGTTCTTGCTTCTGACACCAATGTCCCATTCTCACACTAGTGTTACCCTGAGCCAATCAGTAGCACGTGTTTGGGGTCTTGCAGGTTGGAGGAGAAATAAGAGACATGAAGTCTGGGTAAATTCTAAGTGTAATTTATTCTGTTTACACATATATACTAGTTCTGGAATGACATGGTCACATGGCACACAAGGCAGGCCCCGCTTTCAGAGATCTCAGCCCAGCACTTCCCAAGGAGAAACTCTGCCTCAAGAATGGACAATAATCAGAGCCAGAGAGCAAAGTCTCCCGCTGCTTGCACAGCTCCCTCTCTCCCAAAGCTACCTACCTTTACACAAAACCTTGCATAACCCAAAAAATTAACACAGCATGTCTCCCCAAGCCTAAAGTCTTGCTTATGTTCTTAATAAAAAGAACTTGGATGACTAGTGGCACCTGCCATAACAGCATATGTAGTGCCTAACACAACACACCACAAGACCCTCAACTCAGTGGGGGAATTTTGGCACTACCGCAATACACTACCGATAAATAATACTACAACTACCCTAAACTATATGTCGAATTTATTCTGCCCGCCACCTGAGGACCAGTGTCTCCAAAGGAAACAATAAGTTGTTGATGGCTGATGTGATGACAAGAGGAGCTCATTGGAGCAACTTTTGTTTGAGACACCGAATGTCAAATAGGAGAGCTGCTCAGGCATGATGGTGGCTGCCGAGCATTATTTGCAGTATCAAAGTGATGGACCATGAACCATGACTGAAGAACAAGCACCCAGAACTTCTGTTGAGCAAATCAATACTGTATTTGGTGCTGAACAGCAAGAGGTACAGAGTCTGTTCACAGGTAAGTTGTGCTTAATAACTGTTGAAGAGTTTCTGTAAAAGGGCCAAATTTGGTAGCTTGATAGCCAGAGTGTTTGGCTTCCCGTCAAAGAGTTGCTGAAACAAGACCCCTTCATGAAAATTGATTTCTACTGTGAACTAAAAAATCCCTTTCACACAAACAGAAATCTTTATATTTAGTCTTTACTGAAAGTGGTCATGTAAACAAGTCAGACCTGTAGAAATAAGCCTGTTGTCATGTTCTGCTTCGGCATATGCCTCAAACCTGATATTGAGAGTAAGCAGGATGGAGAACAAATATTTTTAATACTCCCGCCCATTGTTTGGTTGTTGTTATTTTTTACTTTATTTGATTTAAATTGGAATTTTTATTGAAATCAAATACATTTTTTCTATTTAAAAATAAACAAATTAAAAGGTAAATTTCAAATTCTGTCATCCTGTGCTAAAACCCAAACCTACCATAATCTACTTAAATAACTGAAATTAAATAAAAAGTAATATTCAAGCAGGTTGTCTTTGGGCTGAAGTTTTAAAGAAAGTCAAACCATTGAACTGGTGGAACTTGGAAGTCACTGGCTCAGCAGCTGGAAGCCCTGGGAACCCTGGCTCCAGCTGGGGCTCAGCTTCAGGCAACGGGGAGCCTGGAATGCTGAGAACTGTGGCTTGAGCTGGGGAGCAGCTCCTGGCTCCTTGACACAGAGCTGGGATCCTGGAAGCCCCTACTCCCTACCTCTGAGGTGCCCATCTCAGTCATTACTCCCTGGGCTTCTTCGCTGCCTGCTCCCCATTAAGCTGCTAGGGATAATGGGGAACTGGGAGTCTAGAAGCCCTGGGAGCCATGACTGAACCAGGAAACCCAGAACTTCCAACTCCCAGACTCAATTTCTTTTTCAAATTTTTGCAACAAACTGTTTTGATTATTTTCAGATTTTGCCTCCTGTGGGAAATTTTGAAATTTCTGTTTTTCATTTCAAATGGGAACAATGGTTTTTCAGAAGTTTAGATTTCTGCAAAATGGAAACTCTGACTTTTGACCAGCTGTATTCTTAACTTCATGATGTGCTCAGACAGCTCATAGTCACAAAACATAGGTACCCTAACCAAGCAGCCAAAGACAAGAAGAACCGAATATCATCTGGTTCAAGCCTTCTAGGATCAAGGCTGGCACAACTGATAAAGAGAGCTTTAAACTAGGAATTAGGGGGAGATGGTTGGGAGATGTCCAGGAAATCTCCACGCCAGATTTTAGCATTGAGAAGAAAGAAGACGAAGTAAGAAAGGATACAGCCGTGGGTAGGAGAATGTATATAAGGAGCGAGGGCAGTGTAGATACTAGTCTAATAGGTTATACTGGCTGTAGAATGACTGTGCCTAATAGGGTACAAAATGTGAGCGAGGCCAAACAGCAAAAATTAAGATGTTTATACACCAATGCGAGGAACCTAGGTAACAAAATGGAGGAACTAGAGCTACTGGTGCAGGAAGTGAAACCAGATATTATAGGGAGAACAGAAACATGGTGGAATAGCAGTCATGACTGGACTACAGGTATTGAAGGGTATGTGCTGTTTAGGAAAGACAGAAACAAAGGTAAAGGTGGTGGAGTAGCATTGTATATCAATGATGAGGTAGAATGTAAAGAAATAAGAAGCGATGCAATGGATAAGACAGAGTTCGTCTTGGCAAAAATTACATTGGGGAAGAAAACTAGTACAGCCTCTCCTACAACAGTGCTTGGGGTGTGCTATAGACCTCCAGGATCTAATTTGGATATGGATAGAGCCCTTTTTAATGTCTTTAATCAAGTAAATACTAATGGAAACTGCGTGATCATGGGAGACTTTCACTTCCCAGATATAGACTGGAGGACCATTATAACATTATTATTATTATAACATTGTATTTTTCATTGCTTGTGTTTTTGTTAGTCTGAGGAGTGGGGTGTTTGGGGCCAGGCCAACCACAATGTTTTGTGGCATTCAGGATGCTCCGGGAGGGAGGGGGAGGAGTGGGGACATGGTGCACTCAGGGGATGAGGCAGGGAAGAGGTGAGGGCTTGAGGGAAGGGGTGGTATGGGGCAAGGAAGAGGTGGAGCATGGGCGGGAAGAGGCAGTGTGGGGGCAGGGCTTGGGAGAAGGGATGGAGTGCAGAAGGGAGGACTCGAGCACCCCCTGGCTAGAGGGAAAGTCAGTGACTGCGTGCACAACTCCTTAGAGGGTATCAGACTAAGTTTTGGCTTGCCCCTGTTCAGAGCTAAATGCAAGATCACCCCTTTGCTAAAGCCTTTGCCAGTATTTGTTATAATACTTATATAAAACCACTCACTCACCTGAGGAATAAATGCCCTGTGCTAGGAGGAAGCAGGCAATCAGTAGCTCATGTTAGTTCTGCTGTCAACACAGACCCCCCCTCCCGCCCCCCAGGCAATCAAAACCTATCATACTGGTTTTGTGAGATTAGCCTTTGCAGAACCAGATATGGAGCACGTTATGGTTGTCCAAATTAATGCCAGGGAATACTTGGGGCAGAGGGATACAGGGGCCCAGATCTCTCTGGTTAAGCAGAATATGGTCCCAGAGGCAAGTATATTGCCTGGCCAAATGGCAGAGGTTATGGGGGTGGGCGAAAGCAGATTCCTCATACCACTATCTAAAATCCATGTGGTGTGAGAAGGTTTGGAAAGTGTTTTGACTGTGGGGGTAACGGAACACCTCCTAGTTGACCTGCTTCTTGGTAATGATTTTTTTCTGGTAGCTCAGGTTAAAGTGTTTGCCTGCAGAAGGAGGGAGTTTTATGCTAGGACCTGCAAAGGGAAACAATAGGGTCTCAGGAACTGCTGAGGGAATGGGAGAGAACCTTCTTGATTCCTCTACAGCAGGGGGAAGCCAAGTGCTTCTGGGTATAGAGATGGCTGAGACCAGCTCCTGCACTGCAGCTGGAGGCAACACCACCTCAGGAAGGGAGGGGGTGTAATGCCTGCCAGGGAGAAAATTGTCCAGGTTGTTAGCTGCCAGTAAGTTGCAGATGAACTAGAGACAGACCCCACTCTAGGGAGCATAGAGCAATGTGTCCCAGAGGGGAACCCAGAGAATGGAATCTCAAAAACCACTGGGGTGGGTGAGGATACCTGTGACTCTGTCACTCAGGGAACCAGGGTGCTTCAAAGTATGGGAGGGGTTGAGACTAGCTCCTTTCCAGCAGAAAGCAACATGCCCTCAGGCGCAGGGGTAGGAGAGGTGTTGTCAGTGACTGAGGAAAATGTCCCAGTTGTTAGCTGGCAGGGTTTTGCAGCTGTACAAAGAAGTAATCCCTCCTCAGGGAGCTCAGAGAAATGTGTCTTAGAGGGGGGCCCAGAGGAGGAAATTGGAGAAGGAATAGTGGGAGTACATGAATGTCTCCTCACTGATCACTTGGGAGAGGATGCTCAGGACCGAATGGGTGAGTTGGCATCTGATCAGCCTGTGATCCAGGTTTTAAGAAGGAACTGTGTAATTGACCTCCTGGAGGGGAGCAGTCACACAGCTGACTTCTCAGGGACAGAGGGAGGGGTGGCAGAGTGTACCCCAATCCAGGTCCCAGATTTTCAGGATACTATTTCTGTGAAGTTTTTGGAAAGTACTTGTGTCTCTTAAATCAAGATGCAGCTCCAACGCCTGTGATAACAGAGGAGTTGATACCAGAAAATTGCCAGGTGGTAGTTTGTGAGAATGCAAATGGCCCAACTGACAGAGAGTGGGGTGTCTTTCTCCATGTTGGTGAGACACAGAAAGCAGTTATGGAAAAGCTGCTGGTAAAGATGCATCTGATCAAAGGGTAAACACACCTAGCCCAGAGAGCACAGATCACAGCCCTCTAGGGGGCAAGGAAGGATTCAGTGCTGGAAGGGGGAAACACAGGGTAACCTCAAAAAAGGAACTAGATTTTTTCTTCCATATGTACAGTCCTGGAGTTGGGCGACAGCTTCCCAAAGGGCCAGCTAATGTGCAGGATCCCCCTGAACCCCTATCTTGCCAGACACTGAGGTATCAAAATCCCAGAAACACAATTAAAATAAGAGCCCACACAGAGGGGAACACTGGAGGGAAAGAAAAGCCAGTAACTGATTACATGGGAGAGAGTCAAAGGACACCATGGGTAATGAACAAACCAACCTTTAACTAGACTATCTGAACAGAGAGCATGGGATAATAAAGATAATTGTAAACACACATCTGTGATAAAAATATTGGTATTAATGTGAAGACTTGGGATAAGAATTTTGATACTGATGTTAAACCTTATAATAATGCTACTTCTCAGTTAATACATGTAAACAGACTTAAAGCTTACCACAGCAGAGAAACCATAACAAAATCTGGATTAAGTTTAGAAGTGTGAACAACAAGGGTGATGTTGTGGTGAGGTTTTTCGTAGGAGTGGGTGGGTGAGATTCTGTGGCCAGTGTTGTGCAGGAGGTCGGACTAGATGATCAGAATGGTCCCTTCTGACCTTAGTATCTATGAATCTATGTGGTGGGAGTCTGCTATAGACCACCAGACCAGGGGGATGAGGTGGAGAAGGCTTTTTTCAGGCAACTAATGGAAGTTACTAGATCGCAGGCCCTGGTTCTCATGGGAGACTTCAATCACTCCAATATCTGCTGGGAGAGCAATACAGCAGTGCACAGACAATCCAGGAAGTTTTTGGAAAATGTAGGGGACAATTTCCTGGTGCAAGTGCTGGACGAACCAACTAGGGGCAGAGCTCTTCTTGACCTGCTGCTCACAAACCGGGAAGAATTAGTAGGGGAAGCAAAAGTGGATGGGAACCTGGGAGGCAGTGACCATGAGATGGTCAAGTTCAGGATACTGACACAAGGAAGAAAGGAGAGCAGCAGAATATGGACCCTGGACTTCAGAAAAGCAGACTTTGACTCCCTCAGGGAACTGACGGGCAGGATCCCCTGGGAGAATAACATGAGGGGGAAAAGGAGTCCAGGAGAACTGGCTGTATTTTAAAGAATCCTTATTGAGGTTACAGGAACTAACCATCCCAAGCGACCAGCTTGGCTTAACAGTGAAATCCTTGCTGATCTTAAACACAAAAAAGAAGCTTACAAGAAGTGGAAGACAGAACAAATAACCAGGGAGGAGTATAAAAATATTGCTCAGGCATGCAGGAGTGAAATCAGGAAGGCCAAATCACACTTGGAGTTGAAGCTAGCAAGGGATGTTAAGAGTAACAAGAAGGGTTTCTTCAGGTATGTTAGCAACAAGAAGGTGGTCAAGGAAAGTGTGGGCCTGTAGTGAAGCGGTGTGGTTCTCCCTCACCCCGGAGAGGGATGAGCCCCTCCAGATGCCAAAGTGGGCGGAGCCAGTAGATTCTGCGCCCGCCCCTCAGAGGTCAAGGCGCAGGACAGGAAGTACAAAAGCCCAACCCCTGAGCTCACTAGAGACCCAGCTGCCGGAGAAGCCAGATGCTTGTGGCCTAGCTCCCGGTTGGGAAACTCATGCAATTGGTGACCGACTCGAGGGCTGGCCAGACCAGCCAAGGCCTGATGCTGACCAGACCCCAGAGAAGCTGTTAAGCCTGCCCGTGGCAAGTTACCCAGAGGAGCTGCCAAGCCTACTGCTCGCCGGGTACCCTGAGGAGCCCATGGTGCTGGATTCCTGGGAGGACACCGTCCAGACACAGGTACCTCTAAAGGGGGGGGATAGGAAGTAGCCCGGGGGCAGTCAACCCCAGTCTGGCTGCAGCACACCCAGAGCCTATGTCAGAGTGTTGCGGCCAGCATCCCCACTGACAAAGCAGCAGGCCTTCTGCCGCTGCTAGGGCCCCGGGCTGGGACACAGTGGAATGGGTGGGCCTGCATCCCTGCTGCCACCCATCTCGCAGGTGGCAGTCTCCCCCTCTCCCAGGCTCTTCAGAACCAGGGCCAGGGCCTCCTGAACTTGTTTGCTCAGCCCCTGCCTGAGGGCCTGAGCCACGGACTCTTTGCCGCCTGCCCTAACTCAGGGCCTGGGCTTATTGCTTAAGGGTTTGCTCCATCCCTGTCCAAGGACTAGAGTGTTGGACTCGCTACTGCCCACCAACTGTAACCGTTATTTTCCCTCTACCACTGCTACAACGTGAGACCCTTTGGCCAGACTAGTTCCCCGACGTAACCAGACAGACGTAGCGAGGCAGTGTGCTTCCCGCCACCCCGGAGAGGGACAAGCTCTGCCGAACCCTTCTACAGGGCCCCTTACTGAATGGAGGAGGCAGCCTAGAGACAGAAGATGTGGAAAAAGCTAATGTACTCAATGCTTTTTTTGCCTCTGTCTTCACGAACAAGGTGAGCTCCCAGACTGCTGCACTGAGCAGCACAGTATGGGGAGGAGATGACCAGCCCTCTGTGGAGAAAGAAGTGGTTCAGGACTATTTAGAAAAGCTGGATGAGCACAAGTCCACAGAGCCGGATGCACTACATCCGAGAGTGCTAAAGGAGTTGGCAGATGTGATTGCAGAGCTACTGGCCATTATCTTTGAAAATTCACGGCGATTGGGGGAGGTCCTGGATGACTGGAAAAAGGCTAATGTAGTGCCCATCTTTAAAAAAGGGAAGGAGGAAGATCCGGGGAACTACAGGCCAGTCAGCCTCACCTAAGTCCCTGGAAAAATCATGGAGCTGGTCCTCAAGAAATCAATTATGAAGCATTTAAAAGAGAGGAAAGTGATCAGGAACAGTGAGCAACGGCAAGTCATGCCTGATTAACCTAATTGCCTTCTATGACAAAATAACTGGCTCGGTGGAGAGGGGAAAGCAGTGGAAATGTTATTCCTTGACTTTAGCAAAGCTTTTGATACAGTCTCCCACAGTATTCTTGCCATCAAGTGAAAGAATGATGAATGGACTATAAGGTGGATAGAAAGCTGGCTAGATCTTCGGGCTCAATGTTAGTGATCAATGGCTCCATGTCTAGTTGGCAGCCAGTATCAAGCAGAGTGCCCCAAGGGTCGGTCTTGGGGCCAGTTTTGTTCAATATCTTCATTAATTATCTGGAGGATGGTGTGAATTGCATTCTCAGTAAGTTTGCAGATGACACTAAATTGGGAGGAGTGGTAGAATACAGAGGGACCTTGACAAATTGGAGGATTGGGCCAAAAGAAATCTGATGAGGTTCAACAAGGTCAAGTGAAGAGTCCTGTACTTAGGACGAAAGAATCCCTTGCATCGCTACAGACTAGGAGTGGCTAGGCAGCAATTCTGCAGAAAAGGACCTAGGGGTTACAGTGAACAAGAAGCTGGATATGAGTCAACAGTGTGCTGTTGTTGCCAAGAAGGCCAATGGCATTTTGGGCTGTATAAGTAGGGGCATTGCCAGCAGATTGAGGGATGTGATCGTTCCCCTCTATTCAATATTGGTGAGGCCTCATCTGGAGTACTGTGTCCAGTTTTGGGCCCCACACTACAAGAAGGATGTGGAAAAATTGGAAAGCGTCCAGTGGAGGGCAACAAAAATGATTAGGGGGCTGGAGCACATGACTTATGAGGAGAGGCTGAGGGAACTGGGATTATTTAGTCTGCAGAAGAGAAGAATGAGGGGGGATTTGATAGCTGCTTTCAACTACCTGAAAGGGGGTTCTAAAGAGGAAGGATCTAGACTGTTCTCAGTGGTACCAGATGTCAGAACAAGGAGTAATAGTCTCAAATTGCAGTGGGGGAGGTTTAGGTTGGATATTAAGAAAAACTTTTTCACTAGGAGGGTGGTGAAACACTAGAATGCGTTACCTAGGGAGGTGGTGGAATCTCCTTCCTTAGAAGTTTTTAAGGTCAGGCTTGACAAAGCCCTGGCTGGGATGATTTAGTTGGGGATTGGTCCTGCTTTGAACAGGGGGTTGGACTAGATGACCTCCTGAGGTCCCTTCCAACCCTGATATTCTATGATTCTACGAACCCTTTGTTCCTCCCCCCCCCCCCGAGATTTGAAAGTATCTTGTCTCCTCATTGGTCATTTTGGGTCAGGTGCCAGCTCTTACCACTAATTCCCGAACTAATGGACCATGTAAGCACCACTTGGGTATACACAAAGCTAGACCTCCGGTGTGAGTACAACCTAGTAATTGTTGGAGCTAGGGATGAATGGAAGGCTTGTCTTTTGAACTCATTACAGTCACTACAAGTAGCTCATGATGCCCTTTGGTTTGACAAATGCACCTGCAACTTTCCAGCATTTTATTATTGACATACTTTGGGACACTCTGGACCAATACATCATAGCATACTTGGATAACATTTTTTTTTTTTTGGACAACGCTGAACAACCATGTACTTCGTTCCATCCTGAAGAGGCTACACTAACATGGCCTCTGCACTAAGCTAGAAAAATTCACCTTTGATCAATCCTGCATAGATTTCTTAGGCTTCATCCTATGTCCCACTGGTATTGAAATAGACCCACGCAAGGTAAAGGCAATCCTCAAATGGGCAGTGCCATAGAATATTCATGAACTACACCATTTCCTGGGGTTTGAAAACTTCTATTTGTGGTTCATCCTGATATTTTCAGAGCGGATTGCCCCCTTACTGTCCTGCTCCAAAAAAAGACAGAGATCCTCTGCTCTCCTAAGGCCCAACAGGCCTTTAAGAAAATAAAACCCACGTTTATCACTACTCTCATATTGGTCCACCCTGACACCACGCAAGCCTTCACTATTGAAGTGGATACTTCCAGCTTGGCAATTGGAGTGGTGCTATCCCAAAAGCACGGTCATCAACAATTGCTACATCTATGGACCTTTTACTTCAGAAAATTCACACCACACAGCAAAATTACAGCATTTTAGACAAAGAACTCCTGGCAATTAAGATTGCCTTTGAAGAGTGGCATCACTATCTAAAAGGGGCCTGGTACTGCACCCAGGTGTACACTAGAATATGTGCATAGGGCTAAGGTCTTCAGCCAACAACAACTTGGTTAGGCCTTATTCTTTTTTTGCTCTGATTTTCTAATCTTCTATCATCCAGGAACTGAAAACAGCAAGGCAGATGCTCAGTCCCAGAAGGGAGAATATAAGATGACCTAAAGACTCGAAACCTAAAACCTCCTGCATCCTCAAGCCTCATAACTCTCTGGGGACAGGTCCCTTCCAAAACCTGCTCACCCTCATATGATCGGACCTAGAACACAGTATCTCTCCTGTTGAGCAGAAACCGTAAGTAGGGAACCCCCCAATGTTAAAACAAGGTACCTACATGAAAGGACATCTCTCTCTCTCTCTCTCTCCCCACAAGTCTCCAAGGACCTGACACACCCCTCCTCTGAGGCCCCCACCCCCCTTCCCTCTGTCATTTTCTCTACCCACCCTCACTCACTCGCTCATTTTCGCTCATTTTCACCAGGCTGGGGAAGGGGGTTGGGGTGCGGGGGGATGAGGGCTCCGGCTGGGGGTGTGGGCTTTGGTGTGGGGCCAGGGATGAGGGTTTTGAGGTGCAGGAGGGGGCTCCAGGCTGGGACCAAGGGATTCAGAGGGCAGGAGGGGGATCAGGGCTTGGGCAGGGGGTTGGGGCACAAGGGGGTGAGAGCTCTGGCTAGGGGTGTGGGCTCTGGGCTGGGGATGAGGGGTTTGGGGTGCAGGATGGTGCTCCGGCCTGGGATCGAGGGTTTGGAGGGCAGGAGGGGGATCATGGCTGGGGCAGCAGCTTGGGGTGAGGAAGGGGGTCAGGGATGCAGACTCTGGGCAGTGTTTATCTCAGGCTGCTCCCAGAAGGAGCAGCATGTCCCCACTCTGGCTCCTATGCGGAGGCGTGGTCAGATGGCTCTGCACACCGCCCCGTGTGTTGACACTTACCCTACAGCTCCCATTGGCCGTAGAACAGCAGAGCTGGCGCTTGCAGCATAGGAACTGGAGGGGAGACATGCCACTGCTTCTGGGAGCTGTGCGGAACCATGGCAGTCAGGGATCCTGCCTTAGCCCCGCTGCGCCGCTGATTGGACTTTTAACGGTCCAGTCAGTGGTGCTTACTGGAGCCACCAGGGTCCCTCTTTGACAAGGCGATTCGGTTGAAAACCGGACACCTGGCAACCCTATTCATTGTATGTTTGATGTTTATGATTAACTCATATCATGTTATATATAATCATTGCATGCTAAATAGATTTAAGGATCATAGAAATAAGATTGATAAGTATTTAGAAGTGATCAATATATATTTAGGTATCTAAGTAAAGTAGGGCTGAAATAAAATGTCTGTTTAGCCATATTAGGCCTTAGGCTTAAGAAATGCTTGACATAAGTAAATGACCAAAGAATGACCTGATGCCCCAAGATTCTGAGAAAAGATGAGCCAATGGGTGGTATTGAGAAAAATTAACAGCAATATACAGTAAATTACTACAAGATACCTTGTAGTCACATTTTTCTAACATGTGCCATAACCGCAGGGTACACATTGTGCATAGATACTTATGAGAATAAATGGAACTATAAACAACCTATGAAAAACAGTGTTGCACAATATTCTTGGGGGATACAATATAAGTAAGGGAAAAGAGGGCTGATTCTTTCATGTACATGCAGAGTGTTAGGTGTAGTCAGAATCACAAGATGAAAGAGGGCTCCGAGATTCCCTACTGGAAAACTCCAGCAGGAATCATTCCTCTACTGATGATGAATTGGCAATGCATCCATCAGACCCTACGAATATAAGATAAAAGACTACAACTGGAATCAGTGGAGAAGGGGGCTGGAGGATCTTTAGTTCACAAAGGGTTCTGTCCATGAAGCTCCTGATTGGGGGAGACATCCAGCCCCAACAATTGGCTCGGATGGACTACTTAAGCCAGAAGGATGCACAGCAAGTTGTCCGAGCAACTAGGTGGATCCCTGGCTGGCTACCACTTTGGACCATGCCTACATGCCCGATTCCTTAGCCCTGCCTGTTCCTGCCTCCCAGCCTGTTCCTGCTGTCTTTATCCCAGATCATTCTCCACTCCTGGTTCCTGTTTTTCTGCCTTGCTCCAGATCCCTGCTTCTCTGCCCTATCCCTGACTCTGGCTCTGGATTCGACCCTTGGTTCATCCTCTGACTCCATCTCTGACCCTTAGCTCCAGTTCCTGGCTCTGAAGTCCAACCACTAGGAGTAAGAATACAGGAGTAATTGCTAGCACTCTTGTAAACCAGCCACTGGAGGAGGTCTTGACAAATACTTTCACAGAGGGTTACTCAAGTATTTACTAATCAGCAGTAGAATATTGTTGATCGGGAACCTTGGATTCTGTCCATGGCTTGGGGAGAGGAATGTAGTTTATAGGCATTAGAGAAGCAAAACTTGTGTAGCAAACCTGAAAAGAAGTATGCTTCAGTGGATAGAATTGGGGTTTATTATGTGAAAGAGCTGGGGTCTGTCCCAGCAGAGAACCTGCATAATCTCTCTGCCAGTTTCTTTAAACAACTAGGTGTGTTCAGCAGGTCTTTGGGAACTGCCTTGTAAGGTTGGGGCTCATGGCCTTGGTCAATGAAAAGGGTAGTGAATTGCATAGGAATATAAGCAGCACTTAGAAGAGGTGAGGTTTGAAATCCTGCGTTTCTTTTTCCAACCCTTGGGAAGTTTGCCCCCATACTACAGTGGCATTTGATGAAAAAAATCCCTCAGATTTAGTAGTGGCATTTTGGCAGTGGCAGATATGTTGGCACATTTGGCTGGGTGCACAGATTTATGGTTATGATTAAAGTGTTATAAAATGCTCCACAAACAGTACCTGTGTATAACTGATATTAGCTGTCTAAAAGTTTTTTAATGCACAGTTCAGGTTGCTCAGCTCTGCCTTGTACCCTTGTAAAGTGTGGAGAGTGGCGTCACTTAATCTTCTGTGTGACAAGGTTTACTCCACAGCAGCCTCATGGCCTGCCAGAACACGATGCACCCTGCCTCAGGGCCTCCAATGATCAGCCACTGCCTCTTGTGAGATCCATGGCAGTGGTGCTTTAGCCCTCTGGCTAAGCCACTCTTCAGTTCTCGCCTTCCGAGATATTAAAGTCCCAAAATAAGAAAACCGAAAACTCTTAATAAGGTCGCCCCACAAGTCTTCAGCAGGACCCCGCCCTTTTACTCTGAGCCCGTCTCCAATAGCCAGTCCTTTTGTCAGTCCCCCAGGGCCCATTCGGCAGTCATCCCATCCACTTTGAGGCTCGTCCAACTGGAAAGCTACTCCTGGGTGTAAACAGGCTTCCCTCACAGAGAGGGAAGCAGGGCTCTGCTCTACTTCCTGGACAGCACCCAACAGAGCTAGGCTGTCTCCTTTTAACTCCAAGCTCCACACCTAACATCTGCTGCAGCTGTAATAGGGTAGGGCTAACAGGATCCATAGGCCCTCATTAATCTCCTCCTTGCCAGTGTGGGGCCTATATGACCCGTCACAATCTGAAAACTAGGAAAAACAAAACTGAGCTACACATCAGGCTGCCTGCAAACACTCTGGCTTGGAAAGAGCCCCAGACCCACTGCCTATGTGCAAATTACTGTCTCTGGCACATTACTAGGGCTCAAGCCACATTGGAGATCCAACATTTACCCTGAACAACTTAAATATTCCTTCCTCAAAGGGGAAGTGGGTGCCAAACACCAGCTGAGTAGTCTGGTTAGGTTTGTGGTGGAGGTTGAATTTTTCTATCAAATTTCAAGTAAATTGGACAAGAGGTTCCTGGATTAGGACACTCTAAAAATAGAGATCTTCACCGTAGGTCAAAAAGTAATCTTTTTTTTTGGCCACTCTTCAGTCAGTGAAACAAAAAAAAGAAGAAAGTTAAAACAATTCACTGGATTCCCCTAGGTGGGATCTAGTGCACAGAACCAAAAGTTATTATCATTGATTATTTGCAGTACAGTAGCCCCTGGAGGTCCCAGCCAGGATTAGGATCCCAGTGTGCAAGGCACCATATCTATACCTTATAACAGAGAGTGCTTATAGAAAGATTGGTTTCAGAGTAGCAGCCTGTTAGTCTGTATTCGCAAAAAGAAAAGGAGTACTTGTGGCACCTTAGAGACTAACAAATTTATTAGAGCATAAGCTTTCGTGAGCTACAGCTCACTTCATCGGATGCATCCGATGAAATGCATCCGATGAAGTGAGCTGTAGCTCACGAAAGCTTATGCTCTAATAAATTTGTTAGTCTCTAAGTGCCACAAGTACTCCTTTTCTTTTTATAGAAAGATTATTATAGGCAGAGCTGGTAGCAACTCCTATTATTACGATTGCTGGAAACATCCCTGTTTTCAGTTGCTTATAACTTTGCCAAGTTTTAACCATTTGGACTGAAATTTTCCATGCCTGGTGTTTCCACCAGGCTGAATACTGTGAAAGTTGCCACTAAAATGGTTCAGCCTTTTCTGAGAACTAGGTTGCTCTGCCCATGTTAAAAACAATTCTTGCAACCTTTTCCCTGAGAGGCTCTAGCTCCCCCATGTTTTGGAGCAGGGACTTTAAATTTGGTGGGGGGGTGGTCCTTGTGTCAGGGAGGCATTTTTGCTGTTCCCATGAAAATCCACATAAAATATGGCCAAGTTATAAGACCTTGAAAAAAATCTCAGTTTGCACGAGCTCTGTAGAGACTTGTTAGAACTTTGTAACTTAATGCTTTTTTTTGTTTGAGTTTTTGTTGTTGCTGTTTGTAATCTTGTCAATCACCCATGATTCTCATCACACCCCCACTTCTGCATCAGAGCAGCTGTGGCTCCTCCTCTCCACTCCCTCAACCTTATTTCCCATTTCTTGTTTTCCCTCACCCCTCGACAATTCCCACCTACTCCATCACAATCTCCCCTCTACTCCCACCAGCACAAATAAATATAGGTCCCAACTGTAACCTCCTCCTGACCTCTGACCATATCTATCCTAACCTGGGCCTTCCCTCCATCCTCACCCTATCTACCTCCTACAGTGATCCTCTCCACCACCTTGGCCCCTCTGCTGCCATCCTGTCTAAGCTCATGCCCACTCCTCTCCTTTCTCCTCCCCTTCTCTTGCTGACTCTGAAACACCCACTCCAACTCTAAAAAGATCACAGCCATCCACAACATCTTCATCTCTCCTTCCCTCCAGCTCCACACTCTAGCACTCCATAAGGTTTTGCACTGGAGTGTAAGTGTGATGAAGTTGGGGTACATATTGCTTTTGGTAGCTGCTGGAGATGAAGATGAAAGCCAAATGGAGCACTGTAGAATGTTATTGACAGTGTGTAGGCAACAAGAAGGTGGAAAGGAGTGCACAAGTCTTTCCCCTTAACTTCTTATTTCCATGCTTTAAGATTTTGGGTGAATGGGGTGTGGTCCTGCCACAGTCTTAAATGTCTGTCATTTTTATGGTGGGTCATTCAGCCATTTGTGAGCTATGAAAATCTGGGGAGGGGGAAATCAACGTTTAAAAAAATGTATGTTTACTACTTAAATTATGTAGGTGTTTTTGGAGCTCAGACAACACTCACCGACATGGCTGCTTGCACGGTCTAGGCATATCTTCATCTTCTTCAATTTGAAAGTAACACTCACTTAGATAAAGTGACTCCAGTTTACAGCAATGCTTTAGACAGAATGAAAGAATAATTCCATCCATTTTGGTGAAGTCATCGTAAGTTAATTTTAGCTTAGTGTAACGATTCATTGCACTCTGCACAAATTTTTTTCTTGAATTTCATACAAACAGTGAAACTCCTCAAGATAGGAAGTAGTCTTCTCACCAACATAACCGAACAATGACAAAATAGGTTTTTCTTGAACCCACTTTAGCAAAATTTCTTTAATTAGTGGTGAAATTTTACAGCTAAGCATTTTCTCCCAATCCTCCTTTCTCTCATCATTTAAAAGACCAAACAGGAATCGCACTGTTAATATGGAAGAATTCCCATTGTTTGTATCCCTTTTCAACAACGTCTTGACATTTTTCAAAATAGTTTCTGAATCTTCCACTGTTTCTTTTTTCTGCAACACACAAGATAAAGCTGCAAAAAATTCTTGAAAACTCAAGTGAATGAAGCTGTAGACATATTCATGGCCAATGTCTTTCTTAAACATGTTCTCATTCAGAAAGAGAGAGTCAGCTGTATCTAAGCCATGGTTCTTGATTTCATCTTCCTTAAAGAGTATTTTCTGGCTCCTTACTCCATCGGAAGCCAAGGAACAAAGTCCCTCCAAGTTCAATTGTATCTGTTGCTTTGAATTACTTCTGTCACCTTTCAGACTGGAGAGGTAGAGCATGTAGACATCAGTGACCATTCTTGAATTTTGTGCAAGATCTTCACCTGCTTCCATCTGTTGTTCCAAAACAGTGCAGATGATCCAACACACAATGAGAATAAAGCACATGGTGAAGAGCATTTCACGATCTTCTACAAAGTTATAGGCTTTTCTTGCTTTTTCTTTATTTTTAAAGAACTTGTAAAAATATTCTTTTCTCGCATTTTCAGAAAACCCCAGGATCTCTGCATAACGTTCTGCACAATGTCCACCTTTCAAACACTGCTGGAGTTTCTCCAGAGCTGTTGGCCTTGTAGTAATTATTAAGTAGGATTTGTGAAGCACTTTTTTCCTAAATAAACTGCTCAGTATAATTTCCATTGGCTGCTTCTCACAGGGATCACAGGAGAAATTACTTTGACTGATTAAAGGAAAATCTCAGTTCATCAAAACCATCAATTATGAACAGGAGATTTTCTGGATTCATCAAAATCTCTTTATTTGGTGCATTTTGATCAGGACAGTTCTTGAAGATCAAATCTTCAACACTTCCCTGATCACTGACAAAATTAAATTCCATACAATTTATGTAGAAAACATAATCAAACCTGCTCTGATACAGTTCTCTATTTGCCCAATCGAACATGATCTTTCTTGCTGTCAGTGTTTTTCCAATCCCTGCAGCTCCCAGCAACATGACAATTTGTGGTGATTGTCCATCTTTATCAGAGTCAAATAAATCGGCTATGGTGATAGGACTAGCACGTTCAGCCATGATTTCTGCATGTCTCCGTCCCAAGGCCATTATTTTCATTTTCTCTCTGCTTTTTGTGACGATGTTCATTTACAATGATCAGCTCTGTGTATCTTTCGTTTAGCTTCACTTTCTCACCAAGATAAGCGTTCATGTCTTTTATTGCTCTGTATTTGTTTAGTATATGTTTTCTGTACTTCTCCCTGTAATCTGAGTTAGTGATATGAAGCATTAGATATTACTGTAATGCTACAATAATGCTATTTAAACAATAATACTGTTTCTGTAAGTTTATAGTGCATGTTTCATCATTAGGTATCCTGACATAAATTAACTCTGGGCCCAGTCCTTACTCATATCAGTTACCCCATTGAAATTAGTCATATGAAAAAAAAAGCATAGGCTCAGGCCCTCTATGCATTTATATTTATATATATAAGAATCACTTCATCAGTTACTGAAATGTAGCTATATCTAGGATGAAACCTGTCAGGTGTTTAACAGTGCACAATGGCACTCTGTAACAAAGTGATGGATGACATGTATAACTGAAACAGTAATGGGAATTTAGGTACAAAGAACAGAACTAAATATAACCTAAGATTTGTCCAGGGCTCAGAGGTTTAAAAAAGTCCCATAGCACCTTCAGTGACCAAAAATGTTAACTTCTCTTTATTTCACCTCATTTAAAAGATGGCATTCCTAGCAGGAGAGTGCCTTCCAGCATCATGCTGCTGCACGGGGTCAGTACTTCCTGAGACAAGAGCTCCATCGACTCACCAGCACCATGTTCTGAAGCACCTGATTCTTTCCTGGAGATCTCCCCATTCATTTCTTCATCCCCCATCCATCCCTGCATAACCGGTGTGATCTGATGAGACTGCACTCTGAGGTGTTACTTATTACTTCTACAAGTAAACCCAATGTCTGGGTGATCTAGCCTATTTCTGGTAATCATTGGTAATTATGCAATGCAATTCTTTATGGGAATGTCACATACCATTTGCTGACATTTCAGGTGTTTGCTGAGGACCCAAAGCTGAAAGAGAAATTTCACATGAATGTTAGTGCAACAAAAATCACAGAGTATCATGCAGTTCAGGACATTGGGACAAGTCATTCATTCAGGGTTCTCTGCAGTAATAAGCTCCCTAATAAACCCACGATTGAGGCAGGCAAAGAGAATTTCTTTGGCGACATTAGTTCAATGACTTCTTCAAAATGTCCACCAGAAGCAATACTTTTTTTTTTAAAACCACTGGAGTAGCCACGTATGGTATGTCTACACAGCAATGTAAGCCTGAGCTCAGTCTAACCTCCCCATGCACCAATTGTGCCAACCTAGACCTCATATCTAGGGTCCCAGGACCTTGCAAGCTGGAGGATTTGAGCCCGTGTTAAGCTGGGACCTAGGATCCAAGCCCTATTGCTTTCCTGTGTGCATGTAGCCCTGGCTTGACTTGGGTCTGGGAAGCCCTCTGGGTGCATCCCAGAGATCCAGGTGGCAGAGGAGCAGCGCTGCAGGCAGCCAGCCCAGCAGCCAGAAGCTCCATTACTGCCTGGCAAAACATGATCCCTGTTCCTCTCCCAGTGGCAGCAGCTCCTGCTCTGGCTTCTCCTTGCTGCTGCACAGAGCTTCCCTGAACCAAGGGGCAAAGCTGCCAGGCAGGAGGCAGCTCCCAGACACTGGGATGTTGGGAGTGATCCCTTTCCTGGCCATGCTGAGCCAGGAGCCCTGCTGCTCTCCCTCCCTGCAGGGCACCTGCCTGGTCCCTACTCCACTCTCTGACCCCTTGCCCCTAGTCCAATTATAGGCCACTTTCCCAGTGGCCTGTCAGGGGCACCCAAGTCCGCCCATTACTCCAAGTCCCAGCCTAGCGACCCTAAGAATAGCTGCCACATGCCGCTGTGTCCCTTTAACTAAGCTGCCAGCCAAGACCTCTCTCCCTCCCCCAGTCCCAGCTGGCACTGATCTGTCCATGGTGCTGCAGTTCCCTTTGGCCAGTCCTCTGGCTCCAGCAAGGAACTGCCTGTCTCTGGCTTTGCAGGTCCTTTTTAGATGGCCTTCCTGTGCCTTGATTAAAAAGAAAAGGAGTACTTGTGGCACCTTAGAGACTAACAAATTTATTAGAGCATAAGCTTTCGTGAGCTACAGCTCACTTCATCGGATGCATTTAATAATAAATTTGTTAGTCTCTAAGGTGCCACAAGTACTCCTTTTCTTTTTGCGAATACAGACTAACACGGCTGCTACTCTGAAACCTGTGCCTTGATTGGCTGTGTCCCCCAAAGCCACTCTAGGCTGCTTGGAGGACTCCACTACTACTCCTTTCCTGGGAAAAGAGTGGCAGGATCCTGAGGCCTCCAGCAGGGGGCTTCTGGGCCTAGTGCCCCCCATCACACTCCTATGGTGGTGGGGCAGCTTTGGCTCCAGCTCTTCCTTGCCGCTGTGCAGAGCTTGCCAGGAACAAAGCTGAGAGGTGGGAGACAGCTCCCAGCTGCCAGGATGTTCAGCTTTATCCCTCCTCTGGCTGTGCTGAGCTGGGAACTCTACGGCTCCCCTTCCCTGCAGGGCACCACTTGGTCCCACTCTACTCTCTGACCCTTGCTCCCAGGCCCCTACTGCCCTCCCTGGGGCTGCATGTTTAGAGATGCCTGGGCAGCGTGCACTGTGAGGGCAATGAGTGGAAGCAGTCCAAAAACTTCCCCACAAACTACAGGGACCCTTTATCTCTGCCTCCCGGGGTGCGGTGAGGGCAGGGATAAGGGATCCTTGGGGGGGGGGTGGGGAGGTGGAGCAAACTTCACCCCAAGCCCTGGGGAAACACTGCAGCAGTCCGTAGCTGGCAGCAGCCAGCCTGGGGGAGGGGGTGTTTTTCCTCTGATACCGTCATTTTATGTCAAACTTCAAAACAGACAAAAATAAATTAAAAAAACCCAAACAAAAACAGCTTCATTGAATAGCCCATTTTTAAAAGTTAAGAATTGCAAAGTTTCATTTAATAGTTTGGCAGCCCTGGAGACTGACATCATAATTATCCACAGAACAGGAGCACATGGGAATTTTCCTGACAGTGTGACTCAGCTTAGAGGTGGAGAGCCCAACTCTCAGATTAGATGGTAGTTCAGTATCAAGCCTTCACAAACTGCAGTCATTCTACTGAGACAGCCACCAAAGGCACTAATTATGCAGTTGATGTACTCATGTGTCCTTATGGGTACCTGAATCCCATCAACAGCACCGTTACAGTTAAATAGGGTGGGCATCAGTTTTTCCCCACAATGGAACGTATTCGTAGGGCTAGAGTGCTGACTCTGGGATGGGGCGGGGCACCAGGCACTCTGGGATAGGGTTACTTTGACTCAGGTCTGTGCACTGCAGTGTGGAGGCTAGAACCTTAGGTTCAAGCACAGGTCAGAAAATCCTTAACCTAGGGTTAAAATGCACTGTAGTGCTCAAACCCAGGGTTCCCTGGCATGGGTCAGCTGACTCAAAGCCCACGAACCCTAGGCTTACATGTCTATGTAGACATAGCCATAGTGTCTTTCTTAATGAGCACCGAGATCTGCTAATGAAAAGCCCTATATTAGAGCTGGGTATTATTATAAAAAACAAACAAGCTGAAAGCTACTAATTCTTCCCGGTTTGTGAGCAGCAGGTCAAGAAGAGCTCTGCCCCTAGTTGGTTCCTCCAGCACTTGCACCAGGAAATTGTCCCCTACACTTTCCAAAAACTTCCTGGATTGTCTGTGCACCGCTGTATTGCTCTCCCAGCAGATATTGGAGTGATTGAAGTCTCCCATGAGAACCAGGGCCTGCGATCTAGTAAATTCCATTAGTTGCCAGAAGAAAGCCTCATCCATCTCATCCCCCTGATCTGGTGGTGTATAGCAGACTCCCACCACGACATCAACCTTGTTGCTCACGCTTCTAAATTTAATCCAGAGACACTCAGGTTTTTCTGCAGTTTCATACCAGAGCTCTGAGCAGTCATACTGCTCTCTCACGTACAATGCAACTCCCCCACCTTTTCTGCCCTGCCTGTCCTTCCTGAACAGTTTATATCCATCCATGACAGTACTCCAGTCATGTGAGTTATCTCACCAAGTCTCTGTTAGTCCAATCGCATCATAATTCCTTGACTGTGCCAGGATTTCCAGTTCTCCCTGCTTATTTCCCAGGCTTCTTGCATTTGTGTGTAGGCACTTGAGATAACTTCTGTTTGTCCTGCTTTCTTAGTATGAGGCAGGAGCCCTCCCCTTTTGCGCTCTCCTGCTCGTGCTTCCTCCCGGTGTCCCACATCCGCACTTACCTCAGGGCTTTGTTCTCCTTCCCCTGGTGAACCTAGTTTAAAGCCCTCCTCATTAGGTTAGCCAGCCTGCTTGCGAAGATGCTCTTCCCTCTCTTCCTTAGGTGGAGCCCGTCTCTGCCTAGCACTCCTCCTTCTTGGAACACCATCCCATGGTCAAAGAATCCAAAGCCTTCTCTCCGACACCACCTGCATAGCCATTCGTTGATTTCCACGATTTGACGGTCTCTACCCAGGCTTTTTCTTTCCACGGGGAAGATGGACAAGAACACCACTTGCGCCTCAAACTCCTTTATGCTTCTTCCCAAAGCCACGTAGTCCACAGTGATCCGCTCAAGGTCATTCTTGGCAGTATCATTGGTGCCCACGTGGAGAAGCAGGAAGGGGTAGCGATCCGAGGGTTTGATGAGTCTTGGCAGACTCTCCGTCACTTCGTGAATCCTAGCTCCTGGCAAGCAGCAAACTTCTCGGTTTTCCCGGTCAGGGCGGCAGATAGATGACTCAGTTCCTCTGAGGAGAGAGTCCCCAACTACCACCACCCACATCCTCCTCTTGGGAGCGGTGGTCGTGGAACCCCCGTCCCTAGGACAGTGCATCTCATGCCTTCCAATCGGCGGAGTCTCCTTCTGTTCCCTTCCCTCAGATGTATCATCTAGTCCACTCTCCGCATTAGTACCTGTGGAGAGATCATGAAAACGGTTGCTTACCTGTATCTGCGCTGCTGGTACATGGACGTTCCCCTTTCTTCTTCTGGAGGTCACATGCTGCCAAATTTCTTCACCGTCCTCCTGTCCCCGCTGCGCTGCCTGCTCTGAATCTTCAGAACATTGTGCCCGTAGAAGCATAACCTGACGTCTGTCCAGGAAATCTTCAGTTTCTCTTATGCAATGCGAGGTCGATACTTGTTTCTCCAGACCTTGAACCTTCTCTTCCAATATGGAGACCAGCTTGCACTTTGTACAGACAAAGTCGGTTCTGTCCTGTGGAAGAAAGACAAACATGGAACATCCAGTGCAGGTCACAACAGCTGAACGCTCCCCATCCATATTACCTTCCTTCTACGAGCTTCCTCAAGAGTTGTAGTAACTACTCAGAGAAGCTGGCAAGATGTAAGCCTCAGTGGGCTCTCCCCGGGTGAACTCCCAGGCAAACTTCCTCTGTTAGCCTCTCTGCTGTTCGCCGCTATAAGATGCTTTATACTAGCCTGAAACCAGAGCTTGGGGCCTCAATACTGGAAATGGGCAAGCACTGCAAATTAAAAATGTGCTGGGCTCTCATATGCTGGATTTGTATGAGGAGTAATTTGTACACTAATCACTTGCAATGTAGCAGGAGGAGAAGCCTGTGGTGGGGCTGGATATACCCTGCCAGCTGAGGAAAGTACTGGAGGGTTCCTCTGATGCTGCTTTTGCTTTTCTGAGGGGGAGAGGGGATCCCTGAGCAGCTTCCAAAGGAAAGCAGGGTCCCCTGCTGATACCTCTGCTTGTCATGAGGAGGGAAATTCCAGCCTGCCAAGGAGGACGGGTGACAGCCCCTTCAGCAGATAACTCTAGTATGGATAGCCCTGGGAGGTCAGGGCCACAGGATATGGATGGAGCCATGGTCCAGGGTTGGAACAAGGCAGGAAGAGTAAATGTCATGGTGTGCCTACTTCCCTGGGTTGCCCTGATCTGGCCCTGCCTGCTGCATCTGTCAGGGAAATTACCAGACCTTCAGCAGCCTACCCCATACTCAGTATTGACAGCTCTTGCAATTTTTTTCAGAGTAGCAGCTGTGTTAGTCTGTATTCGCAAAAAGAAAAGGAGGACTTGTGGCACCTTAGAGACTAACAAATTTATTTGAGCATAAGCTTTCGTGAGCTATAGCTCACTTCATCGGATGCAATTTTTTTGTGAGTCACAGGGATTTTGATTGGGGCTGGAGCCCGTCTGGTGATGACAGGAGAAACTCCATCTCTATAATTAATTTGAGTTCTGCCATGGGGAAATCCCCCTGTGATTGGTTGCTCTGCCCAGAAGGCCAGCAAGTGGAGCAGTCAGCCAATCAGACTGCTTGGGAAGAGCTCTCTCCACTCCCAGCCCCCCCTTCAGTAACTGGAAGCCATTCTCATAGGAGCAGGGGGAGCAGAAAGAACGCAGCAGCGTAGGGCTGTTAGGGTGGAAACTCCCATTAGGCCCCAACCTCTTGGTTCCCTTCCACAGCCTTCAGGCTGGTATCGCCGAGGACAGGCGTCTGAGAATGGCGTCTGCCGTGAAATCCTGCAAGATGGGATAATGTTGGGTAAACGTATCAAAGGACACCCATGTGACAGCCCGGCAGTTCCCATCTGTTATGGGAACATTACTGAGGAATGCAATGGCGGTTGAGAGTGCTTTTGTAGAGTGAGTCCTCATAGATGCAGGTGGTTGCTTATTGTGAAGGTCATAAGACAGGCATATGCACTGTGAAATCCACTTAGAGAGGCAATGTTTAGCTATAGCGGAGCCTTTAGAACATTTGGCGACAGATATGAACAGGTGTGGTGATTTTTCTGAATGGTTTGGTTCTATCCAAGTAGAAGGATAATGCGCATCTCAGATCTAAGTATTGTGTGGTTTATATATATAATATAGAACTGTAGTTGGGGGAGGGGAAAAGGAAAACTCTGTTGATGTATAGAGATAAGCCCAACTGGTGTGAAGGGAGTTGGAATATGCTTGCTTGGAACTAACCCCAATAAATATCACATTTCCTGCATCTCGGACTTCTGGTCTTCTGCTTTCTGTCTGCGTAACAAGAACCAGTGGAGAGGGTGAAGGGGAAACCATCTAACACAGGCATATACACACAGATGACCTATCATCTATGTTTTAGGATTAATAAAGTTGTAGAGATATTTGTTAATTCAAAATGTCTTTCACAGCAAACCCAGAAATCAAGAGATCTCTGCTTCAGTCTTAATATCTCTGGTTCTGTCAGAGTCCAAAAAGCAGAGAGACCTTGCTTTTTCTTTGTGTGGCATTTTTATACCTTCACTCCTCAGAAATCAAGCTGATAGCAACAGTTCATAGGCAGGTCTCTTCTTCCTGGTGGGCGAGGGGAAGGAGGAATGAATTTTAAACTCATTGATCCTTCATCTCACACAATGACCCATTATTTGCATTATACAAGGCCTTTTCCTTGTTTGGTGAGTTACATAGTCACAGAAGTTTCTGATGCAAATGTTTTCTAAGGCTTTATGACATGGGGTATAGCTGAGCGAGAACAATCCATGCAACATCCTACTAGCTTTTCAGGTAGTATAAATGCTAAACACATTCATTTAATCTTCAGATCTGTTTTTATAATACTAACACGCATGACAGCTGGACTGGTTTCCAGATATGAATTTGTCAGTGCTCAGCTGATGCTTACAGCCTTAGTGCGAGCTGGCATTTGGTCTACCAGCATCACACCACAATCTTAGACAAACTGAGAGCTGCTGTTTCTTTATGGAATTTTGGAAAGGAAAGAAAGTGGAGATGAAGAGCTCTCTAAATTCCTTGAAAATAAAAGTGTACCAAGCCACACTACTGCTGTATGAGTCTCATGGCAACACTAAAGACAGTTTCAACTAATTGTAGTATATTGTCAGTAATCCCTTGAGGTCAAGGATGATCTTTCACTCGTTTTGTTTTTCATAGGTCCTTAGGTGACTGAGGAGTCCGCTCCTCGAGACACAAGCTCATTGGCAGACATTGCAGGTGGAAGACAGGGTTGGGCCATGATTACTGCATGACAGTTGTCGTTCCTCTTTTCTGGCATTTTGCTTGGGCCAGGGTAAGGTTTTCCTCAAAAGTGAATGTTCTCTCTCTGACAAGTCTTCGCCAGTCATCCCTATCCTGGGTTGCTGTCTCTCAGTGTGAGGTGTCATTGCCGCATCTCTTGATGTTTATCTTGAGGATGTCTTTAAAGCGTTTCTTTTGGCCTCCCCTTTTCCTTTCTCCTTTGGTAAGTTGGCTGTACAGCAGTTGTTTTGGTAAGCATACATCAGGCACGCGCACACAGTGCCTCCTCCACCTCAGCTGGTGCTGGATAATCAGGGCCTCAATGCTGAAGATATTAGCTTCTGTGCGGACACTAGCATTAGTGTAATGATCCTTCCACTTTATATTGAGGATCTTCCAAAGAAAGTGCTGGTGCTGACGTTCCAGGTTTTTCACAGCCATAGAGAAGGGTCGGGATTACCCCCACTTTATAAACTAAAAGTCTAGCATGTGTTCTGATGTCATGGTTGTTGAACACCTGATGAGACAGTCTGCCAAGGCTGGTGCAGCAGATTCTGTGCTGAATCTTGACATCTATGTTTTCCCTCTGTGAGAGATGGCTGCCAAGGTAGGCAAAGCATTCTACACTTTCCAGTTCTTCTTTGTTAATGTAGATCTTCCTTGCTGGTCTGATTGACCAGGGACTGGTGGGTGGAGAACTTTTGTTTTGCTGATGTTCAGAGTTAGTCTTAGGCTTTTGTAAGCTTCAGAGAAGTAATTAAGGGCTGTTTGTAAATCTCCTTTGAGTGAGCGACTACAGCACCATCATCTGCGTACTGGAGTTCGGTTATTGTTGCTGATGTTACTTTGTTCCGGCACGGAGACAAGAAGTTGAAGAGGTTGCTGTCAGTCTGATATTGTATGCCAATGCCCTGTGGTAGACAGACAGTCTTGTATTAGTATTTTCATAGCTGCTAAGAAAATGGAGAAAAGTGTGGGTGTCAGTACACAGCCTTGTTTTATACCAGTTTGGTGACAAAGGGCTCAGAGGTAGAGCCACGGCACAGGGTAGAGGCAGTCATCTGATCATGGAGGAGTCTAATAATGGTGATAAATATGCTTGAGCAGCCAAACTTTGACATGATTTTCCACAGAGACTTACAGTTGACAGAGTTGAAGGCTTTGATCAGATCAATAAAGGCCATACACAGCTCCTGGTGTTGTTCTTGACATTTTTCCTGGATCTGCCTGACTGCGAAAATCATGTCAGTGATGCCTTGCAGTGGTCTGAAGCCATACTGGGACTCTGGAAGTACTTCCTCTGCAAGGGGGAGCAGGCGATTCAGTAAGATTCTAGCAAGAATCTTCCCAGCGATAGAGAGGAGGGCAATAGTTGCCACAATCAACTCAGTCCTGTCTCCCTTTTTGAAAACAGTGATGATGTCAGCAATACGTAAATAAGCTGTGATTTCTTCAGTGCGCCAGATGTTAAGGAGCAGCAAATTAAGCTTCTTAGTCAATATTTCTCCCCCCACATTCAGTACTTCAGAAGATATGCCATCAGGACCTGGTGCTTTATTGTCCTTCATTTGTTTAATTTCTTTGCAGATCTCGTCAGGAGTCAGTGGTTTGGCAAGAATTTCCCAGATTGGGTGCTGCGGAATGGAGTCCATGGTGTCATCAGTCATCAGTCAGTCTTTTCTTGATTGAGAAGCTTTTGGTAGTGTTCTTTCCAGTGCTCTTTGATGGATTCATTATCTTTAAGAAGGCTACTATCATCTTTGGATCTCAGAGGTGTGAGGCCATATGAGCATGGTCCATACAAGGTCTTTGTCTCTCAATAAAAGCTGCACATATCATGTCTGTCAGCAAATGTTTGGATTTATTTTGCTTTGTCCTCCCATCATTTGTTTTTGATTTCTTGGATCCTCCTTTGAACTTCAGCTTTGAGCTGGTGGAAAGAACTCTGCTTCTGACTTGATAGTGGTTGTTTTTTTGCCAGTCACAGAAAACTTTCCTCTTCTGGTTCAAAAGGGCTGTAATCTCAATGTTGTTGTTGTCAAACCAGTCCTGATAGTGGTGGGTAGCAAGGCCAGCGGATTTCATGCAAGCCTTGTGGAGTGTCTGTTTTATGGTTTCCCAGTCTTCTTTGACTTTTGTGTTCTCATTTCCAGGTATGCAAATGGCCAATTTTTCACTGAGGAGTATTTGGAAGTTCTCTTGATGCAATGAGGATTGAAGTCTTTGGCTATTGTATTGCCTTCTGTGTGATTTGGATTGCTTTCAATGTTTCAGTGCAATCCTGATGGGCATGACTGACCTTACCAGGAGGCAGTCACTCCAGCAATCATTGGCTCTTCTCATGACATGGGTGATTTGGACATCTCTTAGCTCCTGTGTTCTGACAATGACATAGTCTAGGAGGTGCCACTGTTTTGAGCGGGGATGTTGCCACGTCATTTTG
Organism: Dermochelys coriacea; assembly: GCF_009764565.3. Lineage (NCBI taxonomy): Eukaryota > Metazoa > Chordata > Testudines > Dermochelyidae > Dermochelys > Dermochelys coriacea. Next base: position 12,625,336 of record NC_050073.1, on the reverse strand, counting down.
TACTTGTTTTGTCGGAAGATTGTTTGTGATCACAAGGTAGTATTCTGCACATTTGCTGAGTAGAAGGATGCCATTGGAATTGGTCTTTCCCACTCCTTCCTTCCCAGTGGTGCTACTCCATATATTAGAATCGCAGCCAACTCTTGCATTAAAGTCTCCTAAAAGGACTATCTTATCTGTTTTTGGAATGGATGAAAAATTGCATCAAGGTCAGTGTAGAAGGATTCTTTCTGTTCTTCAGCATCAAGTGTTGGTGCATATGCACTGATGATAGTGGCAAATAACTTATTGACCATTTGGATGCAGAGGGTCATAAGGGGCTCATTGATGCCGACGGGAAGCTCAGTCACGCGGTTGACTAGAAGGTTCTTGATTACAGAGCTAACACTGTGTATTTGCCTAATGCTTGCTGGTTTTCCTTTCCAAAAGAAAATGTAACCACTGCTCTCTTGCCTCAAGTGACCTTCATCTGCATGTCTTGTTTAACTGAGAACAGCAATGTCTATGTTGTACCTTGAGAGTTCTCAGGCATCAATTGCTGTTCTGCATTCTCCAGACGGCATTGCTCTTAGGGTCTTAAATATACATAAGCTTCTCCACCACGTCAAAGTGGCAGCCCAAGGAGAAGAATTGTAGTATACAGGAGTAGAGTAATACCCCTGTGATGGTGTACCCCGTAAGGCTTCATGGGAATTTGCTTATGAATGTATATATGACATAACTAGAATATGTTTTATGCTACATATGCCATGTAACTTATCTCTGTAAAGGTTATGATCTACTGAATCTATTAATTCTATTTGTATGCATGTATTGTTTTTGTATTCGAAGTTATGAATATTGGCTGTGTACTGGCTTGATTTTTAAATAGCTTTTGTAAAGCATTTGGTCAGGTTCTTGAGAAAGGAATGTGCAAATTAAGTGCCCAATCAAGAAGCACTTATGGGACAATTAATCTTGGAAGGCTCCAATCCACATGAGAAGTCTACATGAAGACGTTCAAGGTAGCAGGTAAGCAAAGGCTGCTGCCTGTAAAAACTGAGTCATGCATGGACATGTGACCTGCCCATGTGACTCCAGAACTCCATCTTGCAGCTGGACTTTGCATAGGAGAGAGGAGGGGGTCTCCACCCACAAGATAAAGTCTATTTAAACCTCTAGGAGACCCTGTCATTTTGTCTTCAGCTGGCTAAAGAGATATCTGAAAGAAACTGGAACAAAGGACAATAACTACAGGGGGTGTGAGTGATTGCTGGACCCAGTATAGAAGAAGACTAGTCTGTAAAAGGAAGCTTACTGGGTGAGGTTTTAATCTGTATTCAGTTTTCTTAGACATAGACTTGCGTGTTCTATTTTATTTTGCTTAGTAATTCACTTTGTTCTGTCTGTTACTACTTGGAACCACTTAAATACTACTTTCTGTATTTAATAAAATCACTTTTTACTTACTAATTAACCCAGAGTATGTATTAATACCTCGGGGGGCAAACAGCTGTGCATATCTCTCTATAGTGTTATAGAGGGCAAACAATTTATGAGTTTACCTTGTATAAGCTTTATATGGGGTAAAACGGATTTATTTGAGGTTTGAAACCCGTTGGGAGTTGAACATCTGAGTCTTAAAGACAGGAACACTTCTGTAAGATGCTTTCAGGTAAGTCTGCAGCTTTGGGGCATGTGGTTCAGACCCTAGGTCTGTGTTTGGAGCAGACTGGTATGTGTGGCTCATCAAGACAGGGTGCTGGAGTCCCAAGCTGGCAGGGAAAGCAGGGGCACTAGTAGTCTTGGCGCATCATTTGGCAGTTCCCAAGGAGGTTTCTGTGGTCCAACCCATCTACAACCCCTTTAAGTAGTTTGTGAGCTGTCTAGGTGTGATCACTCTTCTGTTTTAGAAGCCATCAGAAACTAGTCAGAGGAGCAGTGTGTGTTAAACTAGGCCTTCTATATGTGTATATAGTTAATAAACATGCTTATTTGGGAGCTATTGAAATGGATCTTTACAGACCCATGGTTTGGCAAGCCTTTTCACCAGAACCAGTGAAAAATCAAAATCCCTTATCTGCAATACAGAGCAGTTTATTTGAGAGAATTATACAAGCGATATAGAGTTATACAAAACACATTCCTCCTAGTGAGCCTCTCTCCCACAAACATTCACCCTCAGTAACTATGCTGGCCTAATGCAGTATCCTGATCAGCAAACATGGCAGATAGCCACCAGCTTTACAGATTGCATCTCTTCTCTTAGTCACCTGGTTTGTCTCAGATTCCCTCATAGCAAGTCTTTAGCTGCCTTGAGACCTTCTGGTTTCAGGTCCTACTCGAGCCCACGAAGCAGAGTCTCGGCTACTCTGTCTAACAGCATTATGGGCTTCTTCAGATATGAATTAATAGTTCCCCTTCTTCCTTTGTGTAACAAGGTCGCACTCACTGCCGTGGTGCCTCCTGCTGGTCAGGCTGTAAATTAGCTCATTTCCAGCACTGGAGCACCCTCCTCTGGCAGTGTCTCGCCTGCCATTACCTAACCTTTCCGTCTCCACCACACCAAGACCTGCATCCCTCCCAGTCCACGGCGCCCTTCCCCTGGGTATTGCCCCACAGCAGTGCCAATGCTCTGGGCTCCTCCCCTCAGGGGAACCCACTACTCCTGATGCCACCACTCACATCAGTGACCCACTGCAGTCCTTAGTCTGGTCCCTCGCCCCAGGGGCAAACTGCAGTCAGGATTGGCTACTATCATCATTTGGAATGGGGGGTGGACCTGCTACCTATTTCTTTCCCCTGGTTACCCTCTGCAAACCTAGTACCTCCTTGGGTCCCTTAGTCAGGGCCTGAGCCTGGGAGTTAATCAGGCTGGAGCCCTGCTGGCTCTCTGGCCTCTCCCAGCACTGCTCTGTCTGTGGGAGACTGAGCTCCTTCTGCCCAGCAGCCCTTTTTATAGGACCTACCATGGCCCTAATTGGCTGCCTTCAACCTTCTTCTGATTGGCTCTTGGAGAAGCCCTCTCCCAGGGCTGTTTTAACCCCTTTTAGTCCAGTACAGGGCAACCACTCCATCACACTTTGCTTTGCTTAACATTTATACATTTTGCTCTCAAAGGAGTCACATGTTCCAGCAACATGCCCTGTGGGCATTTATTATTATTTTTTACCTAATTAGTGTTTCAGGAGGAGACTACGGGGTGGTGCCAGACAAGGGTCATTCCAAGTTTACCCACTCATTAATCATTCACTTGGATTCCTTACGTGATGTTTCTCCAGCAGGGGGCTACAATGCCCCAGGTCAGGTCATGCCAAACTTGATGTTCTACACGTTATTTGCTCTTTAAGTTGGCATATTTGCTAACCCAAAGATCAATATCGATCATCAACACAGAGTAGCCAGTACTTTTCTAAAATTAACTGCTGCTAAGAGAAATCCTGTCCCATCTGCTTCGGCAGTTCAGTCAGGTCAAGCCAAGACAAGCTATGTTCACAACACTTAGTCAGTACAGCCACACCAATTTTGCCCCATTGCAACAGAAGCCAGCTGTGCCCATGGAGTTTCTTCATATTTTCTTTGTTGTGTAATGAGCAAAAGACACAACACTAATCATAATAAATATTTTTATATTTGTAACAAACAAGTTTTGATAAATTTAGCCATTTTTCCTGTGTTTAATTTGTCTAAGAACAAACCAGAGTTCCTATAGACATAATTTGCAACTGTCCATATAATTTCCATGAAAACATTACAGCTTGATTTGCAACAAATTCACAGAATAATGATTTTGTTTGATTTTACATTAATATTGTATGTATACTAACAAAGAAAACCCAAAAGAGAAATGGGAGTACAATATCTATCAGAGCTGAGCCCTAAAATGAAACTTCAGTTCTGGGAGTGGCATAGCTTCATGCCTTCATGATGGCATAGCAGATGTAGGGAGGTGTCAGTTGCAGTGATCCGAGAAGTATTTAATCACTTAGGGATAGTCAAAACCTAGCTCCTTATTCAAGCACCATTTACAAAATGGTGTGTGACATATGGAGGGCTTATGGTTTTAGGTTTTAATTGATAAACACAGACAAAGACAGCCCCAGGTCAAAAAAAATGAAATTGGTGTTTATCCAATGAACATTAGACAAAACACCGGATATGGTTGCTTGTATTTAGGGGATTGTGTACACAGAGCAGTAATGCGGACTACAGGTGTGCAATTTCTAAAGCGCACCAAGATGTGGTGCATTAATTGGTCTGTGTAGACCCTGATGGTGGACACAAAGTTTGAAACAGTACTATGTTAAAGTGCATGAGGGAACATTACAAAGAGATTACTCATTACAGTAAATCCAACTGTATAATACTGTATAATATATATTACTTATTACTGTATATACTAAAAAATACCTGGAACCCACTAATTTTTGAACATCCATGTAAGACTCAAAAATTGCTAAAAATACCCCCCCAACACTTAAATTAATAAACCCTGAAAAAAGCAGCCCTAGACATAGATGAGCATATTGGTCAGGAATAAAGCTTTGGACGGGGAAATGACACACCCCAGCTACTTCAGAACCGTCTAATGGTTGTAGAGACATGTCACTTAGGATGACTTGAGAAATATTTTGTCATAACCAGTCAAAACCCAGTTGTTTATTTAAATTATTAATTTATTAATCACCAATATCAATTATTATAAGATTCATTCACATCTATTATGGTGAAATCTCTGAAAAATTAATTGTTCATTGAATATTTAGGAAATGTTGGTCTTTGAATAAGGGAACCACAAATTATAAGGTAGCAGGGAATAAGGAACCAATTTCAGCCTTGTCAAAGACAGTGATAGTGTGATGAGACTGAAAGACAGAGACTGGGATCAAGAGAGGGGGAGAAGAGAAAAGAAATCCAGCAGGGATAAATTAGGGGATGGATGATTTTGTGACTAATGCACAGGCCTGTGAACCTGGACTCTGGGGTACTATTCTTGGCTCTGTCATTGGTTCACTGTAAAATGGAGACAGTAATACTGATCTGCCTCAGAGCAAGGGGAAAATCATGAAAAACAAACATAAAACAGTAACATTAGTTAGTCCTAGATGGTTTAGGAACTACCTATCTATGAGATACCCTCACCCCTCTCTCTCCCCATGCCATAGCACCTCAGCTGAGATCAGCAGAGATGCTAAAGCCCCACTGGTATAAACAAGAGGGGCTGCTAGCAGGGCATTCTTTGTGAGGGCCTCACAACTTTGTAATTTGCACCTCTCTTGGTTCAAAATAATCCAAATTTGATGTCCTTCAGGGTACATAGCAAAGCTTAGCTTTTCCTTGGGGCAGCTGAAAAGGGAAACTGCGAGACTAGAGAATTACTGGGTCGGGTTTGAGTTTATAATTTGCCCAGTTTACTAGTGGTGGCTTACATTGAATTGTACTCCTGCACAATATACATTGTGTTATATCATTATGTCAAGTCCTGAAAGAGCAAGGGAACCACTGAGGAGGTTTTGTTTGGAAGGTACATGGCCGTGGATGGGAAGAGAAGACCCTGTGGAGTCAGGCAATGGGAGGACCTAGAGTGGATTATGTCTGGTCTGTGGGTGAAACCAAGGGAGTCTATTGGTAGATGAGAGAAGAGAAACCCTTAATAGAGGCCATAGGCCCGCTATCTTCTAAGGGCACCACAAGACAGTGGGTAGCAAGCAACTTCTCCTGTCCCCAAAATCCCACCACACAATGGGGATAAGCAGGACTTCATGGAGATGGTCACGGGGCCAAGTGAGAGCCTATGTAGGTTTGGTTAAGTGTTCAGATTCTTAGATGCTAAACCTTTTAAGGTTTCTCAGTTACACATTTTATATGTAGTTTTGGAAAGTGGAGACTGGTTTATGGCATGCTATTATATGAATTTACTATATGCATCATGCTATATATAGGGTATTGCAGGCTGTGTGCTTCTATATAAGTTGTTTCAATATTGATTATGGTATTTTGTGCATTTTATTCCCCTTTTAGTATTAGAAGCAGGGCAATAATTTTTTTAAAGGAGGAAAAGAAAATATTATATTTAGAATTACAGGGAGCAGGGAATATCTGATAAGTATAAAACCCTCCATCCATATTCCTACTAGCCATAAATCCTAAATTTTTTTGCAAATTTTATAAATTAGAGTTGTGCGTAAGTACCACATGATACCATCTCTTTAAGCAGAAAACAACGATGGTGCTGTTTAATTGGTTCTACTTTCCCAACTTCTAGGCTAAATTAAAGCCAAGAGAAATGGTGAAGGAGTAGATGTTACAGAATATTTTATTCTTCACTAACTGTTCTTCACACATGGATTTCTACCTGAGGGGATGATTTTGCTCCATATAATTCTTGCTATGGAGTCATCAAGGATCTCTGTCAGGTGACACTTCCATTGTTGCTATTAAAACAGTGATGATCACGTACTGTCCCACTCTGAAATTAGTGTGTGGATGGATCTGAATATACCGAATGCTTTATTTTTCTTTGAAGGATCATTAGTGCTGGGCTCTCTACAGTTGCTAATAACACCTGCCTGCCTAGAATCATCCATCTTGAGTGAAAAGGAGAACTTGTGGCACCTTAGAGACTAACAAATTTATTTGAGCATAAGCTTTCGTGAGCTACAGCTCATTTCATCGGATGCCATCAAGACTTCATCTTGAGTGAGTCGCACATTTTCCTTCCATCTCATGCTCTGCATACACAGCAGAATGTCACACATTAACTCATTTGCAGGACAGCTGCCACCAACCTCCCCTTCCCACCCCCAATGCTGCTCCAAGGCCTCTGTAGTACTTATGGCTGCGTGCAGCAGCCCCTTCCCCATCACGTTGCTTCCTCCTCTTCCTGATTTAAAAGTACTCCATCTCTTCTCATAACACTCATGCTCCAGGCCAGTGTTGTCGGTACTCCAGGCTCTAGGCCCTCCAGGCTCAAGCCCTCCATGGGTTCCCATAAACATTCAGTTTCCACAGCCCCCTTACAAGAGGGGCAATCCTTCAACACACAACTTCCACAAACCTTAACACTTTCTGTACGGAGTTCCCCAAGACCTACACACATTGATTGCAGGAGTACCTTGTGCCTTGGCATGAGGGCAAAGTTCTTCAGCCCTCGGTTGTACCTCTAGTTGGTGCCTAAGCCCTTCCTCTGCTTCAGGCTCCAGCTGTGTTATGCACATGTTATGGAGCAGCTGCCCACCCTCAGACTCCGGACTGTTATGCTTTACGTGGCCCAGGGCTACTTCAAACTTCTCCCACAGACTTCTCCTGCTGGGCCGCCTCAGACAGCTGCAGCCAATCATAGCGCCAGCTTCTCCCTTAGAACAGGGTGTCATTGTGCCTCAGTGGGTCACAACTGAAAATACCAAACTCAGGACAAATTGCTGAGAAATAAGACAGATACACCACAAAACTGGTGGTTATTCTTCCATAAGATATACCAAACCAGCAACAAAAGTAAATTTCTGTTACACCACACTGGCTAACAAGAAGTCAGAAAAGCAGTCTCCTTTGGAATTCCAGTCCTTGTATCATTGCCAAAATCACTAGACTTAATGGTGAGTGGTTATTTAAAGCCAATTTAATCAAACAAAAGGGTTCTTTTCTTCTGATCCCAAAGGACCAGCCACATACCCAGGTTAATATACAACTCAGATCTTACCCAATAATCATGCTGTTGCCAATCATTTAGTATCTAAAATCTAAAGGTTTGTTTATAAAAAGGAAAGAAACATGAGAGTTAAAATTGGTTAAAGGAATCAAATACATACAATAATTGCAAAGTTTTTGGATCAGGCTTGTAGCAGTGATGGAATAAACTGCTGTCTTAAGTCAAGTCTCTGGTTGTTTCCAAATCATTGGAAGGTCATAGAATATCAGGGTTGGAAGGGACCTCAAGAAGTGGTACAACAGGGACCATAACAGTTAAGAAAAGTGGTGAGAAAACCAAACCACACATGGATTTGGAGATTTTCAGTCCAGAAAGGACCATTACTTCATCTTGTCTGATCTCCTGTATCGCCCAGGCCATTAAATTTCACCCAGTTTCCCCTGTATTGAGACCAAAGCTTGCATTTGATTAAAGTAGATCTTCCAGAATGGCACTGTGATAGATGGGGGCGGGGGTAGCACCCTTATGTAACTCCCTAGCCATTCACTTAGCTGTAGAATCCTCCTTAGCAGCTGCACCCTAACTGGAACTACCTAGAAACTACTCATTTGGAACCCTAGATATGTAAGTAGCACAGGAAATGTTAGAAAGATGCAATAAGGAATTTTTTTTCTTTTGTTTTGGTTGGTGGATTCCTCTGTGCTAACCCCAGGTGCTTTTGTTTTGTTTTTGTTTGCTTGTAACCTTTAAGATGGACCCCAAGAAAATTATTTTTTGGTGTTTAATCCCTAACAGCCAGAGTTTTCAGATGTGTTTTCTTTCTTTTGCCAATACAATTTACCTTTTTTAAGAACCTGATTGGATACCTGTGTCTTAAGAGGTTTGTGCATATGTTTTTTAGTTAGCAGGTGGCAACAGCTGATTTCTTTTTTTTTTTTTCCTTTCTCAGCTCTTCCCTGGAGTGGAGGGTGAAAGGGCTTGAGGGTACCCAACAGGAAGGAATTTCCCAAGTGCACCTACCTGGGCTCTCGAAGGGGTTCTACATTTAGGTGGTGGCAGCATTTACCAATACAAGGTCAGAGAAAAGCTGTAACCTTGGAAGTTTAATACAAGCCTGGAGTGGCAAGTATTAATTTTGAAAGTTCTTGTGGGCCCCCACATTCTGCACTCTAAGTGCCAGAGTGGGAAATCAGCCTATGACAGGAACACAGTCTTGAAGACTGTAAGAGATGGAGAATCCATCATTTCCCTGGGCACTGTAAAGCCAACATAGATGGCCATCTCAGGATTGCCCTGGCCAGGTGAGTTTCCCACAGGGCTCTAGACCACCCGCTCCCCAGCCCCAGTATAGGACATGTGGCCAGGAAAAGAAGGCACAGCTGGAGCGTTGTTGTGCTCCGATAATCCCCTGGTTAGAAGTTGGACATACACATGGCATACAGCTGTCTTTCACACCCCTTTGAGTACTGTGACAACTGGAACTCAGATGGACACAAGAATATGGGTCAGCTGTAGAGCATGACTAAACCAAACATAATAACTCTCTAAAAATAATTTAAGAATATAAGAGCGGCCATTCTGGGTCAGACCAAAGGCCCATCTAGCCCAATATCCTGTCTTCCAACAGGTTTCAGAGTAGTAGGTGCCCTGGAGGGAATGAACAGAACAGATCATCTAGTGATCCCCCCCATCACCCATTCCCAGCTTCTGGCAAACAGAAAAGAACACTCCAAAGGAGAGGGTTTGTTTAGGCTGGTCTAGGAGAACACAACTAGGAGTAATGGACTGAAATTAAGTAGAAAAATATAGGCTGCCATAGTTCCCTCTAAAGTGTGTGCATCTGCGTGACTGCGCCCGGGCATAAGGGAATGAAAGGCTGCCAATCTAATTAGTGGAGTCACACAACCGTACCTCCACTAATTAGGTGCCTCCTTGATGCTAGAGAGAGGATGTGGAAGGTGAGGTGGTAAGGGGAATAGGGGGTGGGTGGGGAAACTAAGTTTGGGCTGTCCCAGGACTCACAGCCCAAGTTGGGCTGCATGCGGCAGCTGGGGAGAGATGTGACTTTCTCAAGCAGCCACCTGTCTGCAGCCCTAGATGGGCTGCCGTGGCAGGGAGAGAGAAGGTGAGAGTGATTCTGTGTCTCTCCAAGCTCCAGCTGTGCTTTGGGGGCTGTGAACACCCTTTCCTGCTAGTCCTGGCCTCTGCCCTGCTGAAAGTGGCTGGCAGCTGAGCTCAGTAACTCATGGCTTCTAGATCACTCAGGTGCTCTTCATTAGCCTGAGCAGTACCTGCCATTCAGGCTCCCGTTGGTGCAGCTGGGACGGGGTTGGGAAAGCAAATCCAACTCCTGCAGGCAGAATGTAGCTGTGAGAGGGTGGCTGGGCTCCCTCAGACATCATTCTGTTAGCTAGAAATGGAGCTGTCTCTGCCTACTGAGTACTCCTTGCACAATCATAGAATATCAGGGTCGGACGGGACCTCAGGAGGTCATCTAGTCCAACCGCCTGCTCAAAGCAGGACCAATCCCCAACTAAATCATCCCTGCCAGGGCTTTGTCAAACCTGACCTTAAAAACTTCTAAGGAAGGAGATTCCACCACCTCCCTAGGTAACCCATTCCAGTGCCTCACCACCCTCCTAGTGAAAAAGTTTTTCCTAATATCCAACCTAAACCTCCCCCACTGCCACTTGAGACCATTACTCCTCGTTCTGTCATCTGCCGCTACTGAGAACAGTTTAGATCCATCCTCTTTGGAACCCCCTTTCAGGTAGTTGAATGCTGAGGAATGAGCTGATTTGGGGGAGGAACTGGGGGCAGAAGCCCAGTCATAAGGGCTGGCAGTCACAGGCTGGTTGCAGCCTCTTCCCTGTGCCTGCGGTGTGGGCAGGGCCATCCTTAGGCAAATGCAGCATGCGCAGCTGCATAGAGCAACACCAAATTTGGCGCACCAGCTGGTGGCGGTATCCTATGCTGCATATGCTTAAGGCCACCACCGGCTGCGGGCAGCTCCGGCAGCCCCATTCCCTGGCTCCCCACCTCTTTCTCCACCTCCTGGCCCCGGCATCCCCAATTCCCTGGCCCCCAGCTCCACCTCCCGGCCTGCAGTTCTGACTGGATACGCTGCTCCCCCTTCCGCCTGTTCCTCCTCCCGGCCCACAGCTCCAGCCAGCTGTGCCATTCTCCCTTCTGCCTGCTCCCCCAGCCTCCCTGCCCTCCACAGCTCCTGCCCCTGCACCCCTGAGGGCAGCCCGGGGTTGTGGGTGCGGGTGGTCAGACTATGTAGGGCACCGAAAATCATGAGGACAGCCCTGGGTGTGGGGCTCACTTTGGATCTAAGTGTTTGTACTTTCATTTGTATTTGGAGATGCTGGGCAGGAGGGAAAATAATTAAATGTCCCAGTGTCTGTCTCCCTCTGAGCTGTAATGAGGGGCAGTTCTGGGCACCAAGGTACTGACAGAGGAGAGGGCGCTTGTAGAAGAGTGACAGAAGCCATCCAGGGGCTGCATTATGAGGGAAAAGATAAATCCATATCACTTAGCTGAATGATGCCTAGGGAAAGCGTATGACAGTCCAAGTCACACCACTAAGTAGGATGGCTGTATATACCAAAGCACTGGGGGAGAGTAACTGGATGAATGTAGAAAGGGAGGGGAGCATTTAGGCAGAGCAGGAAAAGCTTTATGAGCATGCAAAAGAGTGAGTGAAAGATTATTCCCCATTGACTGATCTCCTGGTGGGTGGTGGCCTGGGAAAGAGCAGAGTTCGACTCTCTCTCTCCCAGCCCTAGCTGGGCTGTGGGGGTTAGGAGAGACTCTGCTGGAGAAAAACCACAGTTACTGCTTACTGGAGTTAGTTTTTTAAAAAGAATCCAAATAAATCATCTCTTCTCCTCCCCAAATCTGTCATTAAAAATCACATTTAATAACTTTTTATAACCACAAAAATGGCAATGTATTATTTATGCCTAGCTTTTGAATTGGATGGCATTTCAGAATTGCTTAATTGGTACATCGATTAATTAGTTTAGTTCCTAAAATGAAGGCTACCTCCAACAGCTACTTAAAATGTTTGGATTTAGCTTTGTCTGGGAACATGTATTATAGCTTTAAAGTTTGATTTTGAAGGGCCAAAATCCATTAACGTGTATGTAAAAACGTAGCCAGTCTCTTTTCACACAGGCCCAAATTCCACAGCTTGGTCTGAGGCCTGGGGCATAGCTAACAATGAACAATATATGGCTAAGGAAAACAGGAGACATCCTCACTTTGTTTCAACTAGATAAGTAAAGTCAGCAAAACTCCAGATGGGGAGTAGTAATTGGGTGTTATTATCATATAAGCACTAAGAAGAGCCTCAAAGTCTACTCCTGGTGCAGGAAGGAGATAGTGAACACCATCCCCAGATGCCTACTAGGGTTCAGGGAGAGGCCCAACATGTTAGTATGAGATATGACATCCTCCCCCTTCACAGCTGTATCCTCCTTCGCAGATGCCAACTCTAGTTCTCAGAAACACTATGGTGAACCCTAAAACAATTACTATTTGTTATGTACTCTTCACTGTCGTTTTGCTTTAAACCCCCAGGAATGTACCTGTTGGACCACCGGAAGAGCTACCTCATTCCTATGGACACCAAAATCCAGGATTTAACCTACATATTGCAACAGGAATAGTTTGAGGGAAAACACCTGTGTATTAGCAATATGTTAACCTGAGCCATGGGCGGGGCCATTATGTAATCTTTTAGACTATTGGCTTATTGTGCTAATCTTGTCTTGCTGCTAGAACCTATCTAGGGGCTCGGGACCTCCCACCCGATTGCTTCTGTCCACCCATAAGCACCCTATATAATCTGTTGTAATCAATCGTTTAGCAGTGTCTCTTAGCCTAATAAGGAAAGTGACACTCCGCCAGCGCTGTGTGCAATAAACCCTCGTGCTTGACTCTACACGGTGTCCATTTCTGTTCCTTCAGATTTGCAGTATCACTCTTCTATTTTCTAACCTGCTGTATGTCCCAGTCCCAGCTCCAGGGTTGCAGTACCCAGGAGAGATGCTTTTCTTAATGGAAATCACTTGGATTCCAGACGTGATTTCCATTAAGGTTTCAAATTTGATTGGGGAGAGGTATTGAAAAGCATCAAGGCCAGATCTTTGCTATCTGCTATAGTTCTGGCTCTTCAGAATACTCCCATTGACTTATAAATAGTAAGCACTAGGGGTTTGAGGTTAGGTGCTTTGTAGGATGATTTTTTGCAAGCTCTTTGGGGTCTGCCTGCAAAGCAGGAGTCTGTCTGCAAACTCTGACACCATGTGTTAATGTGCTCAGTTTACTTAAGGGGCTTGTAAAAACTTAATGAGCCTGTCATAAATATAAAGGGAAGGGTAAACACCTTTAAAATCCCTCCTGGCCAAAGGAAAAACCCTTTCACCTGTAAAGGGTGAAGAATCTAGGATAACCTCACTGGCACCTGACCAAAATGACCAATGAGGAGACAAGATACTTTCAAAGCTGGGGGGGGGGGAAACAAAGGTTCTCTCTGTCTGCGTGATGCTTTTGCCGGGAACAGAACAGGAATAGAGTCTTAGAACTTAGTAAGTAATCTAGCTAGATATGTGTTAGATTCTGTTTTGTTTAAATTGCTGAGAAAATAAGCTGTGCTGAATGGAATGTAGATTCCTGTTTTTGTGCCTTTTTGTAACTTAAGGTTTAGCCTAGAGGGATTCTCTATGTTTTGAATCTGATTACCCTGTAAGGTATTTACCATCCTGATTTTACAGAGGTGATTCTTTTACTTTTTCTTCTATTAAAATTCTTCTTTAAAGAACCTGATTGTTTTTTCATTGTTCTTAAGATCCAAGGGTTTGGGTCTGTGTTCACCTATGCAAATTGGTGAGGATTTTTATCAAGCCTTCCCCAGGAAAGGGGGTGTAAAGGTAAGGGAGGATTTTGGGGGGGGGGAAGATGTTTCCAAACTGGCTCTTTCACAATAATATACCAGTTAGACGATTGGTGGTGGCAGCGATAAAGTCCAAGGGCAAAAGGTAAAATAGTTTGTTCCTTGGAGAAGTTTTAACCTAAGCTGGTAAAAGTAAGCTTAGAAGGTTTTCATGCAGGTCCCCACATCTGTACCCTAGAGTTTAGAGCGGGGAAGGAACCTTGACACCTTCCTTAGAAGTTTTTAAGGTCAGGCTTAACAAAGCCCTGGCTGGGATGATTTAGTTGGGGATTGGTCCTGCTTTGAGCAGGGGGTTGGATTAGATGACCTCCTGAGGTCCCTTCCAACCCTAATATTCTATGATGCTATGATGGCGTTGGTTGTCAAAATGCCACTGCGGGTAGTATGGCTGAGGCCAAGATCAGGGAGGGAGCTGATATTTTCTGGATCTCCGTTTTGGCTGTGGTATATATATACACCAAGGGATTTTAGAGTGGCTCGGGAGTCTTTCATTGAATATAAGGAGTTGTCTGTGTACTCAGAAAAGAGTTTTTGTCCCTTGAACGGGAGATCATTGACCGTATTTTGCACCTCCTTAGGGAATCCTGAAAGGCTCAACCATCATGCACACCACATTACTACTGTGGTAGCAATGGATCAGGCAGCTATGTCAGCTGAGTCCAGGGAGGCCTGCGGGGCCATGCGGGCTCTTAAGTGATCTTCCAAAATGAGGGGCAGGAATTGTTTCATTTTTGCCTCTGGCAGATAGTGGCAAAGTCCCTCCAGCTTAGAATAATTTCTGTAACTGTATGTGGCCATAAGGACCTCATAGTTGGAAATTCAAAATTGGAGGGTAGCAGACTAATAGGATTTTCTGCCCGGGAGATCTAAACATTTCCAATCTCAGTCACAATGGCAAATCTGGGATTGATATTGACGGCCCTTCACCTGCACTGCATTCACCACGAGAGAATTTGAAAATAAAAACTCTGCATATTTTGCAGGTACATAATATTTCCTATCAGCCCTTTTGCATGTAGGGGGATTAGAGGCTGGAGTCTGTCAAAGAAGGTTTGCCCGTTCAAGGGACAAAAACTCTTTTCTGAACGCACAGACAACTCCTTACACTCAATGAAAGACTCTCGAGCCACTCTAAAATCTCTTGGTATATACACACCACAGCCAAACCAGAGACTGGGAAAATACTGTTAATAGGTAGGGCAATTTTTGTTCTTGAGGAGGTATGAAGAATGTCAATCAGTTTGTGTTGTTGTTCTTTGATCTCATGGAGTGGGATGTTTAGGGAGATAGACACTCTACAAAACAATTCCTGAAAGTGACAAAAATCATCAGCCGCTGTGGGAGGTGGTGACATGATGGCTTCATCAGGTGAAGATGAAGAAAAATGGAAGACCAGAGGTACCTCCTCATCCTGCTCTCCTTCCACTTCCTCCTCCAGTGCTGGTATTTGCACTGTCTGTGGCTCTGGAGGTCGAGAGATTGTCGAGGAGGGGATGGATGGAAGCCAGTGTGTTTGCAGCGGTAGGGAATAACCGAATTGTGCCCTATACGTGGCCCAGGAGTCCCAATATGGCCAATTAGGGGGAAAAGGGAATATATGGTTGCATCCATGGGGGACCCTGAAAAGACTGGGTGCCCTGAACTGCAGCAGGTAAGGCTGTAAGTTGATGTCAATTGCCCTGATGTTGATGGAGGTGCCGTCCCTGTGGGACAGTGTGAAGAGTGTCTTGATTGTTAAGGCAGTAAGACTTAGGAAACCTCCTGTCTAAGGAGTGGAGAATCCAGTGTGCCAGATATAGGGAGGTCTGACAAATGTGTGAATTCATATGGGTAAGCTCTCTTCAGTTCTGATGTGGAGTGTGGTGCTGAGGTGTGATATGGAAAAGGATCAGCAGATGGCACCAAAGAACTTTTTGGAGCTACAGATTTATTCGGTGTTTGCAAAGGTGCGGATGGCTTTTTCTGTGCCAAGGATTTGTGTGAACAGGGCTTCGGTGCTATGCGCAGCATCAGGGCCAAGGGCTTCATTGGAGCCAGCTGTTTTGCCGGTGCCAGTGTCAGTGCCGATGGCTTCCTCAGTGCCAGGAACGGTCCTGGAGCTGTAATGAAGTAGAGGGCCCGCTTCAGGCCCCAACAACACAAGGTGACGCTGATACTGTTTCACCCCATTTCCTTCCTTAGACTGACTCTGAGGAACAGAGGGTGTTAGTCTGGAGCAGATCTGTGCCCCTTGTCAGACTCTGTTGAAGCCACGGACCGAGTCGGGGATGGCATTCTTGTTGTTTGTGCTTCAGAAACTGAGGAAGGGGCCGGTCTCTTCTTACCCTCAGTCCTATCAGAGGATGTTTTCCTCTTGCTGGGGCGAGAGGAGTGAGGGTCAGTAGACAACCTCACCGAGCGTGAGGAATTCTCTGGTGAGAAAAAAGGAACAGGTTGCAGGGACTTATCCATGAGAATTAATTTGATTTTAAGATCCCTGTCCCTTCTGTCTCTCGGCTTTAACCCAAGGCAATGGGAACACTTCTGAGGAATGAGTCCCTCTCCTAGGCAGTGGATACACTTTGAGCTGCTGTCCATTACAGAGAAGGCAGCTCCGTAGGAGACACACTGCTTAAACCTGGGTGAACCAGACATAAGGATGAGGGAGTCGCTTCCCTGAGGGGAAGTAATGAAAAATGGGAGAATGAACTATTTTTTTCTTTTCTTTTCTTTTAGGAGGAAGAAAGAGGAAAAGGGAAATTAACAACCATGAGAGGAAAACAGGAAAGCTACTATCTAAAGAGCAACTTGGGCTCTGCTACGTGTTCCATTCCAGACCGCAGGCAGGAGAGAAGGAACTGAGGCTGGTTGGACTGCACAGCATTATATATATGACCTGCGCACAGGGCGGGGGAGGGGAGGTGCACATGTGAGGTCCGACGGGCACTACTATTGAGATCTCCCACTCAAGAAGCAAAGCCGCTGTCGCACCTACAGTGGAACACCCCTGGGAACATCACTCGAAGAAAAACCTAGGGGAACAGTGAGTAGGCCAAGACCCCCAAACTCATAGTGGAAACAGTGACTATTTTGATGTCCTTATTCTGTAGAAATAGCCTACTGTCAAGGAGTCTCAAGTTTCTAAACATACTGGTTTCATGCACTTTATCCATAACAAGCTTGTAACACTAGGGAATATCCCTTTCTGCCAGTGTACCTGTTTGCATTTCTTTTGGACAGATTATGCTCACATGGGTACCATCTGTGGTTTCTGCACAGTTTGGGAATCCCAGCTGCTGAAACCTCCTAGGATATGTGTGTTCTGTGATTAGATTTCACCAGCCCTGTAACAAATATGAAATTCTGAAGTATTATAGTTGACTTGTCATGAAGTCACAGTCTCCTTGGTCCCATGTCTTGCCAACCTGGTCAGCTCAGCTTGTCATCAATGGTTGCTTTACTCCAAAAATCACAAAATACTCAAGTTGCTCCAGTCCCTAGGGACCAGTCACTTATCTCAGGGCAAGTCATGCCTTAGACCTCACACCAAAGACAACACTGGCAGCCCATTCTATAGTAAACTAACTACAGATTTAATAACTAAGAAAAGAAATGGGGCAAGCAGGCATATACACACAGATGAGCTACCAGCTATATTTTAAGATTAGCAAAGTTGTAGAAATTTGCTAATTCAAAATGTCCTTCAGGGCAAACCCAGAGATAACTCTAGGGGTGTCTACTTCAATCTTAATATCTCTGTCCCTGTCAGAGTCCAAAAAGCAAAGAGACACCTTGATTTTTCTGTTTGAGGCATTTTTATACCTTCGCTCCTCAGAAATCAAGTTTATAGCAACAGTTCACTGGCAGGTCTCGTCTTTCTGGTGGGGGAGGGGAAGGAGGAATGCTCTTTAAAGTCTTTGATCTCACACAATGGCCCATTTGTTGCATTATACAAGGCCTTTTCCTTGTTTGATGATTTACGTAGTCATAGAGGTTTCCGTTGCAAATGTTTGCTAAGGCTTTATGACATGGGTAGGTATAGCTCAGTGAGAACAATCCATGCAACATCCTACTAGCTTTTCAGGTAGTATAAACGCTGAACACATTCATATAAGCTTCAGATCTATTTTTACAATACTAACACGCATCACAGCTGGACTGGTTTCCAGCTATGAATTTGTCAGAACTCAGGTGACGCTTTCAGCCTTAGGATGAACTGGCATTTGGTCTACCAGCATCACACCACAATCTTAGCTAAACTGAGAGCTGGTGTTTCTTTATGGAATTTTGGAATTAAAAAGGAAAGAAAGTGGAGATATTCCAGCCACAGATGAAGAGCTCTCTCAATTCCTTGAAAAGGAAAGCATACCAAGCCACATTGCTGCTGTAGGAGACTCACGGCAACACTAAAGACTGTTTCAACCAATCGTAGTATATAGGAATAGAGTAATACCCCTTTAAGTAGCTTGTGAGCTGTCTAGTGGTGATCATTGTTCTGTTTTAGAAGCCATCAGAAACTAATCAGAGGAGCAGTGTGTATTAAACTAGGCCTTGTATGTCTGTATATAGTTAATAAACATGGTTCTTTGGGAGCCAGCTGAGCCCATGGAGTTTCTTCATATTCTGTTTTTTTGTGTAATGAGCAAAAGACACAATACTAATCGTAACACATTTGTAACAAACAAGTTTTGATAAATTTAGCCATTTTTCCTGTTTTTAATTTGTCTAAGACCAAACCAGGGTTCTTACAGACTTCATAATTTGCAACTGTCCATATAATTTCTGTGAAAACATTACAGCAGGATTTGCAAGGAATTTGTAGAATACTGCTTTTGTTTGATTTTAAATACAAATTCTATGTTTACTAACAAAGAAAACCCAAAATAGAAATGGGGGTAAAATATTTGGCAGAGCTCAGCCTTAAAATGAAACGTCAGCTCTGAGAGTGGCATAGCTTCATGCCTTCATAATGGCACAGCAGATGCAGGGATGTGTCACTTGGGGTGATCCGAGAAGTGTTTTGTCACTTAGGGGCAGTCAAAACCCAGTTTCTTACTCAAGCACCATTTACAAAATGGAAGGTTGTGCGGGGGTGACAAATGTAGGGCTTCTGATTTTAGGTTTTTACTGATTAACATGGACAAAAACACCCCTGATAAAAAAATGAAACTGGTGTTTATCCAATAAACACCAGACAAAACAACAGAAATGTTTGCTTGTATTTAGGGGCTTGTTGTACACGAAGCAGTAATATGGACTACGGGCGTGCAATTTTTAAGCACACCAAGATGTTGTGCATCAGCAGGGTCTGTGTAGGTCCTGCTGGTAGACGCTAAAGGTTTGAAACAGTGCTATGTTAAATTGCACTAGGGAACATTATAAGGAGATTACTCACTACAGTATATCTGACTGTATAATACTATATAATTTACATGACTCATTACCGTATGTACTAAAAAAAACCCTGGAACCCTATGATTTTTTGACATCTACATAAGACTCAAAAATAGCTAAAAAGTAACACCCCCACCCCCAAATGAAACTAATAAACCCTGAAAAAAAGAAGTCGTACACATAGGTCAGCTTATTGGTCAGGAATAAAGCTTCAGGCTGGGAATTGACGAATCCCAGCTACTTCAGAGCAGTCTAATGGATGTAGAGACATGTCACTTGCGGTGACCTGAGAAATACTTTGCCATAAAAAACTGGTTTTTGACTGGTTATTTAAATTATTAATCACCATTATCAACTATTATAACATTCATTCACATCTATTATGGTGAAGTCTCTGAAAATTAAATTTTACATTGAATATTTAGGAAATTTTGGTCTTTGAATAAGGGAACCACAAATAAGGAACAGGGAATAAGGAACCAACTTCAGCCTTGTCAAAGACAATGAGAGTGTGATGAGATTGAAAGAAAGAGACTGGGATCAAGAGAGGGAAAAAGAAGCAAAAGAAATCCAGCAGGGATAAATGAGGGGATGGATGATTTTGTGACTAATGTATAGGTCTGTGAACCTGGACTCCAGGGTTCTATTCTTGGCTCTGTCACTGGCTCACTGTGAAATGGAGACAATAATACTGATCTGCCTCACAGCAAGGGGAAATCATGAAAGAATCTTAAAACAGTGGAATGGGAATTTTAACATTAGTTATTTCTAGATGGTTTAGTAGCTACCTGTCTATGAGATACTCCCACCTCTCTCTCTCCTCATGCCGTAGCACCTCAGCTGAGATCAGCAGAGATGATGAAGCCCTGCTGGTATAAACAAGGGGCTGCTAGCAGGGCATTCTCTGTGAGGGCCTCACAACTTTGTAATTTTCTCCCCTTCCCTTGGTTCAAAATAACCCAAATTTGATGTTCTTCGGGGTACATAGCAAAGCTTAGCTTTTCCCTGGGGCCTCTGAAAAGGGGAACTGGAAGAGTAGGAAATTACTCGTTGGGGTTTGAGTTTATAATTTGCCTGTCTTGCTAGTGGTGGGTTACATTAAAATGTACTCCTGCACAATATATTTTGTGTTATGTTGTTAAGTTATGTCAAGGCCTGAAAGAGCAAGAGAACCACTGAGGAGGTTTTGTTTGGAAGGTACATGGCTGTGGATGGGAAAAGTAGACCCTGTGGGGTAGGGCAATGGAAGGACCTAGAGTGGATTACGTCTGGTCTGTGGGTGAGAGCAAGGAAGCCTATTGGTAGATGAGAGAAGAGATGCCCTTAATAGAGGCCATAAACCCACAATTTTCTAAGGGCACCAGAAGACAGTGGGTAGCAGGCAACGTCTCCTGTCCCCAAAATCCCGCCAGGAAATGTGGATAAGCAGGACATCATGGAGATGGTCACGGGGTCAGGTGGGAGCCTCTGTAGGTTGTGTTAATTGTCCAGATTCTTAAGACTCTAAACCTTTTAAGGTTTCCCAGTTACACATTTTATATGTATATTTGGAAAGCGGAGACTGGTTTATGGCATGCTATTATATGAATTTACTATATGCTTCATGCTATATAGGCTATTGCAGGCTGTGTGCTTCTATATAAGTTGCTGTAATATTGATTAAGGTATTTTGTGCATTTTATTCCCCTTTTAGTATTAGAAGCAGGGCAATAATTATTTTAAATTAAAAAAAATATTTAAATTTACAGGGAGTAGGGGATATTTGGTAAGTTTAAAGCCCTCCATCCATATTCGTACTAGCCGAAAATCCTAAATTCTTTTGCAAAATTTTAAAAATAAGAGTTGTGCGTAAGTACCATATGGTACCATCTGTTTAGCCAGAAAACAATGATGGTGCTGTGAAATTAGTTCTACTTTCCAAACTTCTAGGCTAAATTAGAGCCAGGAGAAATGGTGAAGGAGTGGAGGTTACAGAAAATTTTATTTTCCACTAACTGTTCTTCACACATGGATTTCTACCTCAGGGGATGATTTTGCACCATATTGAGTCAGCAGAGATCTGTGTCAAGTATCATTTCCATTGCTATTAGTAAAACAGTGATGATCAGGTATGGTCCCACTCTGAAATTAGTGGGACCTGAATATACTAAATGCTTTATTTTTCTTTGAAGGATCATTAGTGCTCAGCTCTGTGCAGTTGCTAATAACACCTGCCTGCCTAGAATCATACATCTTAAGTGAA
This sequence comes from Dermochelys coriacea, assembly GCF_009764565.3. Taxonomy (NCBI): domain Eukaryota; kingdom Metazoa; phylum Chordata; order Testudines; family Dermochelyidae; genus Dermochelys; species Dermochelys coriacea. Next base: position 12,604,132 of record NC_050073.1, on the reverse strand, counting down.
TCACACATTTTCCTTCCATCTCATACTCTGCCATATGCATCAGAATGTCGAACATTAACTCATTTGCAGGAAAGCTGCCACTAACCTCCCCTTCTCTCTCCTCAACGCTGCTCCGAGGCCCCTGTAGTACTTCCTCCTATGGCTGCCCACAGCAGCCACTTCCCCAATATGTTGCTTTCTCCTCTTCCTGATTTACAAGTGCTCCATCTCCTCTCATAACACACACGCTCCAGGCCAGTGCTGTCAGTGCTCCAGGCACTAGGCCCTCCAGGCTCAAGCCCTCCATGGGTTCCCATAAACACTCAGGCTTCCACAGCCCCCTTATGAGAGGGGCAATCCTTCAACACACAACTTCCACAAACCTTAACGCTTTCTGTCAGGGGTTCCTCAAGTCCTACACACTTTGATCGCAGGGGTACCTTGAGTCCTGGCACAAGGGCAAAGTTCTTCAGCCCTCAGTTGCACCTCTAGTTGGTGCCTAAGCCTCCCTCTGCTTCAGGCTCCAGCTATGGGATGACATGTTATGGAGCAGCTGCCCACCCTCTGACTCCGACCTGTTCTGCTTTACAGGACCCAGGGCTACTTCAAACTTCTCCCACAGACTTCTCCCGCTAAGCCTCCTCAGACAGCTTCAGTCAATCACAGCCCTGCATAAGCTGCAGTCCCAGCTTCTCCCTTAGAACAGGGTGTCACCGTGTCTCCGTGGGTCATAAGTGAGAATACCAAATTCAGAACAAACTGCTGAGAAATAGGGCAGATACACATCAAAACTGGTGGTTATTCTTCCATAAGATATACCAAACCAGCAACAAAAGTAAACTTCTGTTTCATCAAGAAGTTTAACTGGCTAAGAAGAAGTCAGAAAAGCAGTCTTCTTAGGGATTCCAGTCCTTGCATCACTGCCAACATCACTAGACTTAATGAGTAGTTATTTAAAAACAATTTAATCAAACAAAAAGGTTCTTCTGACCCCAAAAGACAAGCCACATACCCAAGTTAAAATACAACTCAGATCTCACCCAATAATCACGCTGTTGCCAATCATTTAATATCTAAAATCTAAAGATTTATTTATAGAAATGAAAAACATGAGAGTTAAAATTGGTTAAAAGAATCAAATGCATACAATAATTACAAAGTTCTTGGATCAAGCTTGTAGCAGTGATGAAATAAACTGCATCGTTCTCACTGTGGAAAATTACAGGGAACAAGATGGTGTTTGGGATCACATGGGCAAGTCACAAGTCCATGCATGATTTCGCTTAGTCACAGCAGAAGCCTTTACCCATACTCTAGTTGTTCTCATGAAATTCCATTAAGTGTAGATAGGCATCTCCCATGGTCCATTGTCAGTTAAGTGTTCCTTAATAAGCCATTTAACTTGAATGGTCCCTTTAAGATGTGCAGGCTAAATAACTTGTGGTGCTACCCAGAAGCAAACACATTAGAAATACAGGTGCAGAGCCAATACTCATAACTTCAGATACAAAAATGATACATGCATATGAATAGCTTAATCATATTCAGCAAATCATAACCTTCCCAATGACACCTTACCTGACACACGTCAGATAAGATTTGTTGCAATTATATATCAGTGGTAGCAACAATGATCTACATGGTCATAGTTTAATCAGATAACATCAGACAGGGCGAAACCAGCTCCCCTCCCCCCCATGGCTTTGCCTGGCTTCCTCCTGCACCCACCGAGCTGTTTTACACCCTGCTTCCCCCGAGCCACGAACTCCCACCAGGTACACAGCCCTGAGAATGCCCAGCCCTACAGGGGATGAGACTTCACAACAATAGCACTACCCAGACCAGGCAGAGCCAGTGTAGGCATATTTGCCCTTAAACAGAATTCTGCACAGAACTACAAACCAACCTACATTTCAACCACCAGTACAAAGAAGCCAGGATCAAAATGAAAAGGAAAGAAATGGTACAATGGGGCAGTAACAATTAAGAAAAGTGGTGAGAAAACCAAACCAAACAAAGATTCAGACATTTGCAGTCCAGAAAGGATCATTACTTCATCTTGTCTGACCTCTGTATAGCCCAGGCCATTGAATTTCACCCAGTTTCCCCTGTATTGAGCCCAGTACCTTGCATTTCATTAACGGCATGCAGTCTTGACTGTAAGAGATAGAGAATCCATCTTTTCCCTGGGCACCATAAAGCCAGCGCAGGTGGCCATTTCAGGATTGCCCTGGCCTGGTGGGTTTCCCAGGACAGGGCTCTATACCACTCCCACCCCAGATGGCCAGGAAAAGGGGGCACATCTGCAGCATTGTTCTGCTCTGACAATTCCTGGTTAGAAGTGGGACAGAAACACGGCAAATATCTGTCTTTGACACCCCTTTGAGTACTATGACAACTGGACACAAGAATATGACTCAGCTGTAGAATATGACTAAACCAGAACATGATCAAGCTCTAGAAACACTGTATCAGAAAGGAATACTCCAAAAGAGAGGGTTTGTTTAGGCTGGTACAGAAGAATACAACTAGGAGTAATGGGCGGAAATTGAGTAGGAAAATATAGGATGAACCCAGAAAAAGCTTCCTGAATGTGAGAATTACCACATTATATTGTGGAAAAGTCTTCAGAGAGAAGTGGCTTTAGCATCTAATGAACACAGATAAATGTTGGAAATGCAATGGAGCTCATTCATCCACAGTAAACTGGATGGCCCACTTTCAGGGCAATATGAATTTTCACACATTTTAGTTTCTTCCAAAGTCTCAGATTTGTAGTAATTTGTGCATGTGAGTGGTTTTTATTTTTCTTACGTATTATACAAATGCCTTAAAAATATTCCCTGGGAAAATTGGCAGTTTAACTGTAAAAAACAAGGGAAGTGGTAAGGACAGAGCCATCTAATGTTATTAACACTCGTCAGTGTTTGACATAGTTCCTGCTGCACTAGCACAAGAAAATGCAGGAACGACCTGTTATGGGACCTTTCAGAATTTTGTGCTTCTAGTAAAAATAAAACAGACGCATTCTATTTCTTTTTCTATTGGTAACATTTCTTGATGAGGAAGCTTAAATTGCAGGAAGAATGTTTCCTTTTTTCTCTCACTGTACTGAAGCAAAATCTGACAGGGTTTATTTGGTGAAATTACAGCAGCCATCTTTCAAAGTAGCAGCCATGTTAGTCTGTATTTGCAAAAAGAAAAGGAGTACTTGTGGCACCTTAGAGACTAACAAATTTATTAGAGCATAAGCTTTCGTGAGCTACAACTCACGAAATGCATCCGATGAAGTGAGCTGTAGCTCACGAAAGCTTATGCTCTAATAAATTTGTTAGTCTCTAAGGTGCCACAAGCAGCCATCTTGTAAGCAATATGGAGCCATTTTACTAACCCTACCAATTCTCAAATGCACAATGTTTAACACAGTGGAATGTGGACTGGTCTATCATAGATGCTATGAGAAAGCTGTAGAGATAATCTTGCAAATCAGGCCACACTAAACATAAACTACTTCATCTACAAAACACAAAGCTACAAGAACAAACTAGGAACCCAATCCTGCAGTCCTTACTGAGGCAAAACGCGTGTGTACATTCCCTTGCCGAACATTCCTTCAACAAGGAGGAAATACAAGCTGCCTGGTAAGTCTGGAGAATATCAGAGAGATGGACTATTTTCCTCATGAGTGCTCCCGCTCCAGATTGTTGGAGTCAGACCTGCACAGAAGGGCTTTTAGGGGGTAGAGGGAAGGAAGAGAGAGATGGAATATGCAAGCATTCCTCTCTTCTTCACTCCTAAAGCTTGAATGGCTGGTTCAGTCGTCCCTTTACTTGGGGAAGCAGAGAGAAACATTTCACCCTTCATACTGTTACAGCTCCTATCCCAGCTGCCCCATCCCAGTTACTTTCTTTTACTATTTCCAACACAGCTCCAGAGATCTTTCAAGACATTTTGGAACCAGAGCAAATGGAATATGTTATTCTCTCTTCCGCAAACATATGCCCTCCATTTCCATGGGGGAGCAGAGAGCTTACCACACCCATTATTCCTTTTCAGAGTAGCAGCCGTGTTAGTCTGTATTCGCAAAAAAGAAAAGGAGTACTTGTGGCACCTTAGAGACTAACAAATTTATTTGAGCATAAGCTTTCGTGAGCTACAGCTCACTTCATCAGATGTATTAAGTGAGCTGTAGCTCATGAAAGCTTATGCTCAAATAAATTTGTTAGTCTCTAAGGTGCCACAAGTATTCCTTTTCTTTTTTGCATTATTCCTTTGTCTTTCTCCATAGAATTCAATTGACTGTAATATGATATTAGCTCACTAAAATATCATGCATTAGTGTGGACTCACTTGAGGCACTGGAGAGAGCTTGTTTAGACTGAGTTTGATGGTTTTTTTCTGACAGAAATGGAGGACAATTGTTCTCCAAGGGGACAATCTTGGCTCAAGTGATCATGAGCTAATTCAGTTCAAACTAAATGGAAGGATTAACAAAAATAAATCTGCAACTAGGGTTTTTGATTTCAAAAGGGCTGACTTTCAAAAATTAAGGAAATTAGTTAGGGAAGTGTATTGGACTGAAGAATTTATGGATCTAAAGGTAGAGGAGGCCTGGGATTACTTTAAATCAAAGCTGCAGAAGCTATCGGAAGCCTGTATCCCAAGAAAGGGGAAAAAATTCATAGGAAGGAGTTGTAGACCAAGCTGGATGAGCAAGCATCTTAGAGAGGTGATTAAGAAGAAGCAGAAAGCATACAGGGAGTGGAAGATGGGAGGGATCAGCAAGGAAAGCTACCTAATTGAGGTCAGAACATGTAGGGATAAAGTGAGACGGGCTAAAAGTCGAGTAGAGTTGGACCTTGCAAAGGGAATTAAAACCAATAGTAAAAGGTTCTATAGCCATATAAATAAGAAGAAAACTAAGAAAGAAGAAGTGGGGCCGCTCAACACTGAGGATGGAGTGGAGGTTAAAGATAATCTAGGCATTGCCCAATATCTAAACAAATACTTTGCCTCAGTCTTTAATAAGGCTAAAGAGGATCTTAGGGATAATGGTAGCATGACAAATGGGAATGAGGATATGGAGGTAGATATTACCATATCTCAGGTAGAAGCGAAACTGAAACAGCTTAATGGGACTAAATCGGGGGCCCAGATAATCTTCATCCAAGAATATTAAAGGAATTGGCACCTGAAATTGCAAGCCCATTAGCAAGAATTTTTAATGAATCTGTAACCTCAGGAGTAGTACCGAATGATTGGAGAATTGCTAATATAGTTCCTATTTTTAAGAAAGGGGGAAAAAAAGTGATCCGGGTAACTACAGGCCAGTTAGTTTGACATCTGTAGTATGCAAGGTCCTGGAAAAAATTTTGAAGGAGAAATTAGTTAAGGACATTGAAGTCAATGGTAAATGGGAAAAAATACAACATGGTTTTACAAAAGGTAGATCGTGCCAAACCAACCTAATCTCCTTTTCTGAAAAGGTAACAGATTTTTTAGATAAAGGAAATGCAGTGGATCTAAAATACCTAGATTTCAGTAAGGCATTTGATACCGCGCCACATGGGGAATTATTAGTTAAATTGGAGAAGATGGGGATCAATATGAACATCAAAAGGTGGATAAGAAATTGGTTAAAGGGGAGACTGCAACGGGTCCTACTGAAAGGCAAACTGTCAGGTTGGAGGGAGGTTACCAGTGGAGTTCCTCAGGGATCGGTTTTGGGACCAATCTTATTTAATCTTTTTATTACTGACCTTGGCACAAAAAGTGGGAGTATGCTAATAAAGTTTGCAGACGATACAAAGCTGGGAGGTATTGCCAATTCGGAGAAGGATCGGGATATTATACAGGAGGATCTGGATGACCTTGTAAACTGGAGTAATAGTAATAGGATGAAATTTAATAGTGAGAAGTGTAAGGTTATGCATTTAGGGATTAACAACAAGAATTTTAGTTATAAATTGGGGACGCATCAATTAGAAGTAACGGAAGAGGAGAAGGACCTTGGAGTATTGGTTGATCATAGGATGACTGTGAGCTGCCAATGTGATATGGCTATGAAAAAAGCTAATACGGTTTTGGGATGCATCAGGAGAGGCATTTCCAGTAGGGATAAGGAGGTTTTAGTACCGTTGTACAAGGCACTGGTGAGACCTCACCTAGAATACTGTGTGCAGTTCTGGTCTCCCATGTTTAAAACGGATGAATTCAAGCTGGAGCAGGTTTAGAGAAGGGCTACTAGGATGATCCGAGGAATGGAAAACTTGTCTTATGAAAGGAGACTTAAGGAGCTTGGCTTGTTTAGCCTAACTAAAAGAAGGTTGAGGGGAGATATGATTGCTCTCTATAAATATATCAGAGGGATAAATACAGGAGAGGGAGAGGAATTATTTCAGCTCAGCACCAATGTGGACACAAGAACAAATGGGTATAAACTGGCCACCAGGAAGTTTAGACTTGAAATCAGACGAAGGTTTTTAACCATCAGAGGAGTGAAGTTTTGGAATAGCCTTCCAAGGGAAGCAGTGGGGGCAAAAGGTCTATCTGGTTTTAAGATTCTACTTGATAAGTTTATGGAGGAGATGGTATGATGGGATAATGGGATTTTGCTAAGTAATTGATCTTTAAATATTCAGGGTAAATAGGCCAAATCCCCTGAGATGGGATATTAGATGGATGGGATCTGAGTTACCCAGGAAATAATTTTCTGTAGTATCTGGCTGGTGAATCTTGCCCATATGCTCAGGGTTTAGCTGATTGCCATATTTGGGGTCGGGAAGGAATTTTCCTCCAGGGCAGATTGGAGAGGCCCTGGAGGTTTTTCGCCTTCCTCTGTAGCATGGGGCATGGTTGACTTGAGGGAGGCTTCTCTGCTCCTTGAAGTCTTTAAACCATGATTTAAGGACTTCAATAGCTCAGACATGGGTGAGGTTTTTCGTAGGAGTGGGTGGGTGAGATTCTGTGGCCTGCATTGTGCAGGAGGTCAGACTAGATGATCAGAATGGTCCCTTCTGACCTTAGTATCTATGAATCTATGATCTGCTATGATCAGAGCAGTTTCACTTTTGCATGTGGCCCCTGCTTCCTGTCTTTTTAAAAGTAGTTTTAGAACTAGCCCCATCCCTGTCTCAGAAGTGGAAAAACACTCTTAAATTGAAGCTAAGGTTAATTATGCAGTGTCAGCAGGTGTCCAGAATAACTGGTGGGCATACAGGTAGCCAGGTACCATCCCTGGTGCGCACACAGCCTTCTGTTCTCATTCATCTTATTTTTAAAAGTGAAAACCTGAGAGGCCATTTGTCAGGGGTGTCACAGGGAAGACTTTTGTCGGGGAAGTGGTAAGAAAAACAGGCACTCTCTCCCCACCATGGCCTCTTTCAGACTGAAAAACTAGCACTTTACAGGAAAGGGCTGGAAGGGAGAAAACAACTAGAGTTGCTGATTCATTAATTTATTGTGAGTAGTGTGATTTTGGTCCCAGCTTTAGTCCATTATTGTGATGTGAAAAGCTGCAGCCTTCCCACAGTTTGGGGAAGCAAAATGAGAGACACTTTTCCCATTCAATGACCTGTAGCCTCATGGAACGTACACTGAACTGCAAAACCAAAAACCATGACTTCCACTCCCAGCTCTTTCACTTACTGCTAATATGTCTGCACCTGTTATACAGAGGTTGCTTAAGACACTGCCACCCTAGCAAAACTTCAGGGTGCTGCCCCCTTCCTGCACCCTAGAACAAAGGATCTCAACCAGGCAAGGGGACATGGTGACCCTTCTGATGGCTCAGTGGTTATAGTAGAAGGCAGGGAGGGGGGCAAACACCAGGTTGCAGCACCACTCCCTCAGGTGTGGCCATGATGGAGGGTGGCCGGGCCACATCTGAATGAACCACATTGTGACCTGCAGCACAAGGTTATAGAGCCACTCAGGTTTGGCCCGGCCACCCCAGGCAGAATCTGCCACCATAGACAGCTGCCTCCTTTATCTACAGCTAGAGTGGCCCCTGCCTTTATAACCTTTATTATAAGCCAAGCTCTCATACCTTGTAGGTCACTATCACTTGTCAGTTTCAGAGTAGCAGCCCTGTTAGTCTGTATTCGCAAAAAAGAAAAGGAGTACTTTTGGCACCTTAGAGACTAACAAATTAATTTGAGCATAAGCTTTCGTGAGCTACAGCTCACTTCATCGGATGCATTCGGTGGAAAATACAGTGGGGAGATTTATATACATACACATTTGTCAGTTAGGAAATGTCTGCGCTGCACAGTTAACCCAGGCTCTTACCCAGGTTTGAGCCTTAACATCCCCCACCCCACCCCACCATCCACCCAGTAAAACCTTTGACCTTGGTTTGGCAGTGCTCTAAGGCCAGGCGAGCTCACCCAGCTTGGGGGATGACACCCAGGCTCTGCTTTAAGTCAGGCTGGAACCCACCCACTTTCTCATGAGGATGCTGGCAAAAATCACTGGAGTGCAGGGGTGAAAGTAGATGCCGGAACTTACTGGTACTCCCTGCACCGGGGCCTGGCATCTTTACCAAGGGGGTGGTGGCTCTGTCCCCCTGAGAAGGGATGGGGTCTCGGGGGGGGGGGCTTCCCCATCTCGCCTCTTTCCCCCTGCTCCGCCCCCTGCCTGCCCCATTCCACCCTTTCCCCCAAGCCTCCTCCCCCAAGGCTGGAGCACCCAAGGAGAAATTTGCTGGATGCAGAGCACCCACCAGCAGCTCCCTACCCTGCGCCCTGCCCCAGCTCACATCCACTCCGCTTCCACCTCCTCCCCTGCCCTCCTCCACGCTCTGCTTCTCCACGCCCCCCCCCCCCAGCTTCCCGTGAATCAGCTGTTCGGCAGGAAACCGGGGAGGACTGAGAAGCAAGCGGTGGCTTCCTGCTCAGGCCGAGGGTGGCGGAGGTGAGCTGGGGGGGAGGGGTTCCCCTGCGCGCTCCCCCCCGGGTTACCTGCTGCGGTGTGGGCGGCCCTCCTGGAGCCCCCCCGCCCCAGCTCACCTCCATCTCCACCTCCCTGGGCCTGAGCGGGAAGCCGCCACTTGCTTCTCAGCCTGCCCCGGCTTCCTGCGCCAACAGCTGATTCACGGGAAGCCTGCGGGGGCGGAGAAGCAGAGCGGGGCGGCGCATTCAGGGAAGGAGGCAGAGGCGGAGCGGAGGTGCGCTGGGGTGGGGAGCTGCCGGTGGGTGCTCTGTACCCACCAAATTTTCCCCTTGGGTGCTCCAGGGCTGGAGCACCCGTGGAGTCAGCGCCTAAGGCGCCACTTTTGGCCGGTTAAATTTAGATGCCCTGTTAGAACCAGTTCTCCCTTGCGGAACAAGCGGTTCTAAAAGGGCTTCTAAATTGAACAACCGGTTCTAGCGACCTGGTGCGAACTGGCTCCAGCTCACCACTGGGTTTGGGGTTTTTTTGTTTGCTGTGTAGACATACTGTAACTCACTGCCAGCTGCCACATCACAGAGCAGCAGGGCTACTCTAGGCAGAGGGGGCACAGCAGCACCCATAGCTCCCTAGTCTCTGTCACATGCAGAGATGTCAGGGAAGCAGAAAGATGCCGGATGCTACAGAATTCAGATAAAAGATTCCTCTTTACTGCAGCCAGACATTTGTGATGAGAAAGGCCAGGCAGGACGAGCTAGTTCCCCTCTGCTCTGACCCATACAAAGCTGTCCTGAGTTGAGACACAGGAAGGCAGAGCGTGATGCACTTACTGTGAGAGAGGGGGAGTCCAGACAGAACTTGGTATCCAGCTGCCTTCCTTTGCCTCCGTTTTCTCACTATTTAGACCCACAAATAGAGACAAGAACCCAGGACCCGGAACGAGCAGCGCTGGCTCCCACTCACCCCCACCCTGCAGAGTCTGCACTGAGTGAGGAAACTCACTGTGAAAGAGAAACTCAGAGCAATGCATTTACCGTGTTAACCCTTCACTCACCTCAGTGCTGCCCTGTCCTCATCATCGGTTGAGCCTGGCTGTTACACAGAGCACAGAGGGGGAGGGGCACTTCCCCTGCAACTTGCCCAACCTGTTGCTTGTTTGGGGGCTTTAGGGGAAGAGGGGGGGCGGCTTCTGCTTTTTTATTTTTAAATTTTCCATGGGAGAGCATGATTGGCTCAGAGGCTTTTAGTTGCACAACCCTCTTCTCTGTGCAAGAGCACAGAGATTTAAAAAAAGCTTAAAAGGCTGCTTCCTTTCTGTGTTGATTTTTCCTTTCATCTTTCGGGTGGCTGGACTCAGCGGCGTGTGCGCTTGGTGCTTGCTGGCTCCCTGCCTTACTTTCAGTTCAGCCAGCCCCGCCATGTGGCACTGGGTACGTGGGGTTGGGTTATGGAGGAGGACTGGTGGGCAATACCGCTCTCAGCAGCAGCCCGCGATTTGCCTGCCTTCAGCTGTGTAAGGGCCAGGCACAGTGCAGAGATTGCTCCCTCCAGGTCACCCCATGGAGGGGAGAAGGCAGGAGCCGTGGGGCCGTGATGGCAGCCCGCAGAGAGAGCCTGGCACACACGTGTGTGCGTGGGTATATATATAACACACCTAGAGGGGACAGCAGTTGCTGTGCTCCTTCTGCAAACCCAGGATTCCTCCCTGACCTTGCCCTTGACCTTCCCCAGCACGGGGCTGTGCAGACACATGGGGAGGGGAGGAAGCAGCAAGGGTACATGAAGCATCACAGGTACAGGAGACAGTGGGTCCGAGCCACAGGGGATGGCAGATGGGAGGACGGAAGCGTCAGAGGCCACGGGTAGGGGGGTTGAGAACTGTTGGGGCCTCACTGGCAAAAGTCCAGGTCCCACCAGCGGGGGTGGAGCTAGGAGCTCAGGGAAAGTGAGGATGTGCGTCCTGGGGTTTTGGGGGGAACCAGGCTGAATGACCTTTTCATTGGGGGATATAAAGGGGTGCTGGGCCTTTGGGGAGATTTTCTGGCCAGAGACGGGGAACCAGGCACTGAACTTGGGAGACCAGATATGGGATGGGAGGGGCCCATGGGCTGCATGGGGGACTAGGACCGTGGCAGTTTCTTGCCCAGGGAATTGGGAGAGAGGGTAGAGGTGGGAGCCAGGGGCTGGGGTGTTCACAGGGAAGGATAAGACTTGCACTGAACACATGGAAACCCCTCCTTCCCCAGGGATCTGCCTAGAAAAGGCCAGACCTCTGGCTGTGCTCTCCTGTTCTTGTGTAGCTTGGGGGTTGGAGCCATGGAGGCAACTGCTGAGCTGCACTTGGAGGTGATGGGATGTGCATACAGAATGAATGGGTGTGATGTGTGTGATGGGTTCGGTCTGCACCCATTCTGGCAGGAGCCTTGTTCTACCTGGTACCCCAGCACTTCAAGTGACAGTCTCAAGGGGGGTCTCTGTGACTGAACCCCTCACAATGTGTATCAGGTGACGTGTGCATGAAACGAGTGGGGCGATGTGTGCACTGAATGGAGCGTGAATGGGTGTGTGCAGGGGGCACAGATGGCTATAGAATGAGGAGGGTGGGTGTGCACAGTGAGTGGCTCTGTCTGCATCCAGGGTGTGCACTCAGGGTGGAATGAATGGGGGTGGGTGGTGCAGTAAGTGGTGTCTGGAGAGTTTGTGTGTAATGAGCGTGTGGGTGGAAGAACTAGACGGAATTAAAGTGGGTGTGCAATGAGTGCTCAGTGAGACGGATGGAAAGAATGCACCAAGTGGGTATGAGTAGGGCAAACAGGCAATACGTCAATCTATGCAGATTTATGCAAATATACGTAAATATCTATTTTTGTTTGCAAATGTTGGCAGGTCAACACAGTATCTGAGAAGTTCAATATTTTAACCTGTTTCTCCTCTCAACCCCCCTTTGAGGTAGGGCAGTGCTGTTATCCCTATTTTACACTTGGGGAAACTGAGGTACAGAGCAACTAAGTGACTTGCCCAAGGTCATACAGGGAGTCTCTCTCAGAGAAGAGAATTGAAACCAGGTGCCCAATGTCCAGGCCAGTGCGCTGACCCTGCACCATCCTTCCTTTCTAAAAGCTCATTTAAGTTAAATTTGTGCAACTTCCCCATGGAGACAACCCCTTAACTTGCACCATCATAATTCTCCAGCAGGTTTCAGACAAGAAATGCAGAAGTGCAAACAGAAGCTCCTTTGGGGAACAGGAGGAGCCAAAGATCTGGGCCCTGTAGCCACCTGCCACCGCCCCACCCCCCTCTGTTCATTCCCAGTCTCTGCAGTAGCAGTGGGCACTTGTAATCCCTGAGCTCTTTAAATCTCACTGTGAGGCATTTTTCTCCAGCCCACAAACAGAACTGTGGCTCTTTGCAATCTCTCTTATTTTTCACCATCATTTTTAAGATGTGGACACTAGAACTGGATTCTCTATTCCAGTAGCGGTCTCACCAATACCATGTACGTAAACATAGGCGCTGACTACATGGGGCGGGGTGGCTACAGGGCTGGAGCACCCATGGAGAAAAATTAGCAGGTGCTTAGTACGCACCGGCAGCCAAGCTCCCCTCCTATCCACTGCCGGCCCTGCTGATCAATTCCTCCCCTTCCCTCCCAGTGCCTCCTGCACATCAAGAAACAGCTGTTCAGTGGCATGCAGGAGACACTGGGGAGGAGGAGCGAGGACAGGGCGTGCTCAACAGAGTGGGTGGGAAGAAGTGGGATGGAGGTGGGGACTTGGGGGAGGGGTGGAGTGAGTGCAGGGCCTGTGTCTGAGCGGGGGTTAAGCACCTTCGGGGAAAATGCACCTGTGTACACAGAGATAAAATCAACAAGGAGTCAGGTGGTACCTTAAAGACTAACAGATTTATTTGGACATAAACTTTCGTGGGTAAAAATCCCACTTCTTCAGATGCCCCATTGGCACCCTTACTTCTGCACTGCTGTTGCCATTCCAGGGCTGACAGCAAGAGCCCCTCCGCCTACAGGTGAGCCCAACTGCTTCCCAGTGAGGAAATGAATGGGAGAGGTGAGGGAAGGAGAGCCCGAGCCAAGGCTGCCTCCTGGTGAGGGATTGCGGGGGCAGGTGAGAGATGGGAAGGAGAATCCAAGCCCAGGAGGCAGGGGTGACTCATAAAAACAGGGGTGTGGGGACAAAGCTCCCACCCCGGCCCCAGGAGGGGGCACTGGGAAAAAGCAGAGGGGCTGGTGTGGGACCCAGAAATAAAGTCGGGGTCTCTGTGACCCAGTTTGCACCTCCCACCCGACACATCTGCCAGGAGGCAAGGCTCTGGCTGTCCCCTTTATCCCCAGTTCCCAGGTGTGCCCAGCCCTTCTTCATGAGCCTCAGCCACCAGGGCTGACAGCCGAGCTTTTAAAAAAATAAAAAAACAAAAATTCCCCCCCGCAGAACTCAGGCATCCCTTGACACAATCCTGCACCTTCCTTGGAAGTCCCGCCCCAGAGCTTGAGAACGGCTGCACTAGAGAGCTGCACCTCCCCACAAGTCCTTCGCTCCTAACATGACTGTCCTTTGAAAAGGAAAATCCCTGATCTGACCTGCCATTAGCCAAGTACAGTATTTCATGTTTCCCTCACCAGGCAGCACTGAAGAGAGTTCATTCAATTTGAATTCTTGTAAGCAGGGTTTGAATGAATTCTCCCCGACAGCTAGTTGGGGAGGGGGAGAGACTTCAGGAGCAAACTCTATTTACGTAAACAGACTTATTCAGCATACCTATCCAGCAGGCAGGAGCTGTGTAGCTCCAAGTGATCAACTTCGACTGGTGTTGGTTTACAAATCACAATCCGATGGTCCAGGGACATCTACATCGAACACATCACTGGTCACCGACAATACCAGGAGGTGTGAGCCAGTACTACAACATCGTGCATCAACCATGGGAAAGGGACTGAGAGACTTTTTTTTTTCCATTGGACCATATGAACTGGAACCATAAACTCACTGAACATTAAATCCCACCAAATGAGGGTAGATCCATCCTCATCATCATATCCGCTCATTATACTCCACACCTGAACATAGCCATTATATGGACGACATACCCCCATATCTCAATGTCTGTACTTTGACCCGTTAAACTTTTACCCCAATCAGGGAGATTGCAGATTATGTATTCTTTACGCCACCCGCTCCTAAACTGAACTTCGCACTCCTTGATAATCTGTACCTTATTCCCTGATAACCAGAAACTTCTATGCCTAAACTCTGTACGGTTTTTTTTTACTTCAACATTATCTTAATAAAATTATTAAATCTGAATGCAGGGGTAGTGAAATTTTATCAGTGTTGTTGTCTTGACTGTATGAGTAAACGAGAGCAGAACTGTGCTTAACCTGTCCCAAATGAGGAGGTCATCCTCAGCTGAAAGGACCTCATTAAGCTAGGTGCTTAAATAGCAGACACCTGTGGAAACTAAGAGAGGGTGGGGACAGGTGTTCCTGCTAGGAGGTGTGAATGCTACCTAAGGGTCCCTAGTCTGGTTTAACCTGTTCCTCCCCACTGCTCAAATATAGAGCTAAATAAGCTCCATTAGGAGTCTTTTGATATTTTAAGTGCTCAATTAAGAGCTGAAATCACTTGTGGTGGGATAGTGTTTATGCCCAGCCTGCTAAGAGTCAAAAATCACTAAGAGCTGACAATCACTAAGGGATGGATCTGCAGTGGGTCATAGCAGAGAGACAGGTGGCAGCAGAAGGTAACCGATGGGTGGCCAACAGAGCAGCTGGCAGAAGTGGTGAGCTGGTGGCTGGATGGTAGAGCAAGCAAAGTGGCTTTTACACACTCACACACACTCCTATTCCTACAATAGTGGGAAGAGAATTCAACATGGATTCACCAAGGGCAAGTCATGCCTGACCAACCTGATTGCCTTCTATGATGAGATAACTAGTTCAGTGGATATGAGGAAAGCGGTGGCTGTGATATATCTTGATTTAGCAAAGCTTTTGATAAGGTCACCCATAGTATTCTTGCCAGCAAGTTAAAGAAGTATGGATTGGATGAATGGTCTATAAGGTGGATAGAAAGCTGGCTAGATTGTCGGGATCAACGGGTAGTGATCAACGGTTCAATGTCTAGTTGACAGCCGGTATCAAGCGGAGTGCCCCAGGGGTCGGTCCTGAGGCTGGTTTTGTTCAACATCTTTATTAATGATATGGATGTTGGGATGGATTGCACCCTCAGCAAGTTTGCAGAAGACACTAAGCTGGGGGAGAGGTAGATATCCTGGAGGGTAGGGATAGGGAACAGAGTGGCCTAGACAAATTGGAGGATTGGGCCAAAGGAAATCTGATGAGGTTCAAAAAGGAGAAATGCAGAGTCCTACACGTAGGATGGAAGAATCTCATGCACTGCTACAGGCTAGGAACCAACTGGCTAATCAGTTCTTCAGAAAAGGACCTGGGGATTATAGTGGATGAGAAGCTGGATGTGAGTCAGCAGTGTGCCCTTGTTGCCCAGAAGGCCAACAGCATATTGGGCTGTGTTAGTTGGAGCATTGCCAGCAGATCGTGATTATTCCCCTCTATTTGGCACTGATGAGGCCACATCTAGAGTATTCCGTCCAGTTTTGGTCCCCCTACTACAGAAGGGATGTGGACAAATTGGAGAGAGTCCAGCGGAGGGCAACAACAATGATTAGGGGGCTGGGGCCCATGACTTATGAGGAAAGGCTGGTGGAACTGGGCTTATTTAGTCTGCAGAAGAGAAGAGTGAGGGGGGGATTTGATAGCAGCCTTCAACTACTTGAAGCGGGATTCCAAAGAGGATGGAGCTACGCTGATCTCAGTGGTGGCAGATGACAGAACAAGGAGCAATGGTCTCAATTTGCAGTGGGGGAGGTCTAGGTTGGATATTATGAAACACTATTTCACTAGGAGGATGTATTCGCAAAAAGAAAAGGAGTACTTGTGGCACTTTAGAGACTAACAAATTTATTAAAGCATAAGCTTTCGTGAGCTACAGCTCACTTCATCGGCTCACGAAAGCTTATGCTCTAATAAATTTGTTAGTCTCTAAGGTGCCACAAGTACTCCTTTTCTTTTTGCGAATACAGACTAACACGGCTGCTACTCTGAAACTAGGAGGATGGTGAAGCACTGGAATGGGTTACCTTGGGAGGTGGTGGAATCTCCATCCTTAGAAGTTTTTAAGGCCCGACTTGACAAAGTCCTGGCTGGGACAATTTAGTTGGTGTTGGTCCTGCTTTGAGCAAGGGATTGGACTAGATGACCTCCTGAGGGCTCTTCCAATCCTAATCTTCTATGGTTCTATGAGCTCTGGGTCTGCACTGACCAGGGACAACAACTGTGAGTGGGGTGTTGTGGGGGAGGGGGCAAACTACAGGAACTTTGGTTTTGGATTCAAGAACCTGAAGCAAAAGACACTGCCCAGCGTACTCTGGGGAGGGTGTTTTGATCATCCTTTTATGTTTATGAATCCTGCTTGTGCTGTTTCCCCAGATTAATACTAGGTTATTTTTTATTAAAGAAAAACTCTTTCTATCTCAGACTCTATACTTGCAAGGGAGGAGATTTGCTCTTAGAGGTGCCCAGAGGTAGTGCGTAGGTTTTCGAGGTTACTGGGTCAGGGCTTGAGCCGGCTCTGTGTTATATTGTTGAAAAGGAACCCCTAGATACTGAACCCGGCCCTTCTTGCTGCTGCTTCCTTCTGCCTGTTGGTTACATTTTGATACATTTCTCTTCATCTGAGACTGAGTGAACAATTTGCACAACATGGCGAAATTCAAGGAGTTTCACTTTTTAAAAGTAATTCAGGCTCACTTCCTGTCTGGCTCTCAGCACCGAATTCACCTCGCTTCCTCTCCCTTTTCTGGGTAAAGAAAATACAGTCTTCCCACCCCACGCCTCACACAAATACAGTGCAAGAAACAGAGCAGCCGTAAAACAAACTTAAGAAAAGAAATGCCTAGTAAATGGCCAGGAACACAAAGCTTCAGGAGCTATATTGATGAACACATTTTACAGAGATCAACAAGTTCTGTAGTGAGTTATAAAATACTCTGATCTAGTTTAGTCATATATTTACCATCCTCACGTACTTCGACCCAAATGTTCGAACTTGGATGCTAATAAGTTAGGGTTTGTCTAGGTGACCAGTTAGTATGTGGCAGGCTGGGATGCAAATCTGCCCTGTGTTAGCCTGCCATGCACTAACTGTCCATGTGGACCCTGCCACTGCATGCTAAAAGTTCCCTAGTGCACTTTGATCTACTCCTGTTTCAAAGAGGAGAAGATCAAAGTGTCCAAGGAACTTTTAGTGCCCTGAAGCCGGATCCACACCGACACTCAGTATGTGGCACATTAATGTACTGTAGATTTACACACACACACACACCTTGCTGTGCACTACCTGGATGTCCAGAAAAGCCCAAATAAAACCTGGCCTCACTTGCAGAGTTGCTAAGCACTTACAAATCACTTTGAAGCCAGTGGAATTAGCGCTGCCAACTCTAACAATTTTACAGCAAGTCTCAGAATATTTGTTGCTTTACTTATAGTTCCCGCTCCTGGAGTCCTGCAGTTACAAGAGAATCTCAGTTTCCATTTATAAAAAAAAAAAAGGGACCCCAGTGAAGCCTAAAGGCTCTGCAAACAGAAAGCAAATAAAAAGTTTCCCAAATGTTTTTCTCCCCTCTTAAAAGTCTCATAATTTTAAGCCAATCTCATGATTTTGGGGGAGCCTGGCTCAAGATTTCTGAATATCTGGAGCTGGCAATGCTGGGGAACCACTTTCAAAAATCAGCTCACTTTTACCTGGATGCCTAAATATGGATTAAAGATCCTAACATCTTTCTCTCCAGTTTGGGGTTAATTGGGGTGAATCTCTACAACAGCCTGGAGTATTTGAGGGCTCAGACACATGGCCATAGTGCTTTGCCCAAATACTTCAAAGAAAAGGAAACAGCTTCTTCCTCCTGGGGAACCAGATGGCTCTGCTATCGAACTCCCTCACGACTGTGGGTAAAACCTGTGTCTTCATCTTGGCTTTTGCATATTAAGATGTTTAGTAGGATTAATACACTGACAAAGTAAAATAAAAATCCACTTATCAGACCTCCCGCCAAAGAGGGAAGAGAACTTTTTAAAGGAATCAGGGTCCTGTCCGCCGGCCCGCTCAACCCACTGTTGAACCCAGGCCAGACCCTGGCAGGCCACAGCGTGCCATTAAAAATCCTGCCCACCCCAGCCCGCTCTTCTCCGTCTCTCCCTGTGGGCGCAGGATGAAGAAGCTTAGTTCTTCTGGCTGCTGCTGCAGGGCAGCCTAGCTCCCCCCTCCCCTGCTTCTTCCCCCAGCATGCTGGGTTCCTGCCCCTCCTCCTCTTCCTCCCTGCCGCCGATCAGCTGATGGCCCTTGCGAGGGAGGGGGAGAAGCGGAGCCGCAGCATGCTCGCTACTCCGGGGCGGAGGCAGAGAAGAGGTGGGGACAGGGCCTTGGGTAAGGGGGGTGAAATCAGGGCATATCCCCTCCAGCCCCCTGCCGTGAGCCGCTCTGGACAGGGGGCTGGGAGCAACCCATGACCTAGTCCACACCCCCAGCCCTCTGCCCTGATGCCTGCACCTCCTTACACACACCCAGACCTCTGCCCTGACCCCCTCTCACACACACCCAGCCTCTGCCCTGACCCCTGAACCCCCCAAACACACCCAGACCTCTGCCCTGACCCCTGCACCCCCGACACACTCCCAGCCCTCTGCCCTGACCCCTGCACCCCCGACGCACTCCCAGCCCTCTGCCCTGACCCATGCACCCCCTCACACACTCCCAGCCCTCTGCCCTGACCCCTGAACCCCCTCACACACACCCAGCCCTCTGCCCTGACCCCTGCACCCCCTCACACACTCCCAGCCTCCTGCCCTGACCCCTGAACCCCCTCACACACTCCCAGCCCTCTGCCCTGACCCCTGCAAGCCCCCACACACCCAGCCTCCTGCCCTGACCCCTGAACTCCCCCACAACCCCAGCCCTGACTCCAGTACCTCCCACACATACCCAGCCCCCCCATGCCTTGACTCCTGCACTCCCCTCACATGCCCCCAACCCTCTGCCCTGACTCTTGCGCCTCCCACACATACCCAGCCCCCCCACACCCCATGACCTGACTCTTGCACCCCCCACATTCCCACTCCCACCCTGAGCACCGAACAGGAGCTCCTGCACCCCCCTCCCCCACATTCCCACCTGCACCCCTTGCACCAAATGGGAGCTGCCCAGGTAAGCATTCAACACCCAAACTTCCTGCCCCAACCCTGAGCCCCCTCCCTCATTCTAGCTCCTGGCCAGACCCTACAGCCCAATTCCCAGCCTGCTCCTTTGCCCCCAGCCCTGTGTTCAGTGCACTCCCATCCTCAGCTCAGTGCAGAGAGGAAGAGCTAGAACCAGGGAGAAGGTAGCTACCCACTCTATGTGGGCAGGGCCAGGATCCCAGATGGCAGCGGGCTGAGCGGGGCCCTAGCTGGCAGGAGCCAGTGGCCAGAACCCCAGACCAGCAGCGGGCTGAGTGGCAGTGGGCCGAGCCACTCAGCCCACTGCTGATCTGGGGTCCCAGCCGCCGGCTCTGCTCAGCCCGCTTCCGGTCTGGGGTTCTGGCTGTCGGCCCCTTGCCAGCCAGGGTCCCGGCTGCAGGCCCTACTCAGCCTGCTGTCGGCTTAGGTGAAAGGAACCCCTGGCTGGCAGTGGGCTGAGTGGGCCGGCGGCGTAAGATCAGCATTTTAATTTAATTTTAAATGAAGCTTCTTAAACATTTTGAAAACCTTGTTTACTTTACATACAATAATAGTTTAGTTCTATAATATACAGACTTATAGAGAGAGACCTTCTAAAAAACATTAAAATGTATTACTGGCATGTGAAACTTTAAATTAAAGTGAATAAATGAAGACTTGGCACACCACTTCTGAAAGGTTGCCGACCCCTGGGTTAGACAGACACAACAGGACAGATTCCTTTCTGCTAAATGTGCCTTTGGCAACAACCTCCCTGAAGTCTGGTCAATGGGGTCACATTTTGCTCCCAGTTACTCCCGATTTACACTAATTTAACTCCACTGAGTTCAGTGCCTCCAGAGTTAGGTGGGTGCAATGGAGAGCAAAATTTGACCCCACAACTGTGTTCACTCCTCACTAATAAAATTTGCACAAACATGTAACAATTGTGTTGCAACACAGAGCAAAATATCCTGCTTCTGCCACTGCAGCTCCCACGATCAACCCCTTTGTAACTATTGCAGTATAGATGGATGGGTGGGGTCCCCAGCTGGGCAGCATCTATACAGAGGGCTGATTCATGATGGTGACTGTTTGAAATTACCTGTGAAGGAGAGTGGCCAGTGTTCAAACATCAGCCACTAATTGGTGTGCTGTAGCTAATCCCCTCCAACAATATAAACTGTTGTGACAATTGGTTAATAACTTTCTCCTGCTTGGAAATTAACCATGAAAAAAGGTCAAGTTATTTTCAATAAAGTATGTTGCAAACAGGTGCAAGAAAACCAGAAAGACTAAATTAGTCCAGCTATAAAGGCCTCCTAATATGGCTATGTTGAGGTTGAACTTAATAAATAGGACAAAAGGTGGTAACAAGGTTACCTATGCCAAGTTTGGCCTTACAGAAATGGATTTAATTGAATGAAATAATGAGGGGATGAACTATGCTGCCCATTTCTCCCCCGGCGCCTTTTGGGTCCTTAAAAGGAGACTTTGAAAAGTCCTCATGGCTTCTCAGCTTGACTTGTCTCACCCCAGCTCATTTCTCAAATTCCAAGACAGAAGAAGCCATCCAGACTGACAGATTTTCTTCCCAAGAGGAAGGTCTTCAGGCCTTGATCTTGTTTACAGGAACTTTCAGATGAAAAACAGAATCCTAAAAGTCCTCATGACATCCACTCCTCGGCCCATCAGCGGGGATACCTAATTGTCAGTGTGACACTGCCAATCCAGGAGCTAGCTCATGCCCAAGTCCCCGTGCTTGAAACAAATACTGACAAATACACAGGTGTATTTGTCTAGCTCACCTCTGTGTTAGTATTGTTAAAACTGTTATAACTATGTGTTTAGTGTTTAGATGTCAATGCATGGAGCAACTCACATAATTTCACTTATAACATCTTTAGCCTATATTGTAAGATAATATTTGAGTGTTTGCATTGTAAATCTCTTATGGCCATCCACTATCTTAACAGATGAAAGGAAATATGGAGAGGTCAGTCAGTCAATGGTGCTTGACACTAGTGTGGAAGAAGAGCCCAATGCGCGAGTGGCAAACCTTCCCCCAGTGGCTACAGGTCCACTCGCCAGATGGAGGTTGATCTCCAACAGAAGGTGTTATGCCCTGCCCATCAAGGAAGACCCATCGATACCAGACTGACAAGAGTGAAATATTTCCTTTTCATAAAAAAGCCAAGCTGCGGAGACCATCCAGTATGAAATGTGGTTTGATGGGGGCAGAAGTGCTGAATGACTTTTTTGTTTCAGTTTTCACCAAAAAGGGTAGTAGTGATTGGACATCTAACATAGTGAATGCCAGTGAAACTGAGGTAGAATCTGAGGTGAAAATAGGGCAAAAAGAAGTTAAAAATTACTTAGATAAGATAGATGTTTTCAAGTCAGCAAGTCCTGATGAAATACATCCTAGAATAATCAAGCAGCTGACTGAGGAGATATCTGAGCCATTAGCGATTATCTTCAAAAACTCCTGGAATCTCTCCTGTCTTCCATAGGACTGGAAGAGGGCAAATATAATGCTAATCTATAAAAAGGGGAATAAGGACAAACTGGGGAATTACAGACCAGTCAGTTTAATTTTAGTACCCAGAAAGATAATGGGGCAAATAACCAAGCAATCAATTTGCAAACACTTAGAGGACAATAAGGTGACACATAACAGTCAACATGGATTTGTCAAGAACAAATCTGGTCAAACCAACCTAATACCTTTCTTTGACAGGTTAACAAGCCTTGTAGATGGGGGGGAATCAGCAGATGTGTTATATCTTGCAGAACAAATTCCATGTCTGGTATGAAACTGATTCAAAGAAGGCTTCATTGACTTTGCAATAAATCAAACCCAGGTTGATGTTGAGTGGGGTCTGAGACAAGATAATTATTTGTCACTTTCTCTGTGGACCATGAAGCTCATCACCCATCCGCTACCATAAATCCCTTATCCATAATGGGCGACATGAGGGCAGATGACCATGTGGTGGATTAAACAAGTCTTCAGGTAATGGTAGATGTGATATATAATGGAATTTCATCACAAGTTTTGTTACACTTTCCTCTTTGCAAACACTGGGCAGAGCAATATTGCAGAGAACCGATAACCATGGTAGAGGAGTAGATTTAAGTGTGCCTGATATAATACACATGCTGGAATTAAGTTGTATGGTGGGGGACAATGGATTGGAATTTGTCTAGGTTCCTTCCCTCTAAACTCTAGGGTACAGATGTGGGGCCCTGCATGAAAACCTCCTAAGCTTACTTTTACCAGCTTAAGTTAAAACTTCCCCAAGGTACAAACTATTTTACCCTTTGCCCTTGGACTTCTACTGCCACCACCAAAC